>NC_066363.1:43685243-43994886 GCF_013377495.2 Cygnus atratus
ATTTGTGAGTATTAAGCATTCAAAAAGAACACCTAAAAGGTTGCTGCTAGTCATTAAGTCACCATCAGCAACCACAGAAAAATGCTATTAGTTCACCACTGTATAGCGTGTTATTGAGATAAGCAATTTTTTGTACTTTGAGTAAGATTAGTCTTCAGAAAATAAAAGGCCACATTTCACTGGATTATAAATTATGCATTTCAACACGTGGATTTTTGAGTGGGGAGCTCTCTCTCAGAACACATCACTAGCGAATGTAACACTGGATTTAAAAAATAAAATAAAAAATGTATCTCATTCCACCACAGAATATATAAACTCACCTATGGCCATACAGAGTAGCCCAGTGTGGCATATAAGCAATTCTCCAAACTTCTGATGGAGATTTCCAGTGTGTCTGTATTGGGCTTATTTGGCAAGGGTTTGGTAGCATGGGGACTGCCGGGGGTGGCTTCTGCGAGAGGAGTCTTGGAGCTGCCCCATGTCAGACCAGAGCCAGCTCCAGCCACAGCTTAGCCAGTGAGTGACATTGGTTGTGCCTCTGAGAGAGCAGATTTAAGAAAGGAAAAGAACTGCTGGGCAACAGCAGCTGGGAGAGAAGAGTGAGAAAATGTAGAGAGAAATAATCCCACAGATACCAAGGTCAGTGCAGCAGTAGGTGCTCCAGGCACACAGCAGCAGTTCGCCTGCGGCCTGTGGAGAGGCTCCTGATGGAGCAGGCTCTCCCCCTGCAGCCCATGGGTCCCACATGGAGCAGATCTCCACGCTGCAGCCCATGGAGGAGCCCCCGGTGGAGCAGGTGGATGTGGCCTGGAGGAGGCTGCGGCCCATGGAGAGCCCCTGCAGGAGCAGGCCCCGGGCCGGAGCTGCCGCCCATGGGGGACCCATGCTGGAGACATTTGCTCCTGACAGATGGACCCCATGGTATGGACCCATGTTGGAGCAGTTGTTGAAGAACTACTGTCCTTCAGCAGCGTATGGGAAGCCCATGTTCGATCAGTTCAAGAAGGACTGCATCCCACTGGTGCCCAACGTGGGGCCCAAGCCCATGACCCTGAGATTAAGAGCGCTTCCCTTTCTCATCTATCCTTAATTTAACTTCCTTTCACTCCCCTCCCAGTTAGCTACCTAGCCTGTAGTAGGTGCAAAATAAAATTTTATTTTATTTCTGTCACATCCCACCTCACTTTCATAATCTGGGGAGCCACTGTGCCAGAAGATAACTAGATTTGCTTATAACTACCATGAAGTATGCTTTAAACAACTCTCACATGCACAGTATACAGTGGAATGACCTTCAGTTTTAATCAAAGTAGGTATTACTTTCCCATCTTACAATCAGTTCAGCTCATGTTTTCTGAAAAGCAAGTGAACTGTTACTATCAACGCTATCTAATTGTGCTTTTCCTGGGCCATAGGGGAAGCCTTGGATAAAGTGTACTCCTTTGGCTTGTGATGCAGAGACAAAGCACTGCAAATCCACCCTTTGACTTTTCCCACCATTCCAAAGCAGGCTGTCAGCTGGTTTGAAGTTGACATCGGTAACTTCACATCACTGAGGTGATTCAACATACATTGCCATGGTTTTGAGCCAGTTTGTGACGTACTGTAATATGGGCAAATCACATTTATACAGCAACTTTTACACAAATTCATGTGCTTTGTGTCTGCCAGCATAGACCTACCAATAAAATTGCAATTGGATAACTGGGGGTCTCTGTGAGGAAAAACTGCAAGCAGTCAGCCCAGAACAGAGTAGACATCATCATCAGAACACACTGAGCAATATGTACAAGGATGTAAGACAATGTTTCCTGAGCCAGAGACAAATATGTGAACCATTTTTATATTATATGTCCTCAGTCAGTTACAGGTATACATCTAGTAGCTGAAACACAAAGCTACAAAGGAGCGTGTATCAAATTCAGGCAGACAGAGTTCAATTTACCCTGCTGGATTAACTGTTATTAGTCATAAGGGATATGAACTATATTTTTAAAAAATTGTCAGGAATCAGGATTGCAACCAAGAAGCAGGCAAGCAGCTCCTTAAAAGCCTCAATGTAACATACACAAGGCTTTAAAAGCATTCAAAACCTGAAAGCCAAGCATTAGTGAGGGAAATTATAAGGACGTGTTGCAAAAGCTGCTTATCAGGTCTTTGTTAAGTAACAGATGAGAGCTATAGTGTTTACTATTTTCTATTTGTTGTAAAATCAAAATGTTTTCAGTATTTTTAAGTGTAGCATATAGCACTCTGGTTGTTATACAAGGATTTGAAGATTATAATAAGTCCCTACATAAATGTATATAATAATGTAAACAGAATAGCACACATAAAATATGAGACATTTCTATGGTTACTTTCTCTTGGACACCAATTACTTAAGTGCTTTCTATACGTAATATCTGAAACTTGGGTAGCCACTTTAATATTACACTATCATGTGTTACCACTAACAACACTCAAAAATGTCTTCGACATTTCAGTGCTTCAGTGTGGGTTAACAAAATAGCCCATGTATTTTGGAAGCAGTCCTACCCATTATAAACACAGCTGCAGAAGTTAAGTGCACCTTGTCGTGTTAAGGGTTTGCTGTGAAGATCATCGCTGCACCAGCCAGCCAGAAACCTGCACTGTAAGGCCACTAAACAAGCAGCCATGAAATGTGATCCTCTAATCTGAAAAATAAGGTTTGCAGAAGCATGTTTTCTTCAAAGCTTCATTTTCAAACTGTCAACTCGAAGTTGAAACTAATGCATTATCTGAGTGAGAGAACTGCCTGGTAGCTTTACAAAATGTAGGCAAATATATGCTCTGCTCTATTTCACACAGAACAGGTGAATTCTGTTTTTATTTACAAAATTAATTGAGAGTTTAGACGGCATGCAGAAGTTGGAGATTGAATTTCTTTCAAATTTTATTTCTCAAGCTCCTTTGGAAGCTTACCATTTAGTTAACATTTAATGAAATGCTCTAATAACCACAAATAGTAATCCTAGTTTCTCTGCAATTGCTTAAGAAAATGAATGCTGCAGCAGCCTCTAAATGTAGCTATCATACATGTATCATCCTGAACTTAGAAAATGCTATTTATTAAGTGATTGAAAATGATCATCTTTGCACATTTTCAATTACTACTAAACTACAGTCTGAGAAAATTTTAATAAGAGGCCCTGTTTACATCATTAATATTTTTCAGATTTGGAACAACAACAAAAAACAACACCCAGAAACAACAAAGCAGGTTCACTCTTGAAATAACTCACATGGACAAATGGTGTAATTTAGAAGAACATTTGTTCTGTGATTCCCATAGCAACCTTAATTCTCCCTGACTGTGTATCTGGTATCCAGGATGACTCAACCTTTGCCTGAATACAAAATCAAATGCACAGAACAAGGTGCAGTTTAGAAAGGTGCAACCTGTATCTATTCTTAATGACCTCAAATGTACTTTTGTGTTATGTGAATAACACAAAAGTATTCACCTTTACTCTATGCAATTTAATAATTACTGGTTTATAGTACTGTAATTTTTTATAAGCACATCCACATTTACTCCTTAGGAAGGTACTAGCCTGATCGCAGATTTAAGAAACCCATTTATCCCTTAAGGAGACATGTTTTTTTCATTGATCTTTGCAATACTAACTTGAGGTAGAACAAACAACTTTAGGAGATGACACTTCTATAGACAAAGGAAATAGCCCCCAAAGAAACTGCCACAGTAGATATCAATTAATTTCACCTGTTACTGTATGGTTTAAATTAACCTTTTGTCTACAAGGACAGCAACTAATCACACCAACGCTGCTGAACAGCTAGAAGGAAATTCCAGCATGCTCGCAATGGTATTTTCATACAGTAGAAGGAACACACGTTTCTAGAGGAAACAAAGAACTTAGTTGCATAAGTCCCATAGGAATCAAAAGGTAATGATTTTAAATATGCAGCAAAGGACTTGCAAGAAGCAGCAGGACTGTCATCTTGCCAAAAAGCTGCCCTTTCCAAATTCTGGAACTGCCCGTTGGCACGTAAAATGGATGTCACACTGGTGGAGGCCCTGTGGAATCTAGATCTCACTGCACCAGATGTTCAGAACATATGCCAATGACTAGTCTACTGGAGAATACCACAAGTTGTAGCATATATCGCATTTCAGAGGGGTCAGAAATGTCTCTTTCAACCTTTTAAAATGATGGAAAAAATATTTCTTTAGACTTTTTTTTGGTTAATCCTATTTAATTTCTCTGTATTTCTGTAAATAACATATGTTGCTACAAAACATTCACAAGCTGCAATTCTAGATTCTTTAACAACAGTGGTAACACTGGCAGAGGGTATACTCTAATCACTCTCAGCCAAAATAAACACCATTCCAAGATGAAGTGTGCTGCTATTATCTACTTCAATGGCAGCTAGAATGTAATACGAGGTGATGCAGCCACATGGCTTTCTGATCCAGCTAATTTTGACTACCTACAGTAAAGAATTCTGCAAGTATAACTCTTCTACCACAAATTGCCATGAGGAAAATAATATGCATAGTTTAAAAAACAGAATGCAATTTCAAGACCACACACAATTAGTTTACCATAAAATCACTTACTAAAAATCAGTTGGAAGCACTCTTTTACTGATAAATTATGGCCCAAATAAAGAGGTAGGATCTGGAATAATTCTGCATAAAGCGCAATACATAGTACATCAGTTCTTCCAAATTAACATATGGTAAGTTATATTTTTGATAGAGCATTTCATAAATCAGTATGGAGTGAACTATTAACATCAAGTTAATAGAAGCAAAAATCTCATTTAAGAGAATATTATTTTAAATCTTAAAAAAAAATCATAATAAAAAACAATGTTCCTTAGCTCCTTTTCAACTCAATGCTATGAAAAAGCATTCCGAATATTAAAGCTTTTATAGCAGCCAAAAGCTCCATATCCATGCTTAATTTAAACTCACCAAAATTCTGAAAAAAGGCTCTAATTTTTCATTTTGAAAAATTGTAATTTCAGAACAGAAATGCTGCACGTGTCATTTTGGGGACCTATAAGGTCACTTTTACAACTATGAAATTTTGCACATCAGTTCAGTTCTAATTAGACCTTTTGCTATGATGCTTTTTTACACTACAGTTCTCTACACTGCCTTAGAAAAAGTTAAGTCAGCCATAACCGACAACAGCAGAAAATAATCTATTGTTAATTTTCACTATGAACATAAATGGGAAAAGAACAATCAAGTATTAGCAAATATCACTGCAATATGTCAAATATACGAGTACATTTGTCCAATTTGCAACATGAAGATGCACTTCGCTGTCTGCAAATAACATGGTCAAATCAAGACAAGTTGGTCCAGAATTGAGCAGTGATTTCAATTTCAGCACTTTCCAGGGATGTTACACACGGTAATGAAGACCATATGACCCAAGTGAAGAATTACCCTTTTGCAGCATTCCTGTTTTTCACAGGTCTCATATATAAAGTTGTAGTATTACCATAACATTGTTTAAAATACTACTCCCCCAAAAAAACAAAACGAAACAAAAAATGCTTCTTCCCATTTACCAGAAGTATATCAACTCTTTCCATTGATTCAACTACTGCATATATAAGATTTGTTAACATAGTCCTATTTGTAGTACATTAAAAAAGGCTTATTTGGATGTCAAAGCTTCAGTTACTTCATTCTGTAAGGAGAGCACTAACAAAGATCTATAAACCTTTTGCAGTCCTGTCCCTTCATCCAAATCATACCAAATTCCAAACAAAAAGCAAAGATTTGGGTGTTGAAAAGGAGGGGGGGGGGTTGTTTTTGTGCTTTTAGTTCTTATTTCTCCTCTGATAAAAAAGGACTAAAAGGGATTTAAGTGCAGTTTTGTGAATGCCTCTGGCTCCATCTCTTTATTCATAAATTTAACAAAGGAGGGTAAGTCAAACAGTCACCATCAAGTCATAAGGAACAAGAACATGCCCTGAAAAAGCAGGCAAAATAAACCCAAGTCTGTCACATCTGCTCTTGAAAACAGGTGAGAAGGAAATACACAGAATACGTCATTGAAATGAAATCTTTCCAGACTAAGGAATCAGACAAAGAGATTCTTATCTTTTCACAAGATGGAAAGAGGATCAGTCACACAGCCATTTCTTAGAGACTGGGAAAGAAGGCAGAGAGACTGATTTTTGACTCCAACATGTTCTTCTTTAAAAAGCAGGAAAAAAATAAAGAATAAAAAATTCAGTGCACAGAAGGTAAACTTCACATACCTCCTAATAAAATCTTTTGTTTAACTTAGTTTCATTTTCTTTCTCTGAAAAATACTAATTTCTTTTAAGTTTTCAAACATTACCGTATGTTTTGTATCTAAAATGTATATTGTTGCCCTCTAACCTGTTCTCACAGAGGCAGTGCTCCAGCTGAGGTGTGACTCACATTAAATATAGGAAAATTATCTGCTATGATTACAGATTAAAATCCTGTCATATTTACCTTTTAGCAATGACATCACATTGCAACAGTCTGCAAACAAATGAGTCAGCAACCACCAGGCCTTTTCTGTAGAGATGACACCTAGCCGCTTATTCTGTGTTTTACTTTAGACTAGTATTTGTTTCTGCCTTCCTAAATGTAGTTCTGTGCATTTGTTGATTTTGTCTCTTTCCAACTTATAATGAACTGCACACATACTAATTCTCTATTTTTCAATTCCTTTCAGCCTCAACCAGCTTCATTCCACAAAGCTGCTACAACTCCCACTGTTTATTTTATTAAGAGAAGTAAGGCACTCTCTGGATTCAACCTAAGAGAACAAATACATTTAGTAAGGTAGAAACAACTTGGGGGAGATGACTGGTAGGCAAAAGCAAGATATGCTCATGAAAAACAAACAGACGTGTGTTTTCTGTAATATAGTTAATGCGGGTGACAATCAGTGCGCTCTCCAGAGCAGGGAATGAGCATTGTTAATACAATACAGAATACAAGGGAAGTTCTCACTTTTAATGTTACTAGAATAAAAAACAACCATTCTTCATCAGGATGTGTAATCTGAATCCTCAATGTCAGAACATACTAAGATAATTTATTCAAATTCTTACTAAAAGTTCTCGATTTATATAACATTCAAAGACTTAAAAGGACATTCTTCAGATTGTAAATTAAAGGACTGCATATTAAAGGATTGGGGCAGACATTTTAAACCAATGCGTTAAAAGAATGCTTTAAAGCAGTTAGGCTGCCAACAGTTTCTTTGGTGAAAAGGGTGGGAGGGGGACTTAAAAAGGCACTATTAGAAAATAGCAAGAAGTTCAGACAAAGCAAAAATTACAAGAGATGCAAAAAGATGAAAGTGAACTCTGTGAATGTGTGCCCTACTACTTAAGATTAAAACTCTCATACTATTTTTGTTTCTAGAACACAGACTTAAATCAGGATAGGAGTTATACTTTCTAAACTCTGGTAAACCATACATTGAAGGAAATATACTTTCTTCTTTGCTTTTCATCTGTTTAACATGAACAAAGCATTCTTCCATCACAGGGCCAACAATAGAAAATTGACAACAAAGTCAAGACCATAGCCATATAGAAACAAACTGCTGAGTGGAGGAGCTGTGCCTTCTTTCACACTCACTCATCAGACTCATTCAAGTTGTTGGGTTTTTTCTTTCTACATTTAAATCCTTTACAGTCCTCTTTCCAATTGGAAAGGTTTTGCTGCATGCAGCTTCAAAGAGATGTTTCTCCAGCATCGAAGCACCATTGCAAAGTCTGGGAGCTATGGCCAACCTACTTGATCTTTCAATGCATTTGCACACAGCCATCTTAACATCAGCATAAAAAGCCTGTGCACACCAGACCTCAAGCTGAACCAGAACTAAAGAGAGCCTTTTGCTCAGAAAAGGGATCAAAACAAAGCAGTTAAACAGATTAGGAAACAAAGAGAACTATTGACTTGTCACACTGCATTGCTGATTCTAAAGCAAAATAAAAAGTTACAGCAGATTTGTATCTCTTACCTCTCTGACTTCATGGAGTTGACCAGAACGCTGGCTCTTAGCTCTTCTGGCAGCTGCAGGTGATTTGTGATGGGTAATGGTAACAACAGTTGGCCCACTTTGATTCATATACTTCTGGCCACTAGGAGATGCAGAATTAGCTGTCCCAGGTGGAAGCAGAGATGAGCTTCTACTTCGTGAGGATGAAACGCTCTAGAAGAAGCAACAAAATGCTGGTTTTAGCAACCTTTACACAAAAATAATCTGCAGTTCAGGCTACAGGTTTGCGCTGTTCTACTTTCCTCACAAACCTGAACCTGGAAATCTAAGTGCTCAGGACCGATTTATTCCTTCACAGGACTGATTTATTCCCATCCACATTGCTCAGCCAGGATCTTCTCAGAAGCATGAGGCAACTGCCTTTGTTTCTTGGACTGTCTGAAACTGGCCTCCTCAAAAATCTCCACAAACTCCTATATATTAACATGCTGTTAAAATTCCTACAGCCATACTTTTTAAGAAAGATACAAAGGATTTTGAAGACAGATTAAAACAATGCCACCACGAATATCTTTAATGAACTCACTGACCTGTAATTTGTCAAATGGTTTAGTGTGAAAAGCAAGGAAGAAAAAAAAATTTAATGCTTTTACCTGATGAACATCTGAAACAGTACAGTGCTGTCTTTAGACCGTGAACAGAGCTGGAATTTTGGCAAGGCCAATCCACACACCAATTTAACATTACAGTCTGAACCAAAACATGGCTTGAACTGTAAACAGGTTTTGGAGTAATCTTGGGATGAACAGTAAATACAAAAAAGGCTAAAAATAAATCTCCAACAGCATCTGCAACATAAATACTCTTTACATACAACCTATAAATTTAGTCTGAACAGTAGATAGGAATGAAGAAAGCTCTTCAATCATTTATCGATGTTGCTACCTCGGTTTGTTTTCCACAGTCAAGCTCCGATATGCATTAGAACACTGTGACATATCACATATAAGTGCAATATAAAAAGGCTTTTCTCTTCTATTTAAACTGCCAATTGCACCTGCAAGTTTAAAATTGAAACAGAATAATTCCTACCTCATAAAACACAAACCAATTCAGAGAGTGACATTTAGTAGCACTTTAAGAAAGTGAGGTAAATACACAGCGCTATGGGTGAAAAACCATTTCATCTCTCCTACAAACTCTGCACAAGTAATGATGGCAGCTTTCAATATTTCTGAGAGTTACTGTGAGCGTGGGGGACTACTGTTAAGTCTAATGGCAAGAGCACAGAAGTATTATTTGAGTACAAACTCTCTGCCTATCCCTTTCAAGTCACTCTCAAGCTTTGCAATTCTGTAGTTATTTCATTTAAAAAAAAATTAAATGCAAGGTGGCCAAGCTCCAGCTAGCACTGGAATTAAAGTCACGCATTATGTTACCAGTACACTGCCTGTAGATGATTAGGCAGAGTATCTAGCACTAACAAGATGGAAAACTGAAATATGTTCTGTGTTCCCCCTGCCACCCACCCCCAAATTAGACTTTAGACTTTTTGAGGCATTGTAAGTTTTTTTAAAAATGGGATATCAGAGTCTCAGTATGTGAAGAGCTGCTACTGCAGACATACTGAGTACTCAAAGAAAAAAGCATTATTCCAGCGGCCTGGATTTACATTTACAAACACTTCCAAGAGTGATGATCTGACTGTTTTTGCATTCTTTGCTACCATAACTATTAAGATTATAATAACAGCCATCCACAGAATCAGGCATTTATAAAACTATCCATTCTGTCTGATAATTTACAACTGCATTGAAACTGGATTTGACTCTAAGGCAAAAGATATCTATATGGCATGGGGGTAGAATTTGTTCTAAGGGCACGGAAGTTTGCCTTTTTTTAAATTCATCTGCCATTTGAAATAGCATTGTTTAGACTTAACTACAGTTTAAAATAACAGAGGAAGAGATATTTGGGAGAAGGGGTTGAGGGAAACTGGATGTGACTCAATTTCCTTTTTAAATAAGTTTCACAGAAAAAGGTTATCCCTAGTATGATAGCAGAATATATTTACTGTTTTTTCTTTTCTAAATTGACTAGCATGAGAATACTCCTAAATGAAATTTTGGGTGCAGAGAAAGAATATAATAATTTCATTTTTCAGCATAAGATAAACTTATCCTCTGGTTTAATAAAAGTTATTTTTAGAATGGAATCTTCCGAAGATCGCTGAGGTTCTAGTATCACGCAATCACAATATTAAAAAACCATGACTGCTACCTTCATATAGCTAAACTGATCATAAAACATAGAACAGCAGCAATTTAAAACAGTGAGCCTATCCATTAGTTTCATGTTAAGGAAAACAACATGCTCTGAGAAGTTGAGTTTTATTACATTTTGATTTTCTTTGGGCGAAAAATAAGTTACAGATCTGTGAATAATAAAAGTAATATAAAACAAATATGGAAAAAGCCATGCACTGTTTCTCTTTAAACACAGAATCAGGAAGGAGTGGTAGGAGAAAAATGGCTTTCAGAAAAAAATAGCTGTCAGTTATCTCATGTAACTTGCACATTTTGAAAAACATTCATGAATTGACCTATACATGTATTTCAAGTTAATATCTGTAACAATTATGTTATTTTGCAATTCAATGCTACTTTGCTTCAAGACGTTGTTTCAAACTGCAGAGAACTGCTTGCAGCTCACCTACAGATCACAACAGACTCAAAGTGCTCCCAGACCCCCCCGACTGCAGCTCACACCTCCCATTTTCTTTGACAGTGTTACCTAACACAATATGCCTTTCACCAAACCATACTTAAACCTTTGGGAGTCATACATTTGATACTGCACCATTAGGACAAAAGCTGCCAGCTAGCTGCATTTTTTTAATTATCTTTGTATCACAAATAAGTAACGAAGACATTTCCAAAAAACAGGTACGCCCATCATTTTAGAACTCTCTCAATCCAGGTTAGTTTTTTTTACTGCAAGATTTGTTGTAGTGCATACGAAGTCACTGGGCTACATCAGCTACACTCTTAAACTGTGACCTGAAGCAGACTGAACAGTCTGTGGGACCAGAGTGCCATTACGGTAGCTTTTCGTTATGTTTTGTAAAGGCATGTGGCAGCTTGAAACAGCTGTTGGTGGTGGACATTCATTTAGGGCATGGAGTTTGGGAAGCAGTGGAACAGAAGAGAGAATCAGGAAGACCAGCCCATCTGTAGTTTCAGTAGCAAGTGGTACTGAGGGAGGCTGTCCGGCTACAGCAACCATAGGTAACCCCAAATCTCTACGTATACAATTTCACGACCCAGCAAGGGCTGAACATGTCACACTGCCAGGTGTGCCTGGTGTTTAGCTGAAAGCCTTGCCCTACAACAGTGCTATGGGATCTCTAGAGAGAGCTCACCTCTGCCAGTAAGCCTGTCCTAGAGACCTCTCCTCACCACAAGATAGTTATCAATCCTATACAGCACACCGAGTCAGAAAGATTAGCCATCTAGAATCAGCACATACAGCCACAGTCTGTGTCAAATATCAGAGCCAAATACATTGGTTTGAATGGCTCCTACAGGTCTGTAAGTTTTCCTCACCTCTTCATTTTCTGTCCCTTTACACCTTACTTCCATTTAGTAACCCTGTTTTTCCAAGCAGTGTGCCATAAAACTCTACCAGCCCACTATACAAGTCCTCTCACATCTGATTTGGCATTATTCTTTAGAGGATGTACCAAAAATACAAAACCGAGATGAACTCTACACTAGGACCTCCGGCTACCCATAAAGCTAGCCCTAGGCAAGTCCCCAAGATAAATATAAAATTCCAACGTAGATGAAACCATTCTTCTTTGCCATACCCTCACCCACCAATGAGACTGGGGCAAAACCTGAACACTGACTGAAATGACACAAAACTGCAAGGAATTAATGCTAGTAAGGGGGAACCACTTGGAGATGCAAAAACTAGTAACATACAAAATGTGGACAAATGTTTGCAGTAGACAGTTTCTACAACCACTCAAAAAGCCTTTTGAAGTGGGGCTCCACTCCTCGGTGCTGGAAGCACCAGACCCAGCCCAGACAACTGGACCAGCAGCAGAGCTGTGCCTGTTCATCCCAAGGATGTAGGGGTGGCAGCTAATTCTTTCTGCCAGATTCTTCCTGTCGATTCCAGAAGAGACCTCTCCTGGACTGACATACTCAGTCCTTTATGTACTTTCAAATTTTACAACACGTCAACACCTCTACTCCAGCCAAATACTTGACTCTTCTTGTGCAGAACTTCTCCAAATTAAAAACTGGGAATGGAAGGCATCTCTTCTGCATTTAGACACACAGCTGTGTAAAAATCAAATTTCTTCATTTTTTGTTAAAAATGTTAAAGCCAACATGATGTTTTCCATAGCTAAAAGCAATCTAATTACGCACCATACTACAACAGCCATTTTCCCAAAGTCACTCTCCCAGGAAATCAAAGCAATGACAGTAACAGACAGAGCTTTACTCCTAATTTCCTGCTCTTCCCCCTGGCACTGCTTGTATAACTGATCTGGACCTCTATTATCATATCTGGTTTCCTCTGGTCCTTCTGCTTTCTGGTTTGCGCATTGAAAAAGAAAATAATGAAAAGACTAATGAAAGGAAGACATCAGCTCTTCAACAATTAGTAATTCATGGTGCCAATAATGAGTCAAGAAGCCCACAAGCTGAAGCATCCAAGAGGGATTAGAAATGCTCTTTCCTGAGGCTACACTTTACCATAGCTCCAACAGCTTGCCTGCTAATAAAATGAATCCAATAAAAGAAAAATAAAGGAGACAATAAAAAAGTAATTTGTAACTTGAATTCGTCCTCGCTTTATGAACTAAAACTACCTAAAATATGCCTAGCTAACACAGACTTGGGTTAAGATCTTTATTTTAATTCATTATCCATCTCCAAGATTTAAAAACAAGTGACATATGGAATGCGCCCATTCGGATACCCCAAATCCCAACAATTAAAATAATGTAACTGTAGTACAGTAAGCCCAAACTATACTAATGTTTCGTGACATTTTCCCTGGAGACTGTTCTTTCTGTTCACAGAGAAGCTGAAGTGTTTTTCACCATTTACCAGAAGCAAACAGTTTTGTTTATTTTCAAAAGTAAATGCAATGTTCCAGAGATCAATAAACTAATTTCTGAAGTGATTTGTCATATCTGTTTATGGATGATAATCGTCATCTCCTTCACAGGCACTGTGCCACAGATGTTTTATACAGGAATAATAAATACTGAAATGACATTCCTTTACTCCTCTGCATATCTATATAGCACAGCACCAATCCCTGCGTACAACTTTAGAGCAACGAGAAGTCACACTCTGTCAGAAAGTAATTACAACCGAGACACCACCATTCAGTATTTTAATTCCTATCTACATCTTTTCCAATGCATCCCAAGCAAGCAAATACTGAAGATAAATATACACAGATCTGTTTAATTTACATTCAGATCATTCAGAAATATTAAAGCTCAAACAACTGAATCTACATAACATCCAAACTGGAGCATTGCAAAGGGACCAGCTTATGATATGCTTTGCCCATTTGTGTAAAGCTCCATCTACAGCACTAACTTTTCTGACAGATTATTAGTGTGCTTTATCATCTTTAGGTAAGGTGATACATTTGTCTCCTTTTAAGCATAGGACTACAAATGCTCATAAAAGTCTTGTATTTGTCAAGAATCATTTAAGCATATTCATGTTCAACTCTAAACTGACTTCACTTTTTTTCCCTTTTTTGTAGAAAGATTTTGAAACCAGAGATGTGAGCAACTATCTTCATGCAGCTCCCAAGGAGAGGAAAAAAAAAAAGTGTCAAACACACATCCACAGCCTAGCAATACGTCCTTCTCAGCCTCACCACTGTGAGGATTTCCAAAGCACATTTTAATTAGAAGCACCATACTTTATTTGGCTTCTACAGGTCAAGAAATAGAGGAAGTGGAAAAGCATACCAAAGGAAGGAAGAGTAAACTTCCTCAAAAAAGGGAAAAGGTTCAATGTTAAGAATCAAAGCTTGAAACTTTCACTAGTCTGGCTTTCTGGAAAGTTATCTTGTGCACATTAAAAAAATTCAGCGAATCATCTATTTAGAAAGTGAAAGACAACTCCATGGCCATTCATTACTAAAGGCAAGAAGAAACTCAAGAAACTGAAGAGGGGTCCCCAAAGATCCATGAGGAATCCATGAGGACCATTTTTTCAGCTGTGGAGAAAAAGTACTCATCTGCCTCAATGATTTAAGAAAAGTAACTTCCAGGCAATTACAATTACTGAGAAAATGCTACTGCAGTTGCGGTCTTCATTCTCCACCATCTCTCCACACTGGCTCTGAGGCCCATTTGAGCCTAATAGCAATGAGTTCAGATTGTTAAATCAAAAGAGAGACAGAAACACAGGCACAAAGAAGGGCAACAAAGCTGGTGAAGGGTCTAGAGAACAAGTCTTATGAGGAGTGGCTGAGGGAGCTGGGGTTGATTAGCCTGAAGAAAAGGAGGTTCAGATGAGACCTTATCACTCTCTACAATTACCCTAAAGGAGGCTATAGCGAGGTGGGGATCAGTCTCTTCTCCCAAGCAGCAAGTGATAAGACAAGAGGAAATGGCCTTAAGTTGTGCCAGGGGAGGTTTAGGTTGGATATTAGGAAAATCTTCTTCACTGCAATGGTTGTGAAGTATTGGAACAGGCTGCCCAGGGAAGCAGTTGAGTCATCATCCCTTGAGGCCTTCAAAAAACATCTAGATATAGAGCTTAGTGACGTGGTTTAATGGTGGACTTGGCAGTGTTAACTTAAAGGTTGGACTAGATGATCTTAAAGGTGTTTTTCAACCTAAATGATTCTGTGATATACACAATTTTCTGCTCCTTTAGCTAGCTCACCAAACTGCCTCTCCAAAGGGTCTGATGATGGTTATAACAGGCACCAGAAACACTGCTTGAGGGGAAAGAGAGCAGGACAGTTCCTCACAGAGACAAGGAGTCACCACGTTGGCTCAGTTTTAAACATAAAGCCTGAAACTAAACCAGATTAAAGATAGTTTTTGGCCGGATCCATTTTAGCCATTCTCCATCCAGGAGGGCTTTACTCTGTGGTGCTGCTGGAAGTAGAATCACGTCTCCAGCTTCCCTTATATCAACATTCATCTGATTCCTCAATGAGCCAGTTGGGGAATCAAGTACTTTTTAGCAGGATGGGGCTTTTGCTGTTTGATGCCCAAGCTACTACAAGCCAGAAACACAACATAGCCTGCACCAAAGGTGGCAGCAGAAGGAAGGGAATTGGACTGCCTTGTATAGCTGCAGGGAATCAGCAGATGGGTTGAAGTGAAACGTGAAATCACACCATCCACTTTTAGCAGCTCACTGGCCAGCTCAGAGCCAGAAGCTGGAACAAGGAATCACCTACCTCTTTATTCTAGCACAAACCTAAGCTGAAAGTTTCCATCTCACCACAATTCAAGACACAAGCTACGTCACAAGATAAAGGTTTCTGTTCCCTACTATGTTCCTGATACATGCTGAGAAATACAAGGGTTACATGCCAATCCAGCAACTGATACATATGCTGAAATTAAGAGCTGGTATAAAAAGCTCTCTCTGTGTATTTAGAAGTGGTTTTACAGCCACCATCATAAAACAGTGAAGAAGAAGGGATATGAAACAAAAATAAATGAGCTTTTGAAAAATTCATGGATATAAAATTATTCTTGAAAGTTACCAGAAAAATCACGTATAGGGCTACTACTTCTTGAATTCATTTTCTCTCTGAATTCCAATTTGACTAACACTTTTAATTAAGACTTAGACAATCAAATTGACTTAACATAGTCTTAAAAACACACACACACACAAACACAAAACAGCAATCCTATCCAGACACAGATGACTTCTTCCAGTACAGTGTGATTTGGCACTCTGTGGAGGCTGAGCATTCTGTAATTAAGCAAAATGAAATTTGTATGGGAATACTGAGAACATTAAAACTATCCTACAGTATGGGCATTATTTGCCAGAGAACATTATCCTTTTACTACTTTTTTTTTTTTATCATTAAGATGTAAAATTTAATTAAAATAAAGTGACAGGCTTAGCTTGTCTTATATATGCTTGTCAGTTGTATAGCTCACCTTTGGACCATATTTAGACATTAGTATGCAAGCAACATTTTCATACAGCTTTGGTTTTTTTCCACTACTCTGCTTAATGTCCTCTACCATTCCAGTCCCCAAGAGAAGTTTTAAAGACTGCAAGTCATACAGTAACATTGCCATGCAAGAAATGAAAAAACATCAATGGCAAAAACTTTTTTCTTGAAAACTCTTCCTGAATAGTATTTTGCTTTATTTGACTCAAATAGAAGCATACAAAGAAATCCCAAACAAGCTTATTTGAAGTATAAACATTACAGCATTTCTATTTACAGAACGCCAATGTTATTAGCGTACTATAAAAACTGATCTATGAAATAAAAACACAACATATAACTATACAAGAAGGGGATAAAAGTCAGTTTCAGATTTCACTACATGGCTGCTTACACCTGCAGGAGTTCAGAAGAACTTCAGTAAAGGAACACATACGTTTTGCAAATAGATTATGAAAATTATTGTAGGATATTGTTATTAGGGAACATGATGGCATTACATAGGGTATATATGAACAAAATACATTGTGAATAGTACTGGGCCACAGTTATATAAAAACAATATTTAACTGTCCAGCATAAGAATGGAAAGAGACTACTGAAACATTGACGTTATTTATTCTCCTCAGAAAAGGCTTTTATGTAACCAGAATTGCTTCCTGACAAGTCATCATCACTCAAAAAGAAGAAGAAAAAGCTTTTATTTTACTTCAGACACTTCAGTGAATGTTGGTCTCTTAAAAATACCATCCAGTTGTTCAGTTAACATATAATCAATATTCTCAACATCTTGGGGGCTGAGCAGGCAGAAGTCCTTTCCACCTGCAGTTATATGCATTTATTTCTTTATTTATATAGCAAACAATTTGTCTTTCTTCATTATTGCAAAGATGTCATTAGAAGTGTTTAAAAAGACTGAAGGTGAGAACAGGATGGTTGTTGTTTTTTTTTTTTTTTTTTTTTAAGTGATATTTAGTATTAATGCTAAAAGAACACACAAAATAAATACAATAATGACCTGTTCCCCAATGTGTTTTGTAATCCCTTCCACCTTCAAAGGGCATTCTAATTTAAACAGATTGATGTCATTTCTATTTGGAGGCAGGGAACACCCTCCACTCATCATTCTGCTATTTTTAAAGTACTTGTCCAAAATACTTGTCTGTTTTGACGACAAAAATTCAGACATCACTTGTAAAGAGAATAATATTAATCTTCATATGATGGCCTCTTTCAGATTTGGTAAAGATATTGTAAAACTGACCATTGCTAATACCTACCTGAAGTTTCTATAGTAAGAGTTAAAATTAAAAATATTTTTTAAAAAATATTTTTAAATTAAAAATATTAAAATTAAATAAAACTAATATTAGTTAGCACTTTAAATACTAATCAGGGCACTACACAGGTATTTATTACTGAATGGCTGACCCAACCTTTCAATAACCAGCTATTGACTACATAGTCACCTAATGAACTTCATAAATTTCCCATGAATTGGACAACGTTTATTTATTAAGAAAGCTCAATTGACTTAAAGAAGCCTGTTCTAGCTAACAAGGAATTACAACTTGCTGCTTTTATTCATAAATCTCGAACCATGAACTCACGAAGTATGGCAACCACTCTATCACCCAGATTATGCTGTTCTACACCTACACCACCTCAAACATAGTACTTACTTCTCCCTCTTAATTATTTACCTTAGAATTACCTTCCTTGTGATGTTTGGCACAGGATCGAAGCTGAGTGATCCAGTATTGTTTCTCCTTTGCATCAGCAGCTAGAACAAAACCAAGAGAATGCAGGGGATCACAAGTGAACTGATACTTTTTTTTTTAATGCATTTAGATCTGTGAAACCCCTACACTCAGGCTGTCAATCAGCTACCAGACAAGCTACCAGTTCCCCAGATACTTCAGTCCTTCTTTTCTAACAGAGTTCAACTAAATCTCTCTTTAAACCTGTATGTCATTCACATGCCACTGAAAGGTACAAGAAAGAAATACACGTCCCCCAAACAATATTTGAAAAACAAGTTTAAAAAGCATTGATAAGTTTTCTGCACTCTGTATCAGGTGGCTCCTTTATAATTTTAATAAATATTACTCAGGCGAGTCTTTTTTTAAAAGAACAAAACAAAAACACTAATATAGTAGTCCTAATTAACAATATCAGTACAGAAGTGGATAATTTCAGTATTTTCTTCTACTTCCTCTGCTATTAAATATCTTGATGGTTATTGACTCATCATAAAAATTATTTATTGAATTTAATCAACTTCATATATCTGACTAAATTAAAAACAGCAAATTGTAAGTGTTTGACAATCTCAAGTGGGTGGCAAAGCATGACAACAAACCACAAGTGTTCATGATTTCTAACTGTACAAATTCCAGAACATATTTACAGACAGTCTTTGTTTGCTTCTGTGTTTTGGTTCTGCATATAAAATGATAACACCTCTTCATTCACACTTCTATAGCTCTACCAAAGGGAGTCCTGCTTAGCCAATTGAAACTGGTCAGAATAAAACTAATGTCATTTTGAACTTTTGTAACACTGTATTACACGCCACTTTTTTATTTTTAATTTGTCTATGAGCTAGTTTAATATGAATGTATCTACATCAATCAACCATACTGAAAATACTTTAGAATCATTTTTTTATATTTTTTTTCTTCAGAAGTAACTTTTACATAACCTATAGTCTTTATAGTATTTGGGAACAAAGGAAGGTAAACTTTTAATATAAAAGTATGTTAAATTATTCCAAGAACAGAGTATCTTAACAGCTTTCCACTGACATCTTCCCTTCTTCAACCCATCAGCAGATTCATCACTGCACTTTATCAACAGCATGGTGGCACAGGAGAACAGTGTTAGAATTGAAATGCTATGATGTGGACAGCAATGAAAACAGCTCCTCCTTCCTTCAGAAGCTAAGTAGATACACTGTACAATCAACATGGCACTCTAACAGCTTTTATAGAACGTATCTTGAGGTATCTGCCAGCCCTGAAAGCCTATATGTTGGAAATTCACACATACTTAATTTCAGATTACTGTTTCATTGTGTTCTATAGTGTAGTATGGAACAATACAGCCATAAAGCCCCTACTTTCTGACAGTACAGGGAATTAAGAGAAACGAGAGAAGAGACACAAGCAAGAAAGGGAGAACAACTCAGGTGGTACTTTAAGCAGCACTGTACCTCTCAACTTAAATATCTCTCCGTTAGCAGAGTAGACCACCAGCATGTGCGGCACTTCGTCACTGGGTGATATTATAGCTCCAGCTAAAGACAAGGTTCCTCGAGGCTTCTGGTTTTTACTTTGTTCATTCACAAAATACTGCAGAATCCCCGTCTCAAAGTCCAGCACAAAGTACCTGTTCAAAGAAATTGCAATCATATAATTTTTCTGTTACAGGGTTTTTCATGCATTTACTTAGATGAGCACAAATCAATCTTAAATCAAGATCACAAACAAATTAGGTTAAAGTCACCTTTGGTAATAACTAAATTTAATAAGGTACTGTTATTTTGATCAGTTGTTTTTTTAAGGGCATGTTTCTGAAAGAAATGCGTGTTTCTTTCAGATTAATGGTGAGGTTCACACAATACATAAAAATAAGGAAGGGAGGTGTTCACTAAAGAGATTGCACAGATGTATGAGACAGTTTCTTTTTTGATGTTTTCTTTATTGCATTTATAACCTTGATATATATGCTAATTCTCCACAACTAGACTTTTGAAAAGGCAACGCTATCTTTGCAGAAGGATGAGCACAAGTAAAGGCATAGTATTTTCACTTCTGTGATCATACTTCACATGCAGATGTTATGATTGTAATTTTGAAAACTGACAAAGGGAAATGAACATTCAGATCCCATTAAACACCAGGTACGAAGCACAAAATGACCACCTACAGGAAAACAACTAGGAGGAGAGAGAAACAGAAGTCTAAATTCCACGTGGTCACTCTGCTAACAAGTTCTAACAAGGAAAAAAAAATTACTGCTGATCACATATTTAGGAGAAGGAAACATTCGGCCAGTTAAAAAAACAGTAATCATAAAGAGGAATAAAATAAAGAATAAAATAAACAATAAAATTTATACTTTAATAATCATTTATTTTTTAAAATAATAATAGAAATAAATAAAAGATCTAAAAAATAAAAAATAAAAGTAGTTATTCAGAATCACAGTACATTGAGGAGAAAGAGAAACGGAAGCACTGATGGATGGAGAGCACAGGAAGTTCAAGAGTAGAAAGCGGCTAAAAACTTTTCCAGTACATTGTTCTGTACTGACAGAGACAAGTGATGGACTAAGCAAATAAATCGTAAGTGGAAGATACCGAGTTGGAAGATCATCTAATTTTTAAATTGGTTATTCTTGGAACATTTTTTGTAGGATTCCAAGCAAAACCTTGGGAGGTTGAAACAGTGAAAGCAAATGCTTCACATAATATAAAGAGAATACATTTAGAAACAAATGTACACAAAAATCAGAGTCCTTATTCGTCTTTAAACTAACTAAGCCAAACAACATGGCTTGTTTGTAAGGCGCTAAAGTTTTGCTCCAACACAGCTCTCTTGGGAAGGGGCAATGGTCTCCTCTTGCTGAAGAGCAAACAACCAGCCTCACCCTGCTCCAGGCTTCACTCACTCCATTTTGACAAACACAAGCCATTCCACAGTAAGCCAGCTGGTAGGATCGTAGGATCATTTGTGGTTCTCCACAGACTAGAGTGAATATGACACAAATATGACCTACCCACTTAGTTCCTACTAAAAAGAACAGCCCTAACAAATTGACTAATACCACTAACATGGACATTCAGAACACATTACTTGCTGTTGATCCTGTAGATGGGACAGTTCATATGAATTTGTGTACAGTATTTCAGAAACTGTGACTAATCAGACTTCTGTAACTTCGCATACCCCAGAGCTGCTCAGGTTACTATTTTGTCTTGAAAGCGTCGTTCCATCTCAGCCCTTTTTCAATATCCCCATATGAAGAACACCACTAAGGTTTCCCTCACGGAATATTTCCAGGACTGTCTTCACAGCCTACTGAGGTTCTTGGTGTTCTTTCCTGCTTCTCTTTTTTCACATCAAATGAGCCTGGGCTTGATGCAAGCAATCATTGCCTAAGACTTACAGAGCTTCAGACATTTTGGTTGGGCAAACTTCTTTTACCAACCTTTATTCAGAACTCTCTACTGCCTCCACAACAGAACAAAGATCATTTTCACTATAAATTATTCACACATTAACAACCCGTCCCAAACAACTTTAAGCTACTGTATCATTAACCCTCACTTCTGCCCTGACTCCATCTCACAAATCTCCCGTAAGCGCCCTCTGCATCCTTTCTCTCACTTAACAAATGGAAACCCTCTCTTCTGTAACCATGAAACATCTTTTCACCTTCTCTTTACAGAGTTTACCTTCACAACATAAAAAAGGACTACAGCTAATAGCAAGCTGAATGCCAACCACCACAATGTTTTCAACGGTAGTGTTAAACATAAGGAGGCCCTAAACAGGAATTGCCAAAATTTCAGAAGATTATCTTACTGCCTTTTATTATACCAGTCCATAACCTTCATGTTTTGGTTGGCTTTTAAATGATTTTACAATACTGCTTTCCCACTTACAAAGCATTTTTCCTCTTCTGATCACTCTGTAGGGAGAGATGATGCACTTAACTGTGGGTGAAAACAGCAGAATTGGAAAACATGATCAAAAAGTCTGACTGTACATTTCATAGTACATTTTCATTTCACTTATCCTCAGTTTTACCTTATCTGTTTTAGGAATAGACAGAAGTGATGCTGTGCCTCTGAAAATACCTTTGCTTGACCCTAGAGCAAGTGTTTCTCTCCATCCAACTGACAAATTTTCAGTTTTCAGTTCCTTTGGGTGTAGCAAAGTCCAGGCTTCATACACAGTCATGTCCATTCTGAGCTTGTGGAAATCCTCGTGATAATTGTGTTGTCCTTTACTGTTCCACTTATTTCAGCCTTGTTATCAGGCCACGTTTTATCAATTACTATGCTGTGAGTCATCATTCTGCTTACTGCAGTACAGCTCCACAATTAGGAAAAGCAACAACAAGAAAGAAAAAAAAAATAAAAATTGAAAAATTAAAAATCTTTCCTATCAAGTCCAAGCAAAAAAGATCCTTTGAGTCTATTAGAATAGAGTCTATTAAGCTACATCCACACTACGAGCACTTCAACTCAGAAATCTTTGCGCACTAGACCAGCAAAGCACTCCCAGAATGAACATAAGCTCCACAAAAATGTGCTTTGCATTGCCATAAAGCTTCCCCAGAGAAGGAAAGCAGCCATGCAAGTACAGAATACACCTTTACCCGTATAATGACATCCTACACTAGTGACGACTTTTGCAATTCCGCATACACAGAGATGGCATCCTTCCACACCCTTGTCATCACACCTACAGCAGAAGCGTTAATTTGACCTCCTAGCCAACCATAACCTATTTTATGTATAGTCCCAGAAAAACAGAACATTACCATTGGCCTTCAGTTTTTCAGTGCCTGCAATGATGTCTTAGCTGCCTGTAAAAGTATGCAGCACATTTTCAGTACAACTCCAGCAGTAATCCTAAAGGGGAAAAAAAGTAACCAGTTTTCACAAGCCTCCACATTGCCCTCTCCAAGTACCTACCCTGCCTTCCTTGTTGTCTCAGATGAATCAGGTTCTACGCCTGCCAACTTTGAAAGCCATAGGAGAAAAACAGAATCAACTGTAGAAACAGAAGTCCTGACTGCTCAACAAAAACTGGCTGTGTCAACAAAATAGCTTTCCTGTGATTTTGGAGAGGCCAACAGCTCAGGAACTCTTTCTTCAAAGTCATCTATCCTGACCATGACCTTGTTCATGTTACAAGGAAACAAGTATTTCCTTTGCAAGAGTTATGGGTGGATGCACAACGCTCCTCTTCACCTTTCAGGCAGCAGTATCTCAAAAAAAAAAAAAAAAAAAAGATAGGAGGAAACTGCACAGGCAACTATAGACTCAAACAGAAGCAGGGGGATAATGCACTTTGAAAAACTTTAACAGGATAGAAAGGAGCCAGGAGAAGGAATCAGGAATTAAATGTTTGAATCAAGCGGTGTGAGACTTCCACGGGAAGAAAAAAAAATCTGAAAAAGATAAAAGAAACAGAAAGAGCTTCCAAAAACATTTTCTCCTGCCAGAGAACAAATGATGATCCAGTTAAGACCATCACAAAAACACAGGAGAAATGGAGACCAGATTCTTTCATTAGCTGAAGATGGAAAAGCTATATATAAAGCAGGATGGAAGAGAAAGAGTGGTACATGTCCCATTTTAGGAGCCTGATTGAACTGTATCAAAAGAACGGGGCTATCTTTTAACTTGAGTTCCAGAAGCCGTTTGTCCTGCACACCAGGGAAATAACAGCATTAACTTCCCTAGAACTGATTAATCTTGCCACCTTATCCTCTATTACTTCACTGAGCTTGCTCACAGAGCACACATTTACCCAGGACACCGTATTTCTGTAATTAACTAACAGATTAACATTGACAAAAACTTTACTATACCGTTAAGAGAACAGCCAGGCAGGGGGTAGCAGAGCTGAGTTATCTGACAGCAGACAGGAACAACGAGAGCCACAGAGAGACCAAGAAATAACTGCTACTGGCACACACTGCCAAAATAAAGCTTAGGTTTTTTTTCTTATGCCAAAATCAGACAAAAATCACTGATTTTTATTAATAAGATTCATTAAAAGAGGCCACCTAAAGATGAGCTGGAGCACTATCGATTTATTGCTCTAACAAATCAACGCTACTTAAGCATTGTTCAAAGCAGATACATAAACTTGCAAGCAGGCAAAAGCAGACCATTTCACAAAAGAGAAGTCTTGAAGAATGGATTTCTTGCTTTAAACCTTAAATCTATTCGGAGAACAGCAGCTTCCTGCTCCTCCGGCCCAGCCTCCAGCTCGCCAGTTTCCCTCAAGCTCCTGGGATGCACCGCAGCTATTCCCCCGATCCCGTTCCGGCAGGGTGCCTGCCGCAGACCTCACTGCAGCCCTTCTGTTCTCCTCCCGGCCATTTTAGCAGCAGAGAAACCCAATCTGCAGTTAATCTGCTACCACGGGATTAACCCTGAGATGTCCCCCTCATCCACAGCAGGCAACATCACAAAACGAACTGATTACATTTCTACATTTTGCTCCTGAATTACCTTAAATTCAATTGATTGATGAAAGCATGCCCACCATCTAGAGGTACGCTACGTAACAAGTGAATGGAAGAGGTAGCTTGCATTACTGTCTGCTAGATATGATGGGGTATTTTCAAACATTTAACCTCATTATCCACAAATGCCTCACAGCTGAGTACATCAACCAGATCCAGATGCTTTACCAACAGATATCAATTACAAGACCAAATATTCAGCCACACTCAGCAAATGGGAATTTTATTGCTGTTCTAGCAAGTAAAAGTCTGACACTGCTAGAATTTTTAAGTTATTCCTGAGCTAGTTCAAATAGCCTGATGATGATGCTTTATTTCTATTTTATTTGCCATATTTCAAAACCATTGCTTTCAGATTAAAACCCAGGTCTTCCGAATTCTCTAACTACCTGTCTTAATTTTAATTCTCCTAAATTTCATTCCTACCCCCTTTATCCATTCACGTTGACAGCCATTTCTTTTGAAAAATAGAAACAACAAATAAAAACAAGGTCAAGCAGAACAACTATGATGCATTAAGAAACACAGCCATCTTGCTTTCTAAATTCCCGGTGGGGAAAAAAGAGACTCAAACACTGTACAAATTAACTATTTCAACTGGATTTTTTGTCTGCTATTATGAGCTTTTTTTTTTTTTTTATAGCGAACAAAGGGAAGTTTACCTTTTAGTTCCCCATTCAGAAAGAACTTAAAAAGCAGTAACTGTGGTTTAAGTAATGATAGAATGCTGGTGGTGTGTCAGGAGACAACAATGGTCTACCCTCAAGAGCCTGTCAAAAGACAACAGCTGTACAGTTTTCTGTGAGAAAGTTTTTAGGTTTCCAACACTGTCCCGGTTTGGGGCAATCCAAAACCACCCCAAACTATCAGAAGCTCATGATATGAACATTTCCCATACAATTTACTCACCTCACTGGTTTTAGGAAATATCATTTTCACATTTCCAGTTAAATGAAGCATTTCAGTATTCTCATATGGAAATGCACACTTAAAAAAAATTAAAAATCACAACATTTTAGGCATTTCAGCATTCAGCTGTACATCCATAACATGGTGCGCTGCCCACTGAAGCTTTCAGACGCACGTCTGCAGTGCACAGAGGTATGCTCCTAGCAGAAAAACATCTCTTAAAATAGCAGCATTCTTTTCTCCTCTTATTCTGAACACATCCCAGAAACTAACCAACTATCTGAAAATATATTTTCAATACTCTGTAATCCCAATTTGTCTTCAAGGTAATACTACTAGTTCTTTCCATTGTGCAATATATTTTTATTGATTTGAATTCTCCCCACACCCTTCCTCCCTGGCTAAACCATTTTTCTGGTCCAGATTTTGTACAATTTTTAGTTTGAATTTATAACATGATGGAGATCTGGGGTTTGTTTGTTTGTTTTTAAATATATAACAGACTTTTGCAATTGGACAACAGCAATCCCAGTCAGAGGTTCAATTATGGATGTTTCTCAATCTGACAAAGCCTCATCCCGCCTTTGGAAAGGCAACTTGGATTAATTACTTCCCTCGGTTCATAATCTCGTCTACACTGGAATCTATGCTTCATAGCTAGACTGTGTCTAATCCCGAGGGTAATCTGTTTAAAACTCATACAGCTACTGCATGGTACCATAGACAAACCCTTTAACTAAAGACAAAATCTTCCATAATCTCCAAACAATGACATGCTTCTTCATAGTAAAATGACCCAGCCCAGCAGCTACTTCTGGATGGAGAGGCATGCTTGGTTTCTACAGCAGGACAGCTGGTTTCAGCTTTTTGGAGATTTTTTTTCCATTTACTTTCTCACTGATGGACAGAGGAACGAACTTTTCTCTCTAAGCTCTACTTTAGCTCTTCCCCAGACACACCTTCTCCTGAAGTCTCACAATACAGACTTTACAATCTACTTTTTATTTTGCAAATTGTTCAGATAAAATACCTTGACTTGATACAGCACAAAGTCTTTACTCTGATTTAAAACCCTGACATGCAACATCACCTTCTCTAGCACTGTTACTTGCCTAAAAAAAAAAAAAAAAAAAAAAAAAAACGGTTAATAAGAATTATACGATAGAAAGTAAACAACTGCGTCAAAGAAAAGCAAAGTTTATGGTTCCAGTGACTGAAAGAGATGTCATAGAAATATTTCATTTTTAGGAAGCTGTACCTTGTTAGGCCATCTTGGAGACATTTATGCAACTACTTTACTCTTTTTTTCCCCTCTTTTAAGACCTAAGATTAATGGAATTATTCATGCCAATGAATTTAACGTCTGGCATACACTTTCCATAATCAAGTAATTTACCATTAAAAATTACCTCTGAAGTTATCATTCAAAGAATGGTGGTTGGGAGATCTCATATTTCAGTAACTGTTTAGCATCCTTTATTCATTGAGGTTATTCAATTTATAGTTTTCTAACATAAAATGTAAAAATTGCAGTATTCATTAAAAAGTTTACTGACTTTGAACATCTGAATATTTTGAACATTTGAATAAAACTGGATTTTTAAAAGTCCTTTCTCTGCATTATTATAATTGCATACTAATCAAGCTGAACTGCAATTTGCTATATACCTTCAGAAGTGTTTTACATCTAAAATGAAGATGAGAAATAGAGGAAGTATTATCCACAGCTGATAGATGGACAGGTTGTTTTGTCATAAATAAATCTTTATTGCTTTGTCAAGTCCTAGTCAATTTCTAAACGTCCAAGTAAGCCCACTTTATGAACCAAAATGTCACTTGCCATCTGCAGAAACTACAGTTGCTACTAGGGAGCTCATCAGTTCGTCAGCTTTGGGTTCCCCTGCCAATTACCTCCCCCAGTTCAGCAGTCTGAAATTCTACACTGTCAGCAAACGTGTGGGCAAGTACGATGCCCAAATTTTATTTAAGTAAAAAGAGATAACAGTAGGTATAAATATATTAATACTAGTTTTTGAATTTCAAATGGAGTTGCTTAGGGGTTGCATTTTAGGGAAAATAATAGGCTTAAAAATCATGCATCTGTTTTCACTAATCAGATTCAGAATTCATACGGATTTGTGGAAAAGTGCATTAATTGTATGAATCTATGCTTCTGCACAACTCTGTCACATTGAGGGACAGCGATTTAGTGGCAAGCACACAAACAAAAGGTATACAGCTGAGGCTGGTACCATAAACAGCACTTAGAGCTCACACCCCACTGAACTGGCTGGCTGCCCCATGCTATTTTGTGACATTTAGCAACCCTTCCTACCTTCCTTTTTTATTTGTTCTAAATTTACTACTATTTAATAATTAAGCAGGCTCCAATTCTCTATCACAGATCAGAGAGAAAAGACTAACAGTGACATAATTGGGGGAATAAATGGGCCAGGACGATCTTAATTACAATATTATTATCCAGTTCGATTCTGATCGCAGATTAAAAATAGAGTTTGCAGTTAGGAAAGTATATTTTCATTTATAAGGAAAACAGCTAGGATAAAGTAAAACAAGAAGAGAGTTCCTCCACATCACTCTGATTAACCTGACTGGAAGGAAAGGAAGTTAAGCTTTAAAAAGATGCACTTCTATGCAACTCTAAAACACGCAGGAACCCTGTACAAGAGAGAACCAGTTACAAACTCCACTTCCTATCTGAGGAGAAGGCAGGGGTCTGTCCATACGACCCAAGACTCTGCTGATAATTTGGTTCTCACAGAGGCCATGTCCACAGGATAGTGGTTTGGGCAACAAAATGAAGGAAACTGCCTGGCTTAGCCTCTCCCAGTCCCACATTTCCACCTCATCCAAGAGCAATACTGTGCTTCTTTGAGCAAGTAAAATTACATACAATTACAGCCTGCTTTAGGTGCCCGAACAGACAACTGCTTCCCTGCTCCAAGTCTTTACACGGTATTGGTAGCCATCAGAACTCAAGCTTCCCGTTTTCTCTGTTTTCCCAAAATCCAGCTAAAGCGGGTTTTACATTGTTTAGGTTTTACCTAGTCATCCCAAGAGGATGCAAAGAAATACAATGCACGATCTTTTCAGTTCTTGCTGTTATAACATCCATAAATCAAAGATATCCATCTGACAGCCTGGTTCTCCTGTACATAGTGGCAGAGTAGGAAATTCATCTGTCTTGTCCCCACAACACACACACCAAGGGGGTCCGGAATTGTTGGGTTTGTGTCAGCACAACCACAGAAACATGCAGGTTGGAAAACAACTCTAAGACCATCTAGTCTACTATGCAGCAAAGTTTAGAGAAAACCACATCTCACTAAATATGTGTCTGACAATCAGGTCTAAATCACAATTTTATCTCAAAATACTCACTATCATCCATAATCCAAATTCTCTGCTATTTGTAGCTACTAAATTTTAGCAATGCCAAACATATGCACAGCAGAAAAAGGCTACTGAACAAAAAATACCATCCATCAACTTGAAATACCCACACACCCCTCTCCTTCTTCAACCTTGGCAACTAAAGCCTGTCACCTGAACTACATTAAGAGAGACAGATACTACTCCTAGGACAGAACTGGTATGAAGGAATGAAGCAGAAAGTCTTCATCACAGGCGCCTACTGTACAATACTTTCCACTCACCCCATCCTAAAAGTTCCATATCTATCTTCTTATCATATCATGTCAGACTTATGGCATACCAGTGATGAATTGAACCCATATTTTCAGAGGTAATGTTGGTTTGTGTTTCTCTAACCTGTACCTCCCAAGCAACTTGTGGCCAAGAATTACAGGTTTTACACAGAAAAGCACCCAGCTAAAAGACAACCACTGTGGCCCTGAGTTTTTATGCCAGATCTGATATTAGTTAGGATTTCACCTAGAGATAAGATACTCTTAGGGACTGAAATATTAACAAATCAAATAACTAAGGCACAGAGAGCGACCCCAAACAACAGCACGAACACTGAAGCTGAGGAAAAGACAGTTGCTGGCTGAGACAATTGATAGCCCAAACACCTCCAGGTGGAAATTTGGGGAAATTATTCAGGTAATCAAGACCACAAAATGGACTGCAAATAGAAGTAGTTCAAATAACAAGAAGATTCAGGCTTCAATTAGAGCAGCTGTAGAGTAGTTCTGCTACTTTAAGTGGTGCTTTTTGCTCCATTTAACAGCGAAAGAACGGAAATTAGGAATACCATTCAATCATAGCTTGAGCCAATTACACAAAGAAAAGGCATCTGTTGTCTCAGCCCAGAAGTCATTTGGGTTCCAAGGTCTCGGAGTTAAAAGCCAGGGAAATTCTCTATGCAGGTGAACTGTAATGGGTCGGCTCCTCCCATGTGAATATGTTCCGTGGCAGGGCCAGCACAGTGGTAAGTTGACCTGTATATAAAGAATGTGGAGTAAATACCAATGCAAGAAAATTGGTCAGTGGAGGTCTTTCCAACCCATTTTTGCAGCTTGCTGGAAATCAAGGTTGCTTTAAGAGAGCGTAAAAACTCTGAAGTCACAGAAAAGGTACCTTAAATCATGCAACTGAATTATAAATTGTATGCTGTAAAATCTGCACTATTTTGTATATAGGAATTATGGAAAAAATATCTAAATAACAGAATTGTCTTAACTCTTACTTAGTTCTTCCCTCATTTTTTAAACACAAAATACAAAATGTTAGATGGGATTCATAAAAACTCTTAACAAATTAAAAGTTGACACTAACCTAGAAGTTTTCAATAGAAAGAAATTACTGTAAATAAAAGCAGTCTCTCATGCCACGGTTCATGGAGCTAGAACCTCAGTTTTATCATGACCACTGTGCTGCCAACAAGTAAGGGGTAATTTATGGAGGAGAGGAAGGCAAGAAATGAAGGAATGGACAAGTAGAACAGTTTGGCCACAGGATGTGCCAAAAGGTGCTCAGTAGATTTTACCTAAAACTAAGTAAACAGAAATCTGAAGAATCATATCAACTCTGCAGTCAAGAAGAAAAACACTATTACTTTGACTTCCAACCACAGCAAAACATTCTCCTTCACTGGACTATATGTACTATACGCTAATTATTAGGTTAGTGAAGATAGTTGTTTTGTTTTTTTTCCTGGTTCTTACCAAAACTAGTTCATCAATATCTTGAACATATCCTTAAAGATGAGTACTGGTTGGTTACTCCTTCCAATGCTCATTAGGTGTCTGACAGAGGAAAAAAAGCATCAGACCACAATTTGACAGTATGTTGGTATCATTCTTTTAAGCTACACAGATCACTACACTTTCTCCTGATATCTCTGTAGCTTCCACAGACTAAGCAACCAGTTATTGGTGACAGCAAATATTTTAACTGTTATCTTTGAAGCTAGAGTACCTTACATGAAAGATATCAACATGTAATATATATTTAGTTTAAGATATTTTCATCTTTTTTTCAGCCAAGTTCATTTTCTGCCAATTTAGTGAGCTGAATCCCATTACCATGAGACCAACAGGACTTCAGAATCATGGCAAGGTAAGAGGAAGAGTGCAGTGAGGAGTATCTAAGAAAGTTGCTCCTTTTTGTTGGCAACATGCTCTTAATTCAGTTCAAAAAACCTCATGAAACCATATAATCTGGGGGCTGTTTTAATGACATACTGTTTTGCTGTAATTATCAACATGGGTAGAACTACACAAAACAATTCTGGTGCTTTTGTTTTTCTCATTTGGTCTATCCCATTTCCAACACTACTAAGAATCATAAGTAGTGGTGTATGGTCTGAAGTTTGGGGGTTTATTCTTCAATTACAGGAATAAACACAGTACTGTTTTTCCCTCATTCATTTATATCTTATACTATCTTCTCGAAATCTGTCTTACCATCTGCTAATCTAAAAACCTAAATATACAGAAAAAGTAAACCTACAAGTGAAAATGCAAATCTTGTGTATTCTGTATGTTCAACACCCTCAGGCATGCTGTGTAAAGACCTGCTTATGTCACTCCTGCTAAGCTTAAAGGTGACCAGCAAGTAGAAAAAGCATCCTCTTAGTTTATTTATGATATATGAGAGACACCTAAGATGCTATTTATCTTCCTGACACATCAGCCTGAAGACTTAGTTCCATCTTTCTCCATTTTTTCTGAAAGAGTAGTGTGCCAGACACATCACCACAAGACAACAAATAAATACAAAAATTTAGTCATGTACAGCAAGCAGGGAAATACTCAAAAGGTAGACAGGAAGCTAAAGGACTCCATAAAGGCATTCCATCTTGCATTCCAAATTTCGATAGATTTCCAACAGGCACCACTTAACAATACTAAAGTCACCTCTGTCACTGAATAGCTGCAGACTCCAAATCGCAAGTGCCACTAATGCGTGCTGCGGCAGGAGATGATGTTATAGCTTCCCATTGTTTGCTCCCTTCCACTTCATTGCCGGAGATCATCACCTCCGCGCAGCAGCGAACCAACCATTCCCCAGCCCTGAGCTCAGTGAAACTAAAATCAATGGACTGACGGTGGATGACAGTGCATCTCTTACCGATCTGCTTTTCCAATGCTGTTATTTGGAGGAAAGTCAGAAATATCTCAGCCTGTGCAAGTTAACTTGCATGAGACCGCAAAGAACGTGACATTCTACTGGAAGCAAAAACCCTTCTACAAATTATACTTCATCTAATTTCCATTTGATGCATTTCCATGCATGAAGACTTAAGAAATCAGCACTGACATCCTTTTATCGTTGTTCTTATTCTGTGTGAACAACTCCATGCCAAAACTGCTTCACTGAAGGGAAGACAAAAGGTAGCTCCAGTGTTTCTTAACACATACAATTCTTTTAGGACCAGTAAATTAAATGAAAAGTGTTAAACATCCTATGTTAGTCCTTTAAGCTCTGGATTACTTATTTTTAAACAGAAATACATCTTGCACATTTACACCACACACCACAACAATAGAGCAAAAATAAACAACGATCCACCCCCAAAATCTCAGATGATTGTTACATTAACATAATTGGGCAAAGTGAATTGAGCTGAACCTAGAAAGTGTAAGTGAAAAATCCTGGTAGTTTCTCACACTTCCTCCTCAAGGAAGAATTACTGCTTAGCACCTTAAAAACCTAGTTCCTCTGAAGAAGCCTTCCTCTATTCAGGGTTATGTCAGAGCTACCAGTCTGTCATCTAAATTTCTTTACTCCCATCACTGGCCAACAGCAGCAGCACATTCCATGAGACCCTAAACAATAATAAGAGTTTAGCTAGAGAATAACATGGCTTATAACTTGCCAGGTAAACCTGCATTTGTTTCACCAAAACTATGGTAAAGATCAAAGATCTGTTTTCCATTAACCGTAATTTGATTAAAAAAAAGCCACACACTTCCTTTTTCCCCTGAGCACCCAGCAGCATGCACTCTCACTTTCAAAAGAAATCATGTAGAAGGCAAGATTCCCAACACTTGGCACTTGGTTGCTGACTACAAGCAGTCACGGGAATTACAGTATTTAAGAACCTCATCTTGTAACTTGTGGAAACGGGAGACAAGAACCTGCTCCTTATATCAGATACCCTCATTACCTTAAGTGTTGGCAATATACGCTGCAGAAGCAAATAGCCAAAACCTACTAAGAGAATTGCTGGGTCAGAGTGGTTCCATTTGATTTGTCAAGCTCCAACTCTCCCATTCCTGCCCTGCCTTTTTGTATTTTTATATTTTTGTTCTGTTTTGTTTTCATTTGTTTTTCTTTAAAAAAAAAGTTGCTTTTTTTTTCAGCTTTTGAAAGGATTGGGGTGCTTGAGAGAATTAAATGCTTAAACAAGCACTTCAAGTTCTACCTCCTTGTATATGCCTTAGTCAATGCATGGATTCTGGCAAACGCTTTGGGTTTCGGAGTGAAACTCCTAACTCTACAAATTTTGACTGTTGGAGACAATAGAAACTTTACAGCAGCTGCAACAGTGGAGTGCAGCAAGGGGTGGAGGAGGAATGAAAACATGAGAAACACCAAATTTTAACAGCACCTTTGTCATCTTTGTATTCTGCATATCTATTGTTGAATTCCTTTGGAGCCTATAGACAATTTTTTTTTTTAATCTTTTCACATTCATCACTTATTATTTTGTAACTCTTCTCCTGGCAACATAAAAGTGCTTTTCTTAAAAGTCGTTGAAGAAAAAAAAATGGGAAGACATTTCAAAGCTGTATTGTCAATAATGAAAATATAACAGCAAATCCAATTTCTTTTAAACATGCTGACAACTTCATGGCTTATCAATGGTATCGAGCTGAATTACCTGCCTGTAGAAGATCACAACGTGGAACAATAAATTAACCTAATGAGAGACAAATGATCACCTAGAGTCTGCTTCTACTACAACTTAAGTTTTTAATACATTTCCTCAGGTCAGGTTTATGCACTTCTTGGTAAAACCAGTATTAGATATTATACCAAAAGAGCAGGGTTGTTCTTTTTTTCCTCCATGTGATGGGAAGCAACTTTAACTCTGGAGATTTCCAGTCCACTTGAAGTATGCTAGCTGCACCAGCTAGAAGCCCAAGTCTTGTTTTTAATGCTTGAACACTTAGGCTACATTCTGAACATCTTCAAAACCTCCATAGTTATAATACAGAAGCAGTACAGGGAGATTTGGAAGAAGGAAAATCAAGTCACTATAGCTTAACCACTTCCCCAACTAGTGGTTATAAGCAGTTGGTTTTCCTTCAATTACCAGAAATCTTCAACTTTAAAAATCCAGAGCAAGCAAAACTACTCTACTACGCTAAGCTCTACGTAATGACTTAGGATTTATTTTCTTTCCTTCAAGCACTGTTCAAAAAACTCTTCCTTTCAGCTTTTTATTTCATCCCTAATTATGACAAAAATTAATGCTGTGGTAAGTACTTCTCAATTGAACTGCTTCTTTGTAGTTTTCTTCTAGCTTCTTCCCAAATGTTATCAACTATTTGCAAACACCCTTGGCAGATGTTGCTCCTTAGCTGTTAGTTTCCCTTGTCTGCACCTCAAACAGAAAAGATATCGTTTGGGAGCTTCAGAACATATACTATTATTCCCCCTCTACTCAACAAAATAACTCATCGTATCTGAAACAGCCATATTATAATCAGAAATGCTTAAGCAAAGAAAAGAAAGGGAAAATTCCCTAATGGAACACATGTCCCAGTTGAAAACTGAAACTATAAAAAGAGATGCATTTGACAGCCACTTCTAAAAATCATTATGTTGCACACTTACTATTTCTCACAAGAAACCACTGTAAAGAAGTATTACTCCTTAATTTAGAGGACACAAACTGCAAGTCCTGTTTTCCTAACAGCAATTTGATATTTGAAGGTCATTCTTGTTCTGCAGTGCTCTTTGGTACCTCACAATCTCCCCACACCACACTTCTCCGTGCTCACACCAGTCCCTGCGCTGCAGCATTGGACATGGCTCCCTCTCTGCTTTTCATTTCATTCCGACCAGAGACAAGCAGACAGCATGATAAAAGGCCATGAAAAAAAAAACAAACTAAATACACTTGGAGAAAAAGTCCTTAATAACGGCCTAGCAAATAATCTTAAGGGATTCCTAGACTCCTCTAGTAACCCGTGCTTGCTGTTAGAACGGCAATAGCAAGCTTGCTTACTATGCAGTCCATGAAACTGTGACATAGCAAGGAACAATGCAGAAAACAAATATCGGGAAGAAAGTCAGGAGCAGGAACTTCAAGAAACAGAACTTCTTTTCCCGGAAGAGAAAGAAAGACATAAGGTGTTCATTTTTTCCGCCAGCAATAGAAACATGCCACAACCTAACTGAACCTCTGAATCCGTTGGTAGCAAACGTGTGCAGAAAGGGGAGAAAAATACCATCTCCTAAATGTAAATAAAACAGAATAAGTAGATATCATCATAAATAAATTGCAAAAGCAGAGCTCCAATAGTTTTCAGATTCCAGAACTGTTTCATAATTCTCGTAGTTTCCTTTTTAAAAGTGTGCAATTCAGTATTCCACTAATTAAATCCAGTTGAGGGAATGTAATGGAAATCAAAACTCAACATATGAGTAGAGTAGGTATTCTCAGTCTCACAGACATCTGTTCTCGATGTCCTGACACCGTCTCAAATAAGCAATCTGTGAGAAACTGCACTGTATTTTTCCTGTACCAGCTGCTTTCTCTATTACTACTGACAGTTCCATTAAGCTTTCCAACTCCCTTGGTTGAGATACCTATTCCACATCCCTTGCCTTCAATCTGTTCAAATGTCACTCGTGAAAAATCAGTTTTTAAGCTGAAGGGGAACAAAATCCAAAAAGGCTTCATGTCATTAGCCTCATCTCCGAACCATTTCTAATTTTTAGAAAATGCAACATTTTCATAGCTGATCTCTTCACTTGCAGATGTCTTCTTCTCTTCAGTTCATCTGCTAGAGCTCCTACTCCCCTACACTCATCATCATATCAAATGCGAGATCAGATAAAGAGGAAAGACCTGGGAGAGATCCTTTGACCACAGGAAGGAGGGTAGGTGGATTCATACCATTTATCCGGTCCTACAGAAAATCTTCATATTCAGCTGCCAACCTGTTTGTTCAACGCAAGAAAGAGCAAGGCTGTACTTGGCATCTGTTCAGCCCTTTTTCTCGAGGCTTTAATTCTTCCATTTAAAAGCTAGCATAGAGAAAAGATCAGAACCTAAACCATCAGGCAAACAGCTGTAAGCTGCTAGAGTTTGCTTAGAAGGTCTTAATATTTCCTGTGGCTCATCCCTCACCACAGGAACTCCCAGCAGAAACTCTGTGCCCAAGAAGCGCCCACCTGAGCCCCCACCAACTGTGGCAGCCATCTGAACCCTCTACAGAAGGGGATGCACGGCAGGGACAGTGCCAACAGACCTCCTACACTGACAGGAGCACGGTGTGCTAAGGGGAACGCTCGGCTCTAGGTTTGAACAATCTGCCAGCTGTCAGCCCAAAGCATTGCAAAGATACACTCTGCATTTCAGGATGTCTTTGGCTGATAAGATTCAAACCATCACACTGAATTAAGTAAGCTATGCCAAACCTGCACCCTACTCCTTCACCGCTGGGCCTGTGAGCTGTAAATTACTTCAGTTTAGCTCAACAGCTGACACCTGTCTGAGCTCCCAGGCACAGGTGAGCCCAGGCCACCTAACAGCGAGCACACCAGAGCCAGGGTGCAGGTACCAGTTGCCTCCAGCAGCCAGAGGCTGCCACCACTAAACGTCCTGGAGCAAGCCAGAAGGCAGGCAGTACCTGCCAATGCCACAACACATGAGGCCATAAAGGCTGGAAAAGCAGCCGATTACCAGAAAGCCACAGAACGAAACTTGCGATTTGAGCCCTTGGCCCACAGGAAGGATGGGGCAGCTGAAGGAGGCTGCCAAAGCCACCAGCTGCCTGCCACAACGGGTTCACATCTTAGAGCTTTGCTTCCAGAGAGTGGCTGGTCCCTTAGCTCCTTATGGCTCCAAGTCTCACTTAGTACCTTAACTAAAAAAGAAAGGTAAGAATAGCAGTAACGTGCTATTTTCCCTGCATCATTACATTTTTACTATCAAAACGTAAGACTGGGGAGGCCAGAGGGGTTTGGAACTAGCAGCCCTGAGGGCAAGTTATTTAACCAAGAAAAGAACTGAGGCATTAAAAGTTTCTGGTATTCCAGTCTTTGCTTGTGCTTTTCTTGTGCTTTTCTTCTCAGCACACTTTGTCTTAAGGACTGCCAAGTGTAATCAATTTATCTGGACAATATTTTATTTTATTTTTTAAACAGCAGAAGAAATTTCAAGTATTTCCAAGCCTATTCCTAGTTTATTTTTAGATGGACTAGATTTCAAGATGACATATCTTCAATATTTTGTTGAAGCCATCTTCTTAAGAAAAAGAACCTATCAAGAGAAAGATACTGACTGTACCGTGTTACAATAACACAGCCCGGTGTAGTGGGTTTACATGGCAAGGTTTTGGTAGCAGGGGGCCATAGGGGTGGCTTCTGTGAGAAGGATCTAGAAGCTGCCCCATGTTTTGTAAGGGCCCCACTGCTGACCAGACCCGAGCCAATAAGTGATGTTGTTTTGCGCCTCTGTGAGAGCAGTTTAAGACAGGGAAAAAAAACGCTGCACCACACAGCAGCTGGGAGAGTGAGAGGAGTGAGGAACAGCCTTGCAGGTGCCAAGGTCAGTGAAGAAGGAGGGGGAGAGGTGCTCCAGGCGCCGGAGCAGAAGTCCCCTGCGGCCTGTGGTGAGGACCATGGTGAAGCAGGCTGTCCCCCTGCAGCCCATGGAGTACCACGGTGGAGCAGGGTTCCACGCTGCAGCCCGTGGAGGAGACCACGGTGGAGCAGGTGGACCTGCACTGACGGAGGCTGCGGCCTGCGGAGGACCCCTGCCGGAGCAGATTCCGGGCCGGACCTGCAGCCCATGGAGAGGAGCCCACACAGGAGCTGCTGCCCATGGGGAATCCAGGCTGGAGCAGTTTGCTTCACAGGGATGGACCCCATGGTATGGACCCATATCTGGAGCAGTTCTTGAAGAGCTGCTGCCCGTGGGCAGCCCACGCCGGATCAGTTCAGCAAGGACTGCATCCCGTGGGAGGGACCCCACAGCACAGGGGACGAGAGTGACCGACAAGGAGAGGCGGAGAAGAAGCGCTGTAGACTGACCATAACCCCCATTCCCCCGTTCCCCTGCGCCGCTTGGGGGGAGGAGGTGGAAGAGGGTGGATGGGGGGGAAGGTGCTTTTGGTTTCTTTCCTTTGTTTCTCACTTCTCTAGCTCGTTAGTAATAAGCAACAAATCTTACTGTCTCCCTACGCTGAGTTTGTTTTGCGCGTCACAATAATTACTGTGTGATCTCCTTGTCCTTATCTCAACCCTTGAGCCCTTTTCATCGTATTTTCTCCCCGTTCCTCTTCGAGGAGGGGGAGTAAGAGAGCAGTTGTGGGGGAGCTTGGCCGCCCACCCGAGTAAAACCACCACACCCGGCAAGGTTCAAAGCCTAACCACATCCCATCAATGGATATCACAGCATACATTTTCAGTCAGCTGCCGTGAGTCAGCAAAGTTTTATGGAGGTTGTATCACAGTTCACTGACTTCTCTGCCAGACTTTCATAGTTCATCCTTGTTTTGCAATGCCTTGTCCTCAGCAGGAATCATTGTCAGGAGACAGCAACTCTTCAGCGTTATTCCCTAGTACGTAGCTAAAAACATCAAGGAATAAGAGACCTCAAGATGTAATAAACTTCCTGTAAGCTGCAAGACTAATGTTTCCATCTGAAAACCAGCGCATCTTATAATCAATGAGAGCCATTTGTGGATTTCAGTGTTACAGAAAAGAAAAATAGAAGAAAAAAGGAAAACATATATATTACATCTGACGATGTTTTAATGAGGAAAAATGTGTTAATTAGGGATCAAGCACCTCTTCGTCAAACCTCAGTAGATTAAGTGCCACATTTGAGGCTTGTACGATTCTATAAGGAACCTAGGCTATTCTCAGATAAAGTATACAATATTTGATTTTTTATTTTTAAGAAGTGCAATCCCTATAAAATAGGGTGGTAAAAGTTTTGTGGTTTTTTTTAAACAACAGTGGCTTTTAAACAACTTGGCTTATTTTTACTGAGCAACATATTGCAATACTGACAAGGATGCAAGCTCACTAATTTAATCTATTACTGTGTGTTAAAATTATTAATAACTTTAATATTGCCAACAAAACAGGCAATTAAAACAGTTTTAAAACACATTTTTATCTGAAATGTGCTTGTCTTCATCTAGATCAGAGTTACAATGCCAATATAAAACTGGTGTATACAAGAATGTGGCTCCCTCATTTTTTGTGATAACTCTCTTATGTTCATCCAGCTATTTTTGGCTTGCCACGTTACTCATGTAATTTACCCGGGAGAAACAGTTTGAAAGACAGTTAAAAACAAACCCCGGAACACATAATAAGAGCTAATCACCTCCTACAGAAGCAATAAACACAAAAATTTCAAAGGTAACTTCCAGGTGCAGAAAGGCATGCACATGATGCCAGGAGACAGCAGTCCTCCTACCAGTTCTTCATCCCTGTCTTGTTCCACACAGCACTTACACAATTCACTCAGGGTACATTCTCCAGAGTTGTTCTAGACGCAATTTATTGCAATGTGTTCCAAATGATTACATGGACTATCAGATACTTTTGAGCAAACACTTCCTGAACACATCTGTTTGGTCAGTAATTTTTGTCAAAGTTAAAAACAGGTATTTTATTCCACCAAATTTGTTCTGTGTGATTACTGTACTGCTTATAGCAGGTGTTATTTTTCATTTTCAAGACAATAATTTACCATCTAGGTTCCCCGTATTGAACCTCATGAATGTTGGCATTTCTCCCAACAGCAGCATTCATTTAAAATATTATTTCACTGACAGAACCTGTTGAACGAGTAATATTTATTTCATGCTCATACACTAGAGGCTGAAAACCCAACTAGGATACACTAAATCCATTTCTGTAAGTTGCATATATATTTTTAATATATATATATTTACATAAAAAAAAAATGTAAAAGGCAATTTAAGAAGGTCTTGCTTTTGGAATTTTTAAGTTTCTCAGTCTTTCCTCTTCCCTTCCGCTTGTTCTTCTTAGCTTTTGAGCTTTTTTTTTTCTGCCCAATCTGTACTCAACAAATCCCCAGTTTGAAATAATTAACATACCCAAGATCATGCAGCAGTTTCTTTACACATCATATGGAATAAAGTAAGGCATATAAAGTAAAGAATTTGCTTTCAAGTTATCAGCATGCTGGCTCATTTCCATCTCTTCTCCATCCCAACTAGTTCAAACAAAGCTTTGCAGAAACCAGACGTTTCTCCCAAACTGTGTCATCTTAGGAGAGATGGAACTTTTCAGCTTTCTATGCCGATACCTTGCACTGGCCCTGTCTTTACTCGTAGGACCATCAATTCAAGAACTAAAATGAGAAGTTAAAGTTTCTGTTTGGGTCTTTATCCTGACAGTTGATATGCAGCCACCTTCACAACCCAGTATCTTGTCAACACTGTTGCTTAGAAACATATGCATAGAATCCACACAGTCCACCAGAGGGTGGTTTCATCAATATGTTGTGAGATATTCAGCGTATTAGCCATGGTCCCCCTGGAGATAGTGTATCTTGATTTGCAAGTAACAATTACTTCTGAAGACTTTTGTGTGTTACATTGCTACTTTACATCTATTTCTAAAAACATCGTTCTGTTATACGCACAAAAATCCAGATCCTCATCTTTAGATCAAAAATGAAGAAACAATACTTACGACCTTTAACGGGAAAGCAGTTACCATCATCACATACGCTTCAACTCCCACATACCCAACATTGTGTTTAAAAGGGCAAAGGTAAGTCTGGCACATTAATATATATCCAGTTGGGCACTGTCAGTAGCTTCCTCTGGCTGCTATTCACATACTACTAGCCTGAAATGAGCTCTGCTACAGAAGGTGGTGGAGGTAAGGAAGCAAAACCAGAAAAATCCCCACTGTCCTACACATTCTGCAACTTAGAAAAAAATTATTTCTCTTTCTCATGTGCCATTCTTAAAGGCAATATTAAAATTAAGAAATTAGAGCAAATTATCTCAGATTTCTTAGACTTCATTCTGAATTCATGTTATGTGGCTTCTAGACCTTCTTTTTAATTTTTTAAAAAAGTGGTAAAGGTCTATCATTGTACTGCCTTCAGTTCTATACCTACTTCTTCCTTTTTCCACTATTTCTTTCCCTTCCATGGCTCTCCTACCCTCTATCAATCTTCCTCCAGAAGTTTTTACTCCTTTTCTAAATTTCTCCCACCATTTCACGTCTCATCTTTCTTCCCCTATTCTATTGCCAAATTACTCTTTCCTTGCACTTACATAGTAAAAATGTGATAAAAAGTTTGACATGTAACCCAACGGTCAAAAATCAAAGCCTGCTAACCAGGTAAGATAAAACATACACAATGGAAGGAAAAAAAAAAAAAGTACATCTTATGGTGTGGAAGGGAAACCTTCCACCTGAGAGATCTTTTTCCTCTTTTCAAGAGCAGGAGCTTCTATAAAAAGCCTACTGTGATAAGGCACCAAAAAAAACAACACCTTCAGGAGAGGTTTTTGTGCCAGTGCAAAATACCCAAATGCTGGCAGGGATGAATAATACATTTTTTGCTTCTCTACCTTGCCTACATTTAGGTAACTTATTCATGATCCAGTTCATTTTCTTCCTCCTACGACCAGAATAAAACAGTATAAAAACCAGAATAAAACCTGACACACCTCCTCTTCAATTCCCTGATGGCTTCAAATAATAGCAACAGACCATTGGCCATTTCCCCTCTCCCCTGCCATGTTGTTACAAACTTCAGGATTACAAGTAGCAGAATATCCGGTCCTTCCTTCACTAGCTTAAACTAGTTTCTTTTGAGGAGGTAGGTTTTCTCCATGCTATAAAGCTAGAAACACACACATGCACCCCTCTCCTGCCAAGACCAAACATAGTAGTCTGCCACCTGGTGCCACGGGGTATTTTCCCAGTGTACGCGTCCCTTTACATAAAAGCAGCCTCCTATCTCAAAGATGTAGCAACTGATAGAGTTTGTAAGTGGCAGTGTGGTTCATAATTCTATAGATAAAATAAACACTGAAGCTTTATCAACACAGAGCCCCAGCTTCTATATACATAATTCCTTTGACTTGTAACAATACTATTTAAAAATACTCTAGACAATTCCTCTCATTACAATTCTTAACTGTGCTACAACTCCTTTCTCAAGCAAGTCAAATTAACAACATTGACTTGCTTTTAAAAAAATCCTTGGGAACCTGATGAAAGGCACACTATAAGGCTCAGCTCTTAATACCACAACAGGTAATCTCTGAAAAGCCGTACGGCTGAAGCAAAGCCACCTCCCAGGTCAGGGAGAACATCATACTTGCTATAAGAACTGGGAGTAGTAACTTATTCAAAACCATTCAAAACAAGTAATAACTTAGGGATTCAACCTGCAACTATCCAACCGACAGCCTGTGAGGTCTGTTCAGTCAAATACCTTAAGGCACCTTAAAATGCTATGAAACGCTCCAAGTGTGTGCACTGGACTAAGAGGTGTGCAATAGCAACTGCATTTAGCCTGTAGGAGGGCCCTGAAACCAAGCACCAAGCATACAGCAGTTAGTAACACGTATCAGGGGAGTTCCAGCTTTTATTCTGAAGAATTGTACTCCAAATTGTGAGCTGCAATTTTATAAGAAAGATAGTCAGCAAAATTGTTAGATTTCCCAAAGCATATCATGAATGATTCACAAATACTAAGGCTCATCAATACAGATACTTGGTGCATCCAGCTCCCATCCAAGAAAAACAGTGGGAAAGTTCCCAAACCGAAGGGAACAACACTGTGAAAACATTTATAAAACAATAAATGGGACAGACAGCCTAGTTAATTTTAGGCCTTTGAGCCATTCAATAACACAACAGCAGATACAGTCCCTTTTTTAACAAAGACATCTGAAGCAAGGTAATTAACAACCACTATGCATTTACTAAAACCAAATTTCCTTCAGAAAGTCTGCTATGGTTTTGATCTCACAAGTTTGCTCCATAATATTAGCAGTGTTGAAGCAATGCAGGCAGCACCTGAACTTAAGTACAATACAAAAATGAACACGAGATATTAAATGCATTGGAAAACAGTTAAAGGATGTAGCCAGCCTGAGAATATAACTGAATGAGGATGTTTGAGTGAATGTATTTCTAATGGGGTTCCTTGGCAATCAGTTCTTGGCTTTCAAGTGTTTAGCAATGACCTAGATGAAGAAAAAATTCCATAAAGACTGCTGTTGATGTAAAAATAGCTACCCTCAGCAAATAACGTGCATTCCAATACTGTCAAAATAAATTCTTCCATCTCGTGATAAAAAAGCCATGATTACAAGATAGCAGATTTATCTGCACTGACTCAAAAAAACAGGGTAAGGATAATTTACTGTTGTTTTTTTTTCAAGCAATTTTTCCAACTAATAATCAATTTCACCAACTATATTTTTAAATGGTTGCCTTCTGTAAACAAGTCATTAACTACTATTTTTCTCCCATAAAAATAAGGCATGCTCAAGCCACGGGAAAGGCTAAGACTTATCACTAGGAATATGAAAAAAAAAGTGGTAACCCTGGAGAGAGCATACTGCAGGGATACAGCTCCCATGGCAATCCCTTCATCACCTTCCTATAAAAAAGGATAGTTAAGTGCTAAGTTTTCATTTTGATGCTTCTGGCACAGTACTACCAAAGTGAGTGTTACTGGACATCAGGAGAAAAAGGTAAACCACAGCTAACTGTACAAAGTTGCATCCATCCTTGAAGAAAAACACAGACATATCCAATAATAATCATAACGATCATAAATGATTGAAATTACATGGAAGCCTGACTTGCAGCAAGGAAACTCCATTGGTTTAGATACCAACAGACAGACAAAAGATAACCTAGACAGTCCACAAAGACTGCACAAGGAAATTAAATTTGATAAGAGGTATCTTCAGTCTCATACACAGTATGTGCAATAAGGATTCAGTGAAAAATCAAGGCTGACATATATTAAGAAAAACAGGCAATCTTTCAAGCAGTGAGTAGTTAAAGATGGTTCCAATGGTGAAGAAGCGTCTACCACTGGAAGAAGAATTCTCAGATAGATACCCAATGCGAAACACAAGTCAAGGCGGAATAGGAACCAAGACAAATTTCATGGCTTGTGCTATGTAGCTGGGTAGTTAAGGACCTGTATTTCTCAACTACAATTTACCTACTAATTAAATGCCATTTGGGAAAGAAAAGTACAGTAGCATTTAGACAATGTCTACTGCAACATTTTTGATGCACCAGTTCAATACTAAGCAATCTTTGCCTCCTTGGACTGGGTTCTAAACTGTGCTCAAATATCTCAGTAATATACCCCCAAAAGCCTGCAAGAGCTAAAGCACAGAGACAGGACTTTTGTAAAAAAAAAGTTGTTGAAGTTTATTAGGCTGAAAAAAAGAAATTCAACTTTTCTAGTTGAACCAGATTCAATACTTTTTATCATTTGTTACAAAATTGATTTTAAAAATAGCATTTTACATTAAGAGACAAGAGTCATGGTGATTTTCAGCATCCTTTTCACTTGAAAGGTTCAGCCTTTTAAATACATCATAAAGAACAAGGTAAGAATTTTACTATTACTTAGCCAAAGAGAAGTTAAAGCCTAAATATATTCTTCTTATTAAACAATTGTTTTTTAATATAAAACAATGGGAAAAATCTCTTGAATACTTTTCTTATGTACTTGCAAAAAGACCCCAGGCACATTACTCAGTTTAACAACTCACTGCCACTTCTACTTGAATACAATCTGTATTCCCAAACTGGTGCATTTTTAAGAAGAGCCAGCAAGTGCATGTGTGCTCCCTCTAACCACATTTATCATTGTGTTGCTAAGCACTGAAATCTCCATTCAGAAAGATGGCAGTGAGATGAGCTGGTAATAACAAAACCCAGATAAGGGTAAGTGTTTCAGTGTTAGTGCCAACTGCCACTTCTTTTCACTGTCTGAAAGCTAAGTGTGACATCTGGGTGAAAGGAAGACCAAGCTCTATTTCGCCTGTCACTTCATTCCCTCTGGTACCATGACTGCTGCTCAGCTCTGAAGTGCACTTGCAAATCCCACTGGCTGAGTGAAAATGCTTGAGCCTCGTCTGTTTTAAACAAATTTGTCCTACACTGTCATCAAGCATCTTATGCAGCAGATTATCATGCATTATATGAATTTATCCTCCACATAGGCATAAGGAGCACTGACCCCATGTGTCACAAGCAGCTGAGGAGCAAAATATTTGGGTTACCTGACTGGGGACAAGAGAAATGTCCACGGCAGTCTCTAAACAGAACCTACATCACAAGACCACCCTTTTAAATTTCAGCCTGAGGTTCAAAGTTGTCTTCTTCGAAATGTTTCTTGTAAGCAACACTGAAGGGCAGAGAGGCAGAATGACAGATTTCTTGGCCTGCCTTCTACCGTGTTAAAAGCCTCTCTGTAACTTCACCTCCTCTGTTCGACCAGCCTTCTTCCACTCTGCTAACATACCTGGTTTACAGGCAACAGCAAAAGCTATTCAAAATAAATTAAGCAGTTAGTGATTAAGCCAGTTAGGTTTAATTAACCACTGACTAAACAAAGACAAAGTGCATCTTAACTGACATTTTCATTTTCCAACAAATAAATAAGGGATATACAATTGAGGAGAGTACCTTTTTTTTTTTTTTTTTTAAATAGTGACCTTCAATGATAAATACTTAACAGCAAAGTTTCAACAGAAAAAGTGAAGAGGAAGAAAAAAGGAATGCTTACATTTCAATGTAATTAGCATCTTCATCTAAAACAGAACTTCCTGACAACTGTTTTTTGACATTTTAAATTCCAAGTTTGAAAATTTCCACAAATTTCCAAGTTGAAATTAGTGACATACATCTAACTTTCAATAACAGAAGATATGCAGCTCCTGAGTGTTCAGCACATAAAAAAATATCCTGCTCATTTGTTCGACAGAAATAAAATACATTGCTTTTAATTATTCTTCCTTTCCACATTGCCTCCTACTACAAACAGAACCTACATGTGAAGGGAAAAGGTATTTTATAGTAAAATCTATTTTGCGAGTAATATCTAGAATAGATTTTTAGCACAGCACTATCAAAATGCCTTGAAAATGTTGAGTGTTTCCTCAACGCTTAACTAACTATAGTAAGGTTTCAAAATGTAAGGAACAGATTTCCTACAAACAGAAGAAAGAGAAGTTGTACCTCCTGCTCCTTATAACGTCTCCCCCTTCCCAAACTCTGTAGGTCAATCCTGAAAGGTATAACAACACTACACAAAGCCATGCACAGATATGCCAGGAACACACTAACTCAAAAAGATACACAGCAGAGAGGTTGATGTTAATCTGATTCTCATGAGAACACAGAAAAATTTCCAATACAAAAAACTTCTCCAACGTTAAATAAGCGCCAAATTATGTTCTTCTTCCTAGATATTGTCTATTGTTACAGTGCTCACATCATTTAGTTTATATAAAGAAAGGTTTATTTCTTCAAGACAGACTTCCATCACAGGAACTACATCGGTAACGTTTCTCCAGTAACCACCTTCTCACTTTTTACAGTGGAAAAAGGCCACAGTACATTCCTGGAAGAACTTGAACGGTATCAATGAAAGAATCTGGGCCAGCTTTCACTGTCCTAGACTCTTTAATCTTTGACTTTCAACATGCTTTGCTAAAATACACCTCCCTCATGACACAGAAGAAACAAGTATAAAAGCTGGGCTGTAGCACTGGCTATATAGTTGGTACCTTATCAAAGCAGTCACAAAAACGTTGCAAGAGTCAGACAAACCCTTCCTCCTTATTTTCATTTCTGTTTTTCTGGTCAGCTCTGCACTTCTGTCCAGGGAATTAGTAACTGCAAAAGGTGCTAACTGTCCCAAAACACCACAAACAGATGTGTCAATCCCAAAACTCTGCAAAAGATGGGCTAGCTAATTCAGAATGGAAGAGAGGAAGATTTTAATGAGTTTATATCATCTTTGGGGGGGAATTAATGAAGACATTTAATTCTCTTTCTCTATAATATATATTAAAATAATAAAAACTTTAAAAGACAAAAGAAAGGCAGATTTTTGTAGGTGGTATTGTATAAAAGAGTGTTGACATATTTAGATGACATCCCTCCCATAAGAGCTGCAAAGAGAGAAGTGTAACCTCTGAGAGCCAAGAAGTCAGCCCCTAAAATACCACAGGGAGCAGAGTTGCTGGTTCTTCTGGCAGAATCCTGCTATTTGGGACAATGGAAATAAGGAAGGGTCTTTCTGTGGTGGCAGTCAGATTGAAACCATTCTCTGCCACCAAACAAGCAAAGAGACCATACTACAACATTGTTAAGTCCACTAAAGAGAATGTGAGTACAACAAAACTGCAAAATGACCAAAGAACAGTTTTTGTTGAGGTACAAAGAAGCCGATCCCCAGAAGTCTGGTGGTAGCCATGTACAATGATGCATATCGGGTGTGTTTCATGTAGATCAGTAATACAATGTATTTCTCAGCTGAGAGAGGAAATGGGGATAGGCGAAAGTAATGCTTTAAACACTTGGCCTACAGAATAATCTACACAGAGCAGTTCAACTCAGAAAAGCAAAAGCAATATCCATCAGCTGGGGCTCCATTTGTTGTTGTTGCAAATCCAAATTTAAGCCCCTGCCCAAAGGCACATGATCCAGGGGCTTATACATGCTTGCAGGACAAAACCCTACAAACGAGTACTGAAAACACTTTCAAGGAGAAAGCAGGGAGCGGGAGGCAGACCACATGTGAATTTCACACAACAACATTCTACTGATCTACTAAATTACTGGATAATAATGCCACAGGCAACCAGTATTTCACTAGTATCAAATTAACTCATGCAAAACAGGTTTCAAACAACATGAAACAATCCTACAGAGACATACTTGCCCATTAAAACCACAACACTCCCATTTATAATACTGACTACTATTCACCCATATATATAGAACACGTAAATCTCAATAGAAATGTTTTGTAACAGTACTTCAATTCTGAGAATATCGTTGTTTATAATTTCATAGAAAAAAGAGCAAATCACAGAACAGCTGAGGTAGGAAGGACCTCTGGATCCATCTGGTCCAGCCCTCTGCTCAAGCAGGGACCCCCAGAGCAGGTTGCCCAGCACCACGTCCAGATGGGGCTTTTGAAGATCTCCAAGGAGGGAGATCCCACGGTACCCTGTCACCCACACAGTACAAAACTGCTGCCTTGTGTTCAGAGGGAAACTCTTGTGTTCAGTTCGTGACCCTCTTCTCTTGTCCTGGCACTGGGCACCACTGATAAAAGCCTGGCTCCTCTTGGCACCTTCCCTTCAGGTGTTTATAGACACCGGTGAGATCCTCCCTGAGCCTCCTCTTCACCAGCATGAACAGTCCCAGCGCTCTCTGCCTATCCTCACAGGAGAGGTGCTCTGGTCCTTTGATCAACCTCGTAGCTCACTGTTGGACTCTCTCCAGCACACCCACGTCCCTCTTGCACTGGGGGGCCCAGAACCAAACAGAGTCCTCCAGGTGCAGCCTCACCAATGCTAACTACAGTGGAAGGGTCACCTCCCTTGACCTGCTGGCGATGCTTTGCCCAATGCAGCCAAGAGTACCATCAGCCTTCTCAGCAGCCAGGGCACATTGCTGGCTCATTGTCAACTTGGTGTCCATCAGGACTCCCTGGTCCTTCTCTGCAGAGCTGCTTTCCAGCTGGGTGCCCCCAGCATGTACAGGTACCCCGGGTTGTTCCTTCCCAGGTGCAGGACTTTGCACTTCTCCTTGTTGAACTTCATGGGATTCCTGTCAGCCCATTTCTTCAGCCTGTCATGGTCCCTCTGGAAGGCAGCATGGCCTCTGGTAAGCCAGCCACTCCCCAGCGCTTCATGTCATCCACAAATTTACTGAGGGTGCCCTCTGCCCCCTCATCCAGATTGTTCATATCGTTAATGAAGATGTTAAACAGGACTGGACCCAGTATTGACCCCTGGGGTACTCTGCTCGTTACTGGCCTCCAACTAGACTTTGCACCACTGACCACTGCCCTCTGGACGCAGGTGTTCAGCCAGTTTTTGATCCACCCTACCATCTGCTCATACAGCCCATACTTCAACAGCTTCTCTGTGAGGATCTTAAAAGAGACAGCGTCAAAGGCCTTGTCCTTCATGTGCCTGGCAATGGTTTCTAGGATTTGCTGTTCCATCACCTTCCTGGTGATCGAGGTGAGGCTGAGCAGACTGTAGCTCCCTGGGTCCCCCTTCTTGCCCTTCCTGAAGATAGCAGTGACATTTTCTTTCCTCCAGTCTTTGGGCACTTCTCCTAATTACCACAATCAAGCAAAGATTTTAAAGAGTGGCCTTGCAATCACATCAGCCAGCTCCCTCAGCACTCATGGGTGCATCCCATCAGTACCCACAGACTTGTGAACTTCCAGTTTGCTCAAAAATTCCCTGACCTGACCCGACCCTCTTCCACCAAGGGTACATCTTGCTTGCACCTCTCTGCTTACACCTTCTTGCTTATACCTTCCCCTCTGGTCTCTGGGACCCGGGATTCCTGAAGGCCAATCTTGCTGGTAGAGACTGAGACAAAGAAGGCATTCAGTACGTCAGGCCTTTCCACCGTTCCAGGTAACCAGGTCTCCCATTTCATTCAGTCGAGGGCCTGTATTGCCCCTACTCTTCTTTTTGTCCCTGCCATACTTGCAGAAGCCCTTCCTGTTGTCCTTGACACCCCTGTCCAGATTCCATTTTATCCAGGCTTTGGCTTTCCTAACTCGATCCCTGGATGCTCACAAAATGCCTCAGTATTCCTCCCAGGCTACCTGTCCTTGCTTCCACCCTCCATAGGCTTCCCTTTTGTGTTTGAGTTTGACCAGGAGCTCCTCGTTCTTCCATGCAGGCCTCCTGGTGTTTTTGCCTGACTTTCTCTTTGTTGGGATGCATTGCTCTTGAGCTTGGAGGAGGTGATGCTTGAATATTAAACCAGCTTTCTTGGGCCCCTCTTCCCTCCAGGGCTCTGTCCCATAGTGCTCTACCAAGCAGATCCTTGAAAGGGCCAGAGGCTGCTTTCCTGAAGTCCAGGGTTGTGAGCTTGCTGCATGCCATCCTTGCTGCCCTAAGGATCTTGAACCCCACCATTTCATGGTCACTGCTGACAAGGCTGCCTTTGACCTTCACATTCCCAGTAAGCCCTCCTCGTTGGTGAGAACAAAGTCCAGCATTGCACCTCTCCTTGTTGGCTCCTCTATCGCTTGGAGAAGGAAGTTATCATCAAAGCATTCTAGGAATCCTGCTGTGTTGCCCCTCCAACGGATACTGGGATGGCTGAAGTCCCCCCATGAGGACCAGGATTTGCAAACATTGTGGCTACTCCTGTCTGCCTGTAGAGGGCCTCATCTGCTCGGTCTTCCTGGACCAGTGGCCTGCAGCAGACCCCCACTATGGCATGTAGCCCTGTCTTCCCTTGGATCATAACCCATAAACTCTCGACCAGCTCCTCGTCTCCCCCAAATGCCCTCCCTAAAGAGCCTGTCTCCTTCCATTTCAACACTCCAATCATGGGAGCCATCCCACCATATCACAGCGATCCCAAAAAGATCATAGCCTTGCAACGCACACGTCTCTAACTCATCTTGCTTATTCCCCATGCTGCACGTGTTAACGTACAAGCACTTAAGAGAGGCAACCCAGTATGTCGTGTTCCTACAGAGCGTTTGGGGATTTCTCCATAATGCTGCCTTGAAGACATTTCCTTGGTAACCGACCTGCAAGTGCTGGAGGTGGCTCTGCTTAACCCCATTTTGTGATCCCTCCCCATCATGTCACCCCATGCCCTTTGTTCAGCAGTCTTGTGTGTCACTCCTCCACAGGGCTGCTGGTTACCCTCCCTTCCACACCTCCTTCCTAGTTTAAAGCCCTCCTTAGGAGGTCAGCCATCCAAAAATGCCTTTGCCCTGCTTAGGGAGGTGCATCCTCTCTCTCCCAAGCAGACACTGATCCTCAAACAGGGTCTCATGGTCACAGAACCCAAAACCCTGTTGCCAACACCAGTTCTGCAGCAAACTGACCTGTCCTGACAGCGAAATGCCCCAGTGTCTCGGAACAGACACAAATGTTCTCACATCAGTGTCTGTGTTTTAGGTTAAGTTTTGCTCCCTACATTCACACCTGTGAAAATCCACAGAAAGAGACTTTAGTGGAGACACTTTAAATGCCTTTGATATCTTTGCAACAAACTGCCTCAAAACAAACAAACAAACATCTTTTCCTTCTGCTTGCTTTAGGGTGAAAAACCACCTCACTCATTGCCAAATCAGGCTGCTCCTGAACCTGCTACAACAGAACAAATAGATGTATTTAGTAGTAGACATCAAACCCCCAGAAATTCTTAAAATAAAAAGTAATGAAACTCTCAAGATTGCCTGAATCTGAGGCCTTTAATTATTTCAGTTACTGCTTATCAATGTAGTGTAATACTTCAATATTCATACTTGGTTGCCTCATCCAAAATAAGAATATCTTGCATACTCCTGTTGAAAGGCAATTGATAAAAAAAAGTGACACTAATTTATTACAATTCAAATGACAAGATAAGATTTTTTTTACAATTTTAGAGGTTACTCTGCACAGTAAGTGCTGGATAAGTTCGGAAAGCCTTTCTACTTCAATACCTCATGGCAGAAACTAACATTAAATACATTTAAATTATTTAGGCTAATGGATAAGTCCCTTCAAAGAACATTCCAAATCCATGAACGGTTTCCACTTTATTTTTTTTCCATTTTATTTCTATTCACGCCATCTGGCTGTATTGATCACGAGGTTAAACAATCTTGTGTTTTTCCAAATGAAGTAAACTCTGAACTAATTTGTACAATCACTCAGCAACACACACACTCTTGATCACTTTACACGGGCCAGCCATGAAATCAGTTACCAAATCTTATAGGCTGAGCCCTGATCCACAGAAAGTGCACTCCATGACAAATATGCAGAAGGGCAAACAGAAAATCACCCACTAACCCACGCATGGCTACTTATTTATTGGACCTTGTAATAAAACCAGCTTTTGTAACCTTCAAGTTGCAACTGTTTTGTTTAGAATTTGTATCAAACTCCCCATCCCAAGCAACAGATACACAGATAGACAGAACAAACAAACAAACCAGAAAAGTTACTTAGCACAAGAGCTGTGTATCATCATAAACCACCACTTGCTCAAATGGCCAGAGTAACACAAAATAAAATTGGCAATTGACAGAGCATTATACAGCAGCATTACAAAAAGACCACTAAAAGCAAAATAGTATTAATTTCCAAGTGTTATGGTGGAATTGTTTACATGCCATTTCTCTCTTTTCCACAATGTTTTCAGATAAAAGTTTCTCAGACTTACGTAGATTATACACGTTATTTTAAATTCAGCTTTATCAGAGACCTAATCATTGGTAAACAATGCCTAAAAACAGCAGACAGGCAGTTCTAGACACAAAAATTTATAAGCAAAGGCAATTTTGCAATTTCATCAGATTACCTGAAATTGACCCTTAAAATCACTCATGTGATTAGATAAAGAGTTACTGTTTCTACAAAAAGAGATAAAGGTACTAAGAAGAAAAAAAAATGAAGGGGGCTTTTAATTTTCAGTTATGCATTTTGGTATCAAAATGTGTTTGTTTTTTTAAACAAAACAATGGGAGGACTGCATAAATCAACACACCGGAGTCTACCCGCAGAGCGGGAAATCCAGCAGGAATCCACCACAGCACAGCAGTAACCAAGGAATAGTCGAGGGCCTTCTCTATGCCTACACTGAAGAAGTCTAGTTTTATGGAGACAAGTGCCTGTTTGTATCGTACCTGACACGTTCATTATCACTTGTAGTACGCATACCTGTGGAGGCCCTCGGGTGTGTGGAATTAGATCAGCTCCTGAAACTTTTCAAAGTCTCGATGCAGAACTCCTACACTGATTTAGTGCCACGCGAGTCAGCATCATAGCATCCTCGGCATCTGTGCAATTTAATTCTGTCACTTACAAAGGCTTTAAAATCACTGTCAGAACATCCCAGACACTGCCATTCCTATGTTCTTACTGCTGGCGATCACTTAACATAAGCAACAGCAGGTTTTTAGTTTCTTGTTTCTTAAAGGTTTGGGGCTAGTCCTGCAAATGTTCTCTCTAGAGCAGTTGTTTCTCCTCAGAACCATTACTGGGATGCCTTACGTTAACAAGTCAAGATTTACATTCTCATCCTCAACCATCCCGTATGACAAAGTTTAACAAGAAGTAAAGCACTAATACAAAATCTTCTCTCTCAGTTTCAGCGGATCCCAACACAGCACTAACTCCACAGTCTGGATGCATCTCCGTGTACAGTTTTGTGCTGAGGCACCACATTTGAAACCAGACCTTCCCCGGGACTTCCATGGGTGCACAGCAGCCTGTCCACACCCATTAAATTGCAGGACTAGAGCCTGTCACCGTATCAACGTAAATTAGGACCTGTCCAACGGGAAGGACATCATGACAGACGAGAGCATGTTAAACACACAGGTAACTGTTTCCTCAACGTCCCACCCTGTAGCAAGAAAAAATACTGGTAATGATAGTCACAAGCGTGGCATCGGGAGGCTCTCGCCCGGTTTTTCAGTCGTTAGTTAAGCAGGCTAACTTCCCAGAAGGAAACTTAACGTGGCAGAATTTCAGCGAGAGCCGTGACAGGGGCGAAACGCAGAGACCCCTGCCCGGCCCCCGCCGCCCCCTCCTCACGCCCGGGCGATCTGGAGGGACAAGGCGGTGAAGCCAAAGGAGGGAAAGGGGGCACGGAGGGGCCGGGAGCCCGTCCTGGAGGAGCCGGGAGGGCACGGAGGGGCCGTGAGCCCGGCCTACCTGCCCGCGGCGGCCGGGGAGGGGGCGGCCCGGGGCGGCGTTGCCGGCTGCCGGGCACCATCTTAGGGGCGGCGGGCCCGTCCCGCCGGTTTACCTGCTCTGCCAGCCCTGCAGGAGGTTGGTGTATTTGCTCAGCGTCCCTTCCAGCACCGGCTCCCGCCGCCTGCCTCCGCCGCCGGGCGCCTGCGCGCCCCCCGGGCTGGCCGCCGCCGAGCCGGGGCTGCCGCTACCGCTGCCGCCGGCCCCCCCGGCTCCATCCAGCCTCCCCGCGGCCGCCGCCCGGCCGGGCAGCCCGCGGCTGGCGGAGGAGGAGGAGGGCGAGGAGCCCGCCGACGTGGGGCGGCTGCTGCTGCGGCTGCTGCTGTTGCTGCCGCCGCCTCCTCCTCCCTCGCTCGCCGCCGCCGCCGCCGCCTTCTCCATGGAGCCCCGCGGCGGAGCCTACGAGCCCGGAGCGGCCGCGGCTGCCGCCCGCGCCCGGCAAAGCCCTGACTCACGGGCGGCGCGGAGAGGGGCGGCGCCCGAGGGAGAAGGGGCCGGGCCGGGCCGGCCGGGGGAACGGCCGCGCCGCCTCCCCGCGAGGTGCCCGCGGCGGTTGGGCGGCGGCGGTTGGCCCCGGCCCAAAGAGCCGGGAGGCCGCAGCCCCGGCCTCCCCCGCCGTGCCCCGAGGCCCGGAGGGCAGCCCCGGCGGCGGGCCGGCCGCCATCTTCGCGCTGAGGGGCGGCGGGCGGCCGCCGGAGGCAGGGGGCGGTCGGGCGGGCAGGAGATGGCCGCGCTGGCAGGGCCTGAGGCGGCCGGGGGGGTTGGCACAGGCTGACAAGGCGCCAAGGGGTGTGCCGCTGAAGGTGTCGTGACTCAATGCAGTCCTGTCCTGACCCACTCTTCACAAAAAAAGTGTGGGTAGGGGTTAAGTCACGTCTCCTGTAAACGGAGGATGGAGCCTCTGTCACTGAAGGTCACTCTAAAAAGCTGAGCGGATCCTTGTGCAGCCAGCCAGGTGCAAGCTGTGCGGTTACGTGCCTTCAAATAAAGTCTGCAGCTGTCCCTGCTGCATTAGCCGAGTGCCTCGGTTTTGTTAAAACATCTGTCTTCGCAACGTGCCAGACGCGTAGCTATTCTTGCTGACATTTTACAACTGGAGACCTGAAATACGGAGGCACTTGGCGAGTCTCTTACCACATGCTCCTGCACTCCAACCCCCTGGAAAGTTTTGCACTTCCATGTACTAGGGATTTTTGGAGTGTACCAGATATCAGGTGCCTTCCTATGTTCTGCACCTCTGAAGATGCTCAAACCATCCAAATTCACGCACAGTGTCCTCACAGGGGCCTTAGATCCCTGTATAAACCAGCACAGAGACGAGGGCTCCTTAACTTAGATTCTCCCAGTTTTCTCTCTGGAAAATCCTACCATATGTGTTGTGGTTGGGTAGCTGCAATGTTGGGCAACTGGATCCTGAATTTTGGGTAGTTAAACTTCTCATGCTGTAGCTAAATACTGAGGCACTACCGTCTGGAAATCTGAATTTTAATTTAGTATTCATTGGTGGAACGTTTAATGTACATCTCTTGCAGCACAGACAAAGATTATGAACTTAGTAATTCTTTAAAACAGAAATTACTTGAGAGCAATTTTTCAAGTCAGAGCTATTACTTAAGCTGTACATGTAAAATTCCCCAGTCATTGTTTACTAGGGAAAGAAACTCCCTGACCACAATCTGAAAATCCTCATTCTCAGGAGGCTCAGCTCCATTACTTTGATGACCACAGTTGTCAGAAGACATTGGAATGAACAAGGTGTGCTCCTTCAAAAAGCTCACACCCTGCTCTGGAGATAAGCATGAGATGCTTTAATTTTCCCTCATAATCAATTACAACTAGAGCCCAGAACAGTGGAACAAAAGCTTTAATGAAATAACAGGGCCACCACCACAGTCTCCCACCAGCCCCCCAATACATCAACTGTGTGTGTTCTATATTACAAAGAATGAAGATCATTTTCTGCCTTCCGTAGAATTTATCCTAAGAGAATTATGTCAGGAAAATAAGCTTCTTCATAAAGTTATAGAGAAACCTCTCTTTATCTTTCTGTACAATAAAACTCAAATAACAATGGTGTGTCCATTAGGGAGTTTTTGCAATGGAAGGGACACCAGGCTGTAAGTACATTATGTCTTCAGGAGATTTCTGCAAAATCTCAAACTGCTCTTCACTGCTGCTATCACATTACTGTGATGGGATAGCATAGACGGTCCTCTTACAGGTTACAAACTAGTTAACAGATGGAAAACAAAACAGAGGACTAAATGGCCATTTTTCAAAAGGAGGGAAAACACTAACCTGAATTGGGATCTACATTACTCAACATCATCCTAAATCATAACTCCTGCATTCATTTATATTTAAAACAAGAATCAACTCAAAAAAAAAAAAAAACAGCAGAAGGATCTCAAAGTAGTGACTAATTTGCTGATAAAATGGCAACTGAAACTTAATGTTTCTAAAAAATAAAGTACAGACACAGTGAAAAAAAGCTTTTACTACACATGCATAATGATGATCTATAAATTAGCTAAAGCCTCTCAGGAAAGACATCTTGGAGTCATTTTAAATAATCCTCTGAAAAACCCATCTCCATGTTCAAGGGTAATCAAGCAAACAGCTGTGATGAGCTCATTAGGAAAACAGAAATATCAGCATGCTGCTATATAAATGTATAAAAAGTACGCCCCGTGCCTGTATACTCTGCATTAATAATATTCCTTCGAAAAGACAGAATAAGAGAGAAAAGGTATAAACCTCAGCTTTTTTACGACAAGAGAGCTAACTCAACAGGGTTTTCAGCTGGAAAAGAGACAACCAGTGTACAAAATGGTATTCAGGTTAACAGGAATGATTTTTCACCGTTTCCCACAAAACACAAACTGCAGGGCAGCTGGTTTAAAATAGGTACAAGAAAATACTTTTTCACATGATTTGTAATCGTGAAACTCATTACAAGATGGTTTTGGATGCCAAAAGTCTAGAAAAATTAAAAGAGCAATTTGACAATTGTTTTTGAAGTATGTTTAAACAATGTGGACCAAAGTGTTTTGGAGGTATTTCAAGATCAGAAAGGCCCTAAACTTCTGATGTTTTGAAGAGTGTTTACTTTATTGATGAAATAACACTTGCCCTGCTCTTGATCCTTCTCTAAGCACCTACTAGGGGAAAGAATAAGGCACAGGACTAGACAGAGCTTTGGTTTGACCAAAGTATATGACCAAATTCATATACTAAGGATTCCTTCCCCTTGGTTAATCAAAGGTCCTTTTGATTCAAACACGGGCACTTTACACTGCTTTTGCATTGCATTTAAGCACAGGACTGTATTATAACCAACCTCCTCATCTCTTTTTCCTTCCCAGTATGTGCATACTGTTGTGATCTAATGGAGCTGGCCAACCTTTCATGGCAATCTTGATACTAGTGAACTCCTATCCTCATTTTTTAAGAGGTCATTAATGTTCTCCAAAATGACCGAACCTGTTCTGTTTCGTTGGTTTTTCTGTACTAGCTAATTGTCTGTACCAGTAGAGCTAGACTTCCGAGTAACATGCACTGACTTTGTCTGATGTAATACTGCATGACGTATGCTTCACTACCAGTATTCTTAATTAACTTTTTATTAACAGCGACCTGCCTAATGAAGGCTCTCATTGTTTCCAAGGTAACACATCCACTACTTTATAGTCCTCTTTTAGGATGTTACTTCCACTCTGTGGCCAAACCAAAATTTTGCCTCTTTCATTAAGTACCCAAAGAAGTAAAATTGCTCATTATTTATCCCACCTTTCATAAAGTAAAACATCTGGTAAGATAACACATTCATCTCTGTTTTCCCTTGTCAGGAAACAGAGAAGTTTCCCCATTCTGTGATCCTTTGCTAAGCCACAGAATTTTAGCTTGTAGAACAAGGCCATCTCATAGCCCATTTGCTGCTTTCTGTTTCCTGGTCATCATGTTTTGGGTTTCTATACCTTTTTAATACTCCCCTAGCATATAGTTTTCTATAATTACTTTCCAAGTTCCTTTTCTACCTCTTCCTCTTCCTCCCCACCAGATTTCCACACAACTTCTCCACAATCATAATCATATTGGGCAGGGGATCTACATGTTCTACTGTAACAAGAGGGTCTACAGAAACTAGTTTTGCCTGGTCTATATGCAAGCATTTAACCTATTCCATGGAAATGACACAAGGTTTGCTCCACCTCCTCCTTGCCATACAGAGTTCTCCTGAGACATTGTATCATTTCCCATGAGCTTTAGAGACTCAAGCCACATGTCACTAAATTGCAGGCAATACTTATGGCGAAAACATACCACCGTGCACCTCTATCGCCACTGTCTATGTATGTCAGCGCTGGAATAATTCAGACACAATCCCTGAAGTTTAGTTCATAACAGTCACATCTGTGCCAAGACTGCTCTCACTTACCCTTCCCCAGCTGTCTACAGCAACTGCCCCAGAGTGAGTGCAGCTGGCACGCATGCAGCAGGTGGAACAGCGTACAGAGACAGCCTATTCTCTCGGCCTTCCTCAGATCTATTTCCACACAGTACTGGACTTGAAGGTCTACAAGAAGCAGCGACCCCTCTAGTCTGACCTTTTGCATTGCACGCTACAGAGTCGTAATACAAATACTGTGTTCTCTCTTACATAATGGTTTCACTGAGTTTTAACCAGCATGCCATCCACGAGTAAAACACTTCTGACCTGAGGATTTCAAGAACATAGAGAAGCTACCATTAACTTTGCAGTCTGCCAGCTTTACCATTAGCTTTACTGCATCAGTATGCACTTTATCCTCCCTCCCTGGTGCCCGTAAGCCTGCAGCGTGTGCTAAACATGCTTCTGTGCCACACTTCATCCTGTAGTCAGCAGCTTCTCATCCAAGTTTCTCATCCACTGACAGAACCATCCCCCAGTTCTCAGTGAAGTTCAAGCTGGTGACAGGGAAACAGTCAAAAGAGACATGGCATATGGCAAAAATACCCTAACTACCTTGGCTGCCAGAAACAATCTAGTCTGGGAAACACAGACTTGAGTGCAGTGTAATTCACTCTGCCACAAGGCATCACAAATTCATTTGGACTGAGGTTTGTGCTGCCACAGCTAGGCTTGTGATAGCTTGTTTACTCACCTACAGTGCACTGCTCTGTAATTTGCAGGTTAGACCAGTTGAAACAAAACCTGATTGAACTGTCTGTGAGCCTCTGGAATACAAAGTTTGGGGTGGTTAGATGGAGAGAATATTCATTTATATTATGTATATTTGTATCAGATGTCATAAAATGTGCATAAGGAAGTGACCTGTACTATAACCATGATGCAAGGGATTGTCTGTATAGTTAGAGTCAACACTTTGAACTGCAACTGGAAACAAGTAGGAAGCTAGGGCACAGAGAAACTAGGCGAGCGTAAATATCACTGACACTATCTATATTGTGTATTTTAGCTAGTGGGAACAGCCCTATTCTGTGCCAACTAATGTTTGAACAGTTGTTCTAAGTAGTGACAAATACAGTTCTTTAAATAGATTCTTTCATACACTACGTTTTGAAGAAAACACAGAGATTATTTAGCATGACCTTCTAGATAAATGAACTCCTTTTCAGTTTGTTGTGGAATTACAGATAAATGCTGATTTATTAAATGTTAACATGGTGCAGGCATTTTTATCTGCTGTTTTTTCAGCTGTGTAGTTAAACATTTAGAGATTTGAAAAATACACTGGTCTGCTAAGGGTCAAATTCAGATTTAAGGTCAGACTGAGTCTATTCAGTGCTGCTTCCCCCTGTCATATCTCAGACTAGTACTCAAGCTCTTTATACACTTTTCTGGTTCCAGTGGAATCTGTCAGGCTTCAACATTTATTATTCATAAGGCATGATGCTGTATGTCATTGTAAAATCACCCAGCTTATTGTCCATCGACCTTCTAAATGAAATTGGCTGTGCACCTGTAGTCTTACAACTAATTTGGAAAACTATTTTTTGGATTCTGAAAGTATTTCTATAGAGCAGTTATGTTACAGAGTGTGTATTGACTGATAATACAATGCTAGCTTATGCAGCTTGCGCTTTGATCTCATATTCCAACAACAACAATATATTTATAATTATTTGATAATAGCATGCAGCATCTTATAGCTTAAGAACAATCTCATTCGAATTGAACCACTCTCTATACCTCTTATTCACCCACAGCAGAGCTGTATTTTACTCACAACATCCTTGAAAGTATTGTTTTGGTCGTGTAAGAATCCATCTCACAATGGGATGACAGATTAAAAAAATAGGAACAAACTATGCACTAGAGATGAAGAACATGAACATTCAGATTTTTTGGCAGTGAAAAAGGGAGAAAATTTAAGTTAAAACTTTCTAAAACTACTTATACAGAAAGTACTTTATATTACTAGTTTCAGACTCCATTCTGCAAGCAGTTTCATCTACAGAAACCTAATTGAAAAAAAAATACAAGTTTTGTGTGCAACATGATTGTCTCCTTTTTAACCTACAAATGTGCATAAGAAATACTGGTAGGTAGTTCAATATGCGTGATAGAAATACACAGGAATGCCAAAAGACAGAGTGTATTTGAAACACTTTCTGAAACTGCTGAACCTTGTATTAAAACAAGCATAAGTTTCAGTCCCTTTTTCATAACAATGTTTTAGAAGTTGGGCAGATTGTCAAGAGTAAGGCCTACTTTTTATGAGTAATGTTAAAACAAAATGCAAGAACGTTAGAGCGAATTCCCATACCTACATTTTAACTGGTTTTTGCTATCAAAATAAATCTCTTATAAATTCAATAAGCTACTGAAATATATTTAGCCATTTAGTTCTAAATTTTACCTCTCACTAATAAAACCAGTTGAGTAAGAATGTAAAAGGCAGTAAAAAGCAGAAAAAAATGCTTTTTTTTTTTTACAGTTTGGGAATTTATAGTCTTTGGGGTTATATTTTGATTAACTCCAGAATGTATGATGGCTGCAATTATCCCCAGCTAGGGACGACACTTTGTTTGCCAGTGTTCACCACTGAGTGATTTTAGTTTATCTGAAAACAGCCAAATGATAATAGCTTGTGAAAACCAAACATTTCTTACATATTACAAAAAATAAGATTAGTTTAAAAAAAAATGCTGCATATTCCCTAATTAGTGCAAGTGCTGGGCTAGATCTTTTGCAGTCTGCAGGTTCAATGCTGATTTAACAGATAGGCAACATTAGCAGGACCCCACAGCACAGAATTGACTGTTACCTTCACTGTTTACTAGAAACTGAAGTTTATAAAAGCCTGACAATGTCATTTATCTAGTCCTCTTTTGGTTGCTGGAAAGAAAGAGACTTTTTTTTTCTCCCCCTCCTCCCGTGAATTTGCTTGTAATGCTTGCTCTCATATCATACAGCCTTGACAGGAGTATCCAGTGGAGACAACCTCAAATATGCAAAGAGCTGAATTATGATTCTGTCCCTCTGGTTTCTAAAACCCAGCTGTCAGCTTTGATCTTTGACTTTTGAGAGCTTACGCTGCAAAACTGAATGCACATTCATACATGGCTTGATATGAGAGCATTTGACTTGATTTCAAAGGTAGAAACAAATATTATTTTTTTAGAACACACAAACTAAAAGTTCAGGAAGCTGTCATTTTTCAGTTTAGCTTTTCCTGACCTTGGTATTTTTCCTAGAGGATGCTGAGGATGGGCACTCCTTAGCTGCAGTTTCACAAATCCAGACATTGTAAACCCAGCTCTGCCAGCTTCAGTCAATCATAAACTTCCCCGTACTATAGTGACTCTGTTACAGCCTAAAAATAGGGCTATGCTTGCAAAAAAAATGTGACAGCATTAAAGTTATGAAAGTTGATATAAAACAGATTCCAGGCACTAACAACCTGAAATGACAAAAAGAGGAAAAAACTAGAGATACGCACACAGAGGATTTTCTTCCTTCTTTGTAAGGTAACACAAAAGACTGGACAAATTTGTTTTAATTTTTCTGACATCTTGTCCATGTGAAATTGAAGAAGGAATGTCTAATCTTACTGTCCTACTGGGGAAAGAACAGGGGCTGATTCTGTCGCATCTTAAAATCCTGATCAGGAGAGGTCAGCCCCTAAATGACAAGAAAGGCACTGGATCTCCAAAAAAAACAACCTTCTTACAGCTTTTTCAAACTGCCACGGGAGTTAAAAGTTTGAACAAACAATGGAACAAAACTCTTAAGAGTCCAAGAACTCCAAAGAACTGAGACTCTGCATCCAAGTTAGGCTTCACTTAATCTGATGTCAGATTTAATAATTCTCTCAGTTCTCCACATAATTTTCAAAATACCTCATGAAAAGCAAACGGAAAAGATCTGAGTTTTTAGTAAAAATATCTAATGGAACAGGAAGAGTCTTCAAAAGATCATGCACCTCTTTTTCTTTTTAGAAGACTGCCTGAACAAAATAATTATCTAAAAACTATAAATAAATTCATACACAGTGTGCACTTTATAAAGTGGAATAGGGTCTTATTATGGGAAAACATAGCCCTCATAATATGGATTTAATCTGATCCAAGATTCATTCACATCAGAAATCAAATTCATATTGCTTTTAGTAGAGAAGGGCATAGAATTTTGTTATGACAGGGGAAAATGGGGTTCATGGGCAGAAGCAAAGACAAGAATCAGTCAGATGGTTTGAAGGAGTTTCTGCTTTTTTCTCTGCTAACAACAGTGAGTACTGTCACACCACGTTTGGAGCACCAGCAAGGTCTTTGGCAGTTGCTGTTGCCTTCTTTTGCCAGCTAGATCTGTTCTAACCAAGTTTAGACAACACTTTAATAGCAACAGAAGAAAATGTCTACTTTAGAATTCCCAGCGGAGGTGGAGCTGCTCCAGTGTCAGCCTAAGAGTGTAATGGGGAGTTTGCCAAAAAAGGCTAGGTTAGATGCAGGCTTCAGAAGCTGCACATAAACCACACGTGTCAAAATCCCAGCACTTAACTGGCAAGAAGTTTAGAACCAAGGAAGAAATAGAAGGCAAGTCTCCTGACTTAACCACAGGACTTTCTCACTCTCGTATAGCTGCAGAAGGAAATTGATGTTGCTTGGTGATGCAGCACACCAGAAACAAGCCAGAGGTTGTCAACCACAGGCAGTGATAACCACATGTTTTGAGGTAATTTCAATCTTAGGAAAATACTACAAAGGGAAATGAATCTAACAAGCCAACCCAAGCCATCATACAAGAAAAGAGAAGGATTTAAGAAACAACAACACAAAAAGATTTCTCTATGTAGAAGTAAACTGATGCCATAGGTTTTGAGGCTATTTGTCTTCTGTTTAGTAGTTGTGAGGAAAAATGCCACTCCCATGTATACAAATTTTATGCATAACGCTTCTGATGCATTCCTTCTGCTCAAGTAATTTTCTTCACAGAGGATAGGAACTGTGTTCATTTATTCAGAGGTACTAATGGCCTTATTTATTAATAAATAAGGGAAGAAATACACAAAGCAATTTCTTTCCACTTTTTTTTTTCCTAATGTTTCCTTAGTGTATAATTAGCACAGTTCTCAAAAGCAGAAATTCTATGAAGTTGTTTAAGTGCAGTACAGGTCCTCAGGCTTTGGTCTTGCCAAAAGAACAAAATAAAAGTGAAGGATAGGTGGAAAAATAATTTTGCATCAGCCTCTTTCTCAGGAAAATTCTCCATTTCAGTTCAAGTCATGTTATCGACTTCTTTTTCCTTGGCCAAGAGCAGTTTGCTTCAACCTGAACTGGGGAGGCAGAAATAAATAGCAAGAAGTATAAAGTATCAGTTTCAAAATAAAAATAAAAAGGATGAAAATCCATTTGTAACGTAGGACCAAGGTAGCACATTTTTCATCTACAATCTGTAGCACACTACAAATGGTATTTCTTCCTGAGAGAATAAAGTTATTTTCCTCTCACTAATGCTGCTCTTAGCTACCCAGGAATACGCACATGGAAGGACTGACCAGGAAGGATGTACCTTCCTGTTCCACTGGCTTCTGAACTTCCCCTGCATTCTGTGTACTGTTAGTGGCACCCTTTATGAACAGCCATACCTCTGAGAAATTTCTGCTGTATAATAGAGAAGATCAAGAAATTCAGGCCCAGCTGGAATCAAAGCACTTAGTGTAGTCTCTGTACTATGCATCTTGTGTCCCAGAGTTTACTTAATGTTGCATAACATTCAAAATAAAATTAAAATACATATCCTAAAGGCTCAATTACAGCTCTAACTCTCTAGAAATACAGCAGACAATGATAGAAAGTTCAAACAGTGTTATACTGTGAATACAAAAGCAATAGGTATCATCAAAAGAAAAAATGACATTGAGAAGGTCGCCTTTTTATGGTGACTGGTGCTGTAATAGATAGTATATTTAGGCATCTCCTGTTAATATAAGTCAAAGGAGGCAGAGAAACTGCAGTGTAGAAACATAAGAAGTACAAATGCTGCACCATAAAATGAAACACAGAAATGTGGTTTTAACTAGGCTACATTAGAAGTGTCTGTGGCCCAGTGAAAACTGAAGAATCAATTTTGTTTTCTCATGAAGAAAAAGGAATACTGAAATCTAGGACAAAACTAAAAGGCTTCAGAAAAGACTGGTGGATTTAGATTGAAATCTCAGCACAATATTTAGAGTTAGTTCAAGATCTACTCAGTCCAGAAGAAGGCTTCTGGCAGATGGATGGCAGTCTAATACTGCAGACATGACTGAAAATTCAAAATGCCAGTAGAAAGGACAACTCGGGTATCAGTTCACATCCACAGGGTAATAAGGAATACAAAACTCAAAACTGAAGTCCAGCAGAACACAAGAACCCTTACATTCTGTGATAGCCAACACGATCTAGAAAAACATGTCACAAAACGTATGTATAAAGAGAAGCAAAAAAAAATCCAATACATCGTGTTATTTTGCAAAGGTTTCCTGCATTAGCAGAGTGCACAACATCAAAAAGAGGTGATGAGAGCCTCATTAAGTCTGATTAATTCCTCACAGGACTTGTACCAAGAGATGAATGGACTATCAGCTAGAAAGCAAATGGGAAATGGTTTGCTTTGTGCATCAGCATCCAGCTAAAACCTAATGTATTGCCAGAACTGCAGTTTCTAATAAAACACCACTAATAATAGAAGATAAACAGTATAACCTAGATCTCACAGTGGTAAGCTTTTCTCACTTACATAATATATCAATTAGGTTATATTTCCATAAATTCTAGCAGTATCAAAGGAAAAAAAGCCCCAGCTTCTGGATTAAAAGTAACTAACGTCCTTGGTTTTACTAAGGCAGCTGCACTCAGAGGCAGAGGGAAAGTAAAATAATTCAGGAAAGTACGAAGACATCTCAGAGAATGTAGAAGTCCTGGCAGAGTATAGAACAGAGGTGGAGAAGTTCAAGCACTTCACGTTTCATGCCTCTAGGAAAGTTCTCCTTGGCCTAATATAGCATGGAAAGAGAACCTGATAGCATTATTTTGGGAGTCACAGAGGAAACGGAAGAACAAAAAAAGCAAATACATTTAAACATTATAGGAAAAATCACAGTTAGGCATGCGCTCCAAAGAGCTCAGCGAATAGTTTAAAGGGGAACCTGTTCCGTTTCCTCAAAGAGAAGTAGTGCTCAGGGAACATGTTTGATGCTAAGGGTTTTTCTTCACTGAACACGTTCTCAAAACCTTCCAGATACATCTGCAATAGCTTATCCTCAAAAGGTCATGTATTTCACTTCCCTTTTTGCGAAAAGGCTAAATTACATTTTTATTTATTCCAATATTCTAATAAAATCTCTAAGGTTTAAAGGTATGCCCAGTTAATGTCGTAATTAATGACTACAAAGTCAACTTTCCATTTCATTACAATTTGGACAGCTTACACACTTCAGAAGACTTGTAATTGGATTACTGATGATGAATTTTGAATGGTCAAAGCAACACAAGTTATGCACATTTTGCTGCCTTCAAGGCCAAGACTCCAAACAATTAAAAACTTTCAAATAAATACTCTTGCAAACTTGAAAGCAAAGCCATAAACTACATTATTAAGTTCACTGTTATTGCAGCAGATTAATTAGTCATGCAATAGTTTATGGGTGCACAGAAAAAGAAAGACTATGCTCTAGCAGCAGGAAATATGAGTGTCTGTATCTCCAGGAGAATTGATAATATTTATTCTAAAAGATGCACCAAGTTTAACAGCAGTTGGGAAATAAATAAAAATTATAAGAGGCATTGTCTTCTACTGCATTAATTCATTCTTCAATTTAAATGGTTTTTATACCATCCTGGTATCCATTATTATGAATTAGGTAGAAACTAGAATATCAGAGCAGAGGAGACAAGTTTACAGAAGGGGATAATTAGAGGGAGGATCGTCTCTTCATGTTAATAATTGTACAAATTTTCCTCTTTAACCAAATTAATACAAATTAGGCTATCAAACAGTTGAGAGCCTCTCCTTTACATAAAAGCCAGATAGGCTTTTAGAGACTAGTTTGTGACACGTTGTTGACCCTCCGAGTGGATTTATTTAAATAAGAGTGGATTTATCCCTTGTGCATATTCAAAATTAAAACTCTCCTACTAAGCAGTATCTGCTAATATTTACTGATATCTACTGATGGCTATCTATTGATATTTACTGGGTTTTATTCCTAACGTTTCAAAGCTACTTACTACTAAACTGTGAAGGAGAGAGCTTGAGAGTAAAAGTAATAGCAATACATTATTTTACCTACACAGTGCAGTTCTTTTAAGCTACAAATGTTGTTTTATCTTCTGAATCTGTGATAGTTATGGAATACAATTGGTCCTTTATAGTGTTGCTTCGATTTTCCATGATCTCCTGTTGAACTACGTTTTGGTTTTTATAGCAATTAGGTTTTATTAAATACATTTCTTTGGAGATGGCTGACTTGCCTGGAACTATCCCTAGGCATGCATTCACTGTTGAACACAGTAGTGTTGATATGTTTTTGTTTCTTGTTTGTTTGCCTGAGCACACATAGGCTATTTTCTCAACTTCAGGAGGTTTGGAGAAGTTTCCTTGTGTTTAGCTGTTTCAGTACTTCACACTAATCTTATACAAGCCCTCACTAGAGAAAGCAACTTGTACCAAATATTTAGCATGTAAAAACAGTTGCAAAAAGTAACCGATGGAACAAAAAAGCAAATGCTATTCTTTTTTATATATTCCTTTACTATTTTCTAATTGTATGAAGATTGGGATCAATATTTCCTATTGATAATGGCAATTGGTTTAAAGCTTTCTGTGTCTGGATAAGTAATGGCAGGCTTTATTTGGAAACAGTCAAGCTAAAGCAGGCCTCTGCAAACAGTTTAAAAGTCCTGACTGGTATATCCCACATAACTCAGACTGTACGTCCTGTGGAACAAGGTAGATAAGGCTGCAATTTGCTAGGTCCTGCTTTTTTGCCACCTAACCTTACCCATAAAAGCGGCCTAGAAGAAAGCTGGAGAGGGACTCGATCAGGGAGTGTAGCCATGGAACCAGGAATAATGGCTTTGAACAAATGGAGGGGAGATTTAGATCAGATGTGACATGAGAAAGAAATTCTTCACTCGGAGCACAAAGCGCACATGGGAATTAGGGCTGAAGATGCACCTTGCTTCTGTTCTTTTCCGTAAAGAACAGAATGAAATTACCTAAAAACCAGTGTTAAAAATAAACGCAGGGCACAGGATGGGAGGTGCAGGGCAGTCCCTGTGGCCGAGGGGCAGCCTTTTTTTCTGGCAAGCCAAATGGCCCGGGGGAGCCAGCCCCAGAAAAGGGGCCCTCAGCCCCCCAACCCTCCTCCTTGTCCACGTGAGGGCATCTTCCAGGCCGCTCCCAACACACTTTGGGTACACGTGGGCCACTCCATCACAGAGGCTTGCTGAGGTCACAGTGGCCACCACTGCCCATGGACCCTATAAAACAGGACCCCCGCAGCTGGCCCACCACTCGCTGAGCATCTCGGCCCTCTGACTGCCAGCTTGTGTGGCAGGAAGGAGACTAGAAGAGCAAGGCGAGCGGCAGGCCTCCTTGGTGTGCGAGGACAGCAATGCCGTCCGGTGAAGCACCAAGAAGGAACGCACCTGAGCAGAAGGAGAGGTGTCGTGGGCGGAGGGATGGCGCCGGTGGCACAAGAGACACCAGTGCCCAAGGGACCTCTGGCGCCCAGCCCACAGACACATACAGGCGGTATCATTGGCACCGCAACGATGCAGGGAACAGGCCAGCCCCTCACACACCCAGTGACAGGGGGCCTGGGCCTTGCCATAGGAGCAACGGTGACGTGGGGCGAAGGTGGGAACACCAGGCAGACAGCCACGGGGAGCAGAGGCGTGCCCATAGTCCGGAGCACAGTGCAGGACCCAGTAATGGCCGTAAGCCAGACAGCACCGTCGGACCCATGCACGAAAATCAAGCTGACAGTGGCATGGGACCGAGGCGTGGGACTGGACGACCCCCTGGTTCGGCACCCTGGCCTGAGAACATTCCGGACGGAAGGCGTCCCGTTTGGGCAGTCCCGGGCAAGGACTGGCTTACCCTTCTGCCTAACACCGTGGAGCCCATGGAGCTGGATCCACCAGATGTGGAGGAACAGATGCAAGTGGATCCACCTCTGCCAGAAGAGACCCGGGACTACTGCGGCATGTCTTTGTGCCATCCGAGAGCACCAACAGCGTCGCAGGAGTGCCTGGCAAGCCCCCCACTCGTTGCTCAGGCTCCATCGCAAGCATTAGCTTGGAGCCACCAAACACCACGGACATCCCGCAGGCTTGCTTGCAAGATGTCCCGGCAATAAACAGCTCTTGCCGATTCTCAGGGGTTGTGTGAGTGCTTCCTTTTGGGGGGGAATGGGCTAAAGTTGCACCAGGGGAGGTTTAGGTTGGATATTAGGAAAAACTTCCTTACTGAAAGGGTTGTTAGGCATTGGAATGGGCTGCCCAGGAAAGTGGTTGAGTCACCATCCCTGGAGGTCTTTAAGAGACGTTTAGATATAGCCCTTAGTGATATGGTTTAGGGGAGGACTCGTTAGTGTTAGGTCAGAGGTTGGACTAGGTGATCTTGGAGGTCTCTTCCAACCTAGGTGATTCTGTGATTCTGTGATTGCATCTTATATTCTCATCACTTATGGCTGCACAACCCTATCCAAGGCAAACAATTTGCACGAGCAGTAGGGATGAATACTTCAGACTCTAGAACATTTTTTTAAGTCTCAAAACCACGTTAATACACATATGCATTATGAACTATGAAGTGTTTTTGTTTTGTTTTTTTTACACAAAATTAAAGAAAACCAAAACCAGTGAAGAAATTGTTGACATCACCATGATTCATCCTTATTTTTCTAAAAAATTGCAGAGATATTTTTTTCCTGTTGCTTCTCCCACACCCAAGTAACCAACTGAGGCATCACTCAGGAATTCAGAACTCAGAACTCTTTTGGAAATGCTTCTGTTGAAAAGGAACCGAAGATAGCTGCTAAAACCAATTAAGTTATCAATAAACTACAGAATTTTGTTTTTGCTATGAAGAAAATGCCAGTCTTTCTTAGACACAAAGGGAAGAGACTTAAAGTAGTTTCAGGGTGGGAGATTAATTCAAATCATTTAGTAATTTTTAAAAATTACAATGAAAATTGGTGTTAGCTGGCCATCAGAACTTCATTTTGTGCCACTTTTTGTTTAGAAGCATTCAGTCTAATGCCTCCTTTGTCTCCATCTTGGCCTTTTGCTCAGTCAGTTTGCATATAAACTCTGTAAAGCAGCAAAGTCCCCATACGTTTGAACTTCAGCTGCATGGGGCAGGTTTTGTGGTCAGGAAACAAAAACACCCTCTAGTGTCAAAAAAGCTTCCTCCTTCACAGCATAATAAATTAATCTCCAGTGAAAGTCATTCTTTACCGATTAATATTGTTTTCCTGTTACAAAGTTGCATTTGGGAGTCTATTCTGCTTTACTGAGCTCGATTGTACCAGTGCACACTAACTAAGCTTTGCTAGCAGGCACTGAAGTTTAATAGAAAAATATTTCTGTGCTTGCAAATCAGGATACTGTTGGGCATCAATGATTTTTTCTTTGAAACAAATGATGTTAAGCACACTGAAAAGCTTTGGTTTACATACTCAGGCCCTATCAGACATGCACTAGAGCTGGCTAGCTGCCATTTTTGAAAGCTGTTTCAGAACCTCCTGGTCCTTCACAATTTCTGGCAAGTGTATGATTTCCATCTAAACAAAAACATTGAAATTAGTCACAGTTACTACAGATGCTAAGTTTGTCCTAGGTGTTGATATTCAGGCAGTTAATATGCATAGACTCTACCATGGAATGACAAAACTGAAAGTTGCAACACCCTCGTGGGAGTTTTTATCCTCTGCAGCTAGATAAATAAAGCCCTACGCCCTTGAGTGAAAAACTAGCTGAGGCAGATCAGTTCCACATGGGACATTCCTTGCCGGTTTGGTATGCTGATAACAGGGTTTGGATGCTGCTGGTACTGCTAGACTGCACATACTGTAAACAAAGGTCACTGAGATTGTCACACTCAATGGCTTTGCACACGTTTGGATTGCACAACTTGCATTGTTTTCTGATGCACGGCAGTGGAACAGCACAAATGTAAGCAGCAAGGCAAAAGCAGCCCACTGCTGGTGAGAAGTAAGATTGCATCTCACTAAAGGTGACCAGAGGCAGCACGAAAGTTGCCCCACCTCCATCACAGGGATGCGACTAGCTTGCTGTGCTAGATCTCCCCTCCATCCTGAGGCACTATGCATGGAAAAGCCTAGCAAGTAGGGTTTATAGAAAACATTGCACTAGAAACTCCAGTTGCAATACTCTAAAGCTTAGATAATGATCTGATGTCCAAAAGCATGCATTATTAAAGCTTTATAGAATCACTCATTACCACCTGTCTAGAAAAAGGCTGAACACAGGAAAGATGTCATAATTACTGCTGCTTTATCAAATCGCTCCTTAAGTCACTGTTGGAGATCAGCATGGCTCCATGCTTCCTGCTCAACAAATTTCCCAGCAGCTACATGACTTTGATCATTCAGCTTTCCACTGACTTTTTTGAAAGCCACTACGGCTTAGTCTGTTGGTTTTCAACTTTTTCAGGCTGCTAGTAGAGGTCAGCCCTGTTCTCCTCTCTGAGCTTTTGCTCTCCTTAACGCAGGAAAATACCTCTTACATGAATATGATGTGAGACCCTTGGCAAGCTGAGCTTGACAGGCTGTCCCTGACGTATCTTAATTAGTTCTGCTGCTATTACTGTGGTTCGTATTGACCTTAAGGGAGCCACTTTTGACTGACTTCTGCTATAGTCCATAGATACCACAGGCACACTTCCCTGTCTTATTGGTAGCATCTTTATTAAGGACAGCAGGACTAAGACTTAATGGTGCTGGAACTGGCACTACTGTTTGGCAGCTGGGGCTTAGTTTGGACTTGGAGAACATTTTTCTCAACCCTTGCCAGAAGAAATGATACAACAGTACAATAGCTCCATCAGTGCTTCTCTTCTGCCCAAATCCACTCACATGGGAATCTTCCTCCTGAAGTGTTCTAAGCTGTATTGTCAACCCACCCTCACTGTATCACCCGAAATGGCCCCGCATAACCATCCGCTCTGCAGTCTTATGGTCACAAGCTGAGGTGCAAGCAGCCCCTCCTGTAGCATATGTGGTGGCCACTTACAAAGCAGGCAAGCACAGGACAAGATCCGTGCTCTGTGCAGGCTCCTAGTGGCAAGGTGCATCTCTGTCTGCTGCCACATGGTAGGGCTCTCTACAGGGTGCGAGCTAAAACAGGACAAAGTCAGCACACAGTGAATTAGGGTCTCTTCAATACAGATAGAAGGATGAAGACAGAGAGGCCAGAAATCACATCTATCGCGGTACAACCACCATGCTGGCTTCCTTGCTCTGGTAGCCTACACTTTTTCTTTCCTGGGTCCACTGTCACCCTGTGAGTCCCACACAGCAGACCTCCTGCAGATCATATGGCTTTACACAACTGACATCGCACACCCTGGCCTTCATCAGCTGTCAGCTTGGCTTGGTACTCAGCCCAAAAACTCCCAGACTTTGTTCCTGCTATGAAGAACCACCCATTCTGAGAATGTCACCTGAGATTTAACGAAGTAAGCAGCCAGACTGCCCAGGTGGAGCCACGGGATAAGGTGATTCTCTGAAGTTTCTCAAGAATCTCTTAGCGAGGTTTCTACATCTATTATGCACTTTGTGGATAATAAAACATTGGCTGGCACAGTTGCCGGAGTTTTTACATTTTGCATGAAGAGTCAGTAAGCTGCTTTTTATTAAATACAGGTATTAGTTTTGCTGGGCATGCATAGTGTATTTTTAATATATAACATTATAGATATAGATTTTGTTATCCTACCTGAATTATTTTTAATACATCTCACATAATAACACGATTTGCCTCAATTCTAGGACAAGGGAATAAGAACATGCTTTTGCTTTGAATCTTTACTGGTTTCATAATCTGGAATATGCCCTTTGTACATACCTTCCTTATATGAGTGACTCATGTATTAATCGTTACTTCTTATGGCCTTAGTCCCTGATCCTGCGTAACTTTAGTCAAATAAATTGGCTCTGCAGGTGCCAAAATAAGTGAAGTCAGACCAAAACACAAGTAAATTGCCTGTGCAGATGATTTTGGGTTGTTGTTAGGTTTATTTCTACTCTCAGCTATGCAGGATCAGCACAGATGCATCCTTGTAGCTAAAAAAAAAAAAAAAAAGATAATGTCTTTGCTGTGCTAAAAGTTAATTTTAAATAAATCTTTATGACTACAGCTTTTGAAGCTAGCGTAGAAAAACATTTCTACCTTCAGCTGTCAGATAAGAGCAAGAACGAGCAGCTCTGCCAAGAAAGGTGAGCCAGGATGGCAAGCAGATGGAAGCAGCGCCCTCCCTAGCAAGGGTTTGGTCCCACACATCCCACACAAGAGCAGGTCCTGTGACAGTGGCCAAGTTCAGCTAAAAGTCCATTGATGACAAGTCTGCAGACACCAAGATCAGCTCAGGAAGCCAAGGATCAGGGTCGGCAAGTCCAGGATTACACACAAAGTAGTTCAGGCAGGGACCAACAGCAATGCCTGAGCTGAAATGCAGCTGCTCAGCTAATGGGTGGAGTATCCATGGATGGAAATGCACATCCTCATCTCATGAAGTTTCTCACAGCTCTTTCTTGTAACCTAGCTGATACAGAGCAAGCCAATCCAACCTTACACAGCGGCACCACACCAATGCTGTCTGTGAACAGAGACACCAAAGCCTGGGGAGATAAGGAAGAGGTTCCAGAGGAGAATTACAGAGAAAGATGGTTACAGGTTGGTCAAGGCAATGACCTAGGAGCTCACTGAGGGCCCTGACAGCAGTTTAGGCATAATATTATATAAACCTTTTTAGCTATGCATTTCTACTTGGACATTTGAAAATGGAGTACCCTCCTCTTGCATTTCATCCTCTGCTCACTACATCAAATGCTCACAAACCCATACCACGCTGAGGCTTTCACTTTACTTGAAATGAACCAATAGTTACTTTCTGATTTTACCACTTTGCATTGAATGTTTCACAGTGAATTTACATTGTTTATTGTTTCTCAATGTTTACATTGTGAAAATGACAAATGATTTCATCAAATTTGAATGAAACAAAAAATCAATTATAGAACTGCATACAGTTCTTCACGGTCTAGGTCAATTAAAAGCTATTAAACAGTAACAAACTGACTTTCAGACACACCTGATGTATCAGCTAAGCATATCCTTGATCCAACAGGAATCGTGAGGCATAATTATTTCTAAAAATCAGTCACCACATCTTTCTACAGTAACTTGATGTGGATGTTTCCTTGAAACTGTGTAAGACTTCGAATTTCTGATATACAGGTAGAAATGAAGGAATACATATCTATGTCAGCATTCGCTATGTTAATGGAGCCGCCTTTACTGTTCCCATCTTTATTTCGGAAATTCTATACTTCACATCTAGTTTTACTAAAATTTTCTAGGAAAAGCACTTGGGCCATTTTTCCATAACCTTTTCAAACTGGAAGTACAGCTATGAACCAATTAAAATTCATTCTAGGTGTTGTAAAAGTCACTGGAAAACAGCAGAGAGACTATAAGTGATATATTCTGATTCCAGATGATTAGACAAAGCATCAGCTGAATTATGGACAAACCAGTCCACCCAGCATAAAGCAGAATTTTCCTAATTGCAGCACTCCCTGGGATAATGGTGCATACACAGAAAAAAAACTGGTATTCTTTTTGTTCCTGGCTGAGAACAGTTATGTAACATGGACACTAGCCAGGACAGTTTATCTAAAGATCCAGATTTTAATTTCATTGTGTGTTTGGTTTTGCTTTTTTGCTGTAATCCCTTTGCAGTCAACAGAATGCAGGAGAAAGTTGACACATGGTCCAAACCTTTCTGGACTAATAACTTTGCAAAAATGTTATGTAGAATTCCATGGAAATAGGGATAAACAGTATGTAAATTCAATTCACTCCTAATCGTCAGTTACACTCCACATGTGCTTGATAAGAAGACTGTAGCTATAGGAGTACAGTTCTGTGGACTGGGGCCGCACAGTCATGGGAGGTTCGTTTTACAGTTTTGCAAGAGATCCAGTCACGACGTTGTGTGGAGGCAGGGCAACTATGCAAGCAAGAGTTAGCTGCAAAGCACGACTCAGTGATGAGAGTGGGACATAGCTACAAGAAGCACTAGAACGGAGATACTAGTTAGTCTGTAGCATGAGGGTCATATCAGAGATGCTGATCTACGCTTTGCCAATTGATCTCTTTAGGAAAGCTGACTTAAACAGCAGAGAAGTAGCCCTAGGTTCTTCCACTATCACCATTCTCCCAGCTTCCAAAGATAAAGGTCTTTGTTATTGTTTGCTTTGTAGAGGAAAGGTTAGAAAGAAAGCATTCCCCGCATGCCTTCAGAATGGTTCAGTGAGTAAGGTGAGATGAAGGCTGGTTCAACTGTAAGAATGGAAGATGGAAGAGGAAGTAACTTGATGCCATCTGCACTTCAAAAAGAAAGAGAAAAAAATCTCCCCATATGTAGAAAAAAAAAAAGCCTTTTTTTGTTTCTTTTTTTAGGAATATCTTTTAATACCGTTTATTTATAGGACAGAGTGATGACAACCAATTCTTCTAAATATAGTTCACTGCCTAGGGACTGCAGGCAAGGAACACTAACCCAGCAAACACCTGCATTTCCCAAAATCAGTGTGGTGTATTGCCCTGAGCCCACATAATTCTGTCTCGTATATAGATGCCATATTCCAGAATACAAATATAATAGCAGTAAATTGCTTAGTGAGACATTTACTTCCTACGCTATGGGCTAAGACATTTGTTTCACAAATACTTAAGCTGGAAAAGGCACAGAAACATGGCAAATTCTCCGGTTTGAAACCTTGTGCATGTATTTTTCACAAGTAAAATTAAAATGGCTTTTAACCATCAGAAATTCTTCCTTTCCTCATTAACTTTTATCCATAAAAATGCAGAATAGTCAGCCAAAGTAGAGTAGTGCTGGGAAGTCTGAGATGAGAAGAGGCATAAATGAGAAATACTTGAATTAGGAAAAAGTAGTGGAGAGCTGACAAAATAAGCACAGATAAGAGGTGGGAAAACAGGCTATGTGAAGTAAAGGATGAGGGGGATTTGATGGTGGAGTTGATGAAGGAGAGGAAACCTAAACTGGGAGGAAAGTAAATGTTTGTGCCTCTTTTCCCATCTTTAATGTGCATTTCTTTTTGGGAGGACTTTTAAGCTACCGGGCAGTCACTGGGAATAACAATAAAAAAAAGGCTAAATCTATTTCCACTTCTGGTCAACCTTCAAAGAAGTCAGAGACTGTGGGACATGCAAAGCACTTTCTTAATTCTATTATGCAGTCACATCAATGTTGAAACCAGGCAGGAACCTCATACTCATATCTGTCTTAAAGAAGTGTTAGAAACTGAGGTGTCTTATGAAAATATGAATTATCATGTCTCCATCTTCTTCCCTTTGAGGTCATCTCCTAGGACAGGCTGACCTGTGCTACCTAGTCCATATCCAGAGTTAAGTAAATGAGTATATACCGCTGAAGAAGTCACAGAGTTTTGCCAGTCCCACGCTTACAAAATAGCCTGTATATAAAAGAAATCCCTACAAAATCAGCAAGAGAATTTAGATTAACTCAAGGTGTGTTTCAAGACCTTAATATATTCCAGTCCAATAATTACCTAATTAAATATAAATCAGATTTGTATCTTTTATACAGAACACTGAAAATAAAATTAAATGAAACTGTTATTTAATGCTTTTACATGTATAATAAGAAAACTTTTGTACAATAATCTATTAGATGATACAGTATATTAAATGGAAATTTTTCTGACTAGGTAATCAGGAACATTTTCAGAAATTTGAAAATAAAGCTAAATATTTTAAACTATTGTAGCTTCCCTGTATTTTCCTGTTGCCAGATGTTTCTGCTTTGTACAGGACTATTTGCAGTTGTAGATTAGCACTGACATATCTTATTATCTCTGGGTACTGAGTTTTGAAAGGAGCTTGTCAGGTTTTGATAAACGCATGGATGTCAGACAAATAGAGAACTTCCCAGAAAAGAGGAACAAACATAGCAATATCTAGAACAGCTAAAACAGATTAATAGATTAAACTACATATGCAGTGACTCTGCATGTATGTAGTCTAGAACATGCAAACAGGGAATCTCAGAGCTTTATACTGCCCTTATAGGAGTTATTTTTGTTCTTCTCAATGGATGCTTAACCCATGCTATGTTTTTTATCATCATGTGTAAAGTCAAATAAAACAATGAAGAAAAGAATGGATCTATCTCTATAGACATTGGACCAACACACCACTTAAATAGAGGAAAACTGGAAATTCAGAACCTAGCAGTGATCTCATTGTTTATTGCTTTCTCCTCTATCCAAAATGCATCTTTGCTTTCTATATCAGTCTTCCCCTTTTCTCCTGTGATGGAATGATAGGTCAAAATACCAAACCATCTAATTTCTGACATGCACTAGGTAAGTCAATATTGACTGAGTCTTCTGGGGAGTTGGCTAATCAAATCTGTCAAATCTTCGTGGTGGTTTAGTAAGCCCAGATGCCTGTTTCACCTATCAGAGGAGCACATACTTCTGCCATAGCAAACCTGGCATATGGGAATATGTGCTCTTGCTTCAGCTACTTCCATACAAAGCCCAGAATCTGAGGGCCTTAACACCTGTAATTCAGGCAAACAGTTGTTTGGCTTGATATATAATAGCCCGTAGCTCTCTGTCACTTCACTTTAGCTGGTTGGTTGTTGTAAAAGGTTGAGCAGAATGTGTCTGAGTCTCTGTAACTTCAGTTCATTGATTGCACATGGACTGTCACTGCTGCAACATGGGGATGTGCTCTTTTACAAAGAGGCTACTCTTCTTATTTCCCTGAAACTACCTTTCAGATTGCCTTTGCTCCTAACCTACCTCATTAGCAATGTAAGGTATGATGCCAGATTGTGACTTCAAGCAAATATGCAAAAACATAATTTCTCCAACCAACTTGAAAAAAGATGAAAATCTCCAGCTGAGATTGGTAGGGCCTGCTAGAATGACAGGCTGGTATCTTCCATCTGTACGGTTAAGTTGCCTGAACACATCTGCCTGAGTCTGCAGATGAGGCCTAAAATAATATTTGTGGGGTTTGGTTTTGCTAACATTAATGATCTGACAGCACTTGTTTTAACAGTAGAAAAGTTCTCTGTTGCTCTTTCTTCTCCATTGTCTGCAACGTTTTCTTTTAAAGCTTTCATGTTATTATTAAAAACTGCTAAATGTGTATTAGAAAGACAGCTTTGACAAAAAAAGTTTACCACAGATGTCTCAAAAACACCAGTCCTCATCAAACCAGTAGTATGGATCATCTGTATTTTTTCTGGAGAACGGTGGTGGAGGGAGAACACCATGATTCTGGCTGAAGGAGGATGGGAAAGGAGTATTTGACAAAACATTCCTCTCACAAAGAGCCCCCGGCCTGACCTGCTTCATTACTTGACAGCTCGGTTCCTCCACATCTCCGCGCTTCACTGACTTACTCCAAAGCTTTTCAACGCTTCCCCGACACTAGGAGAAAGCAAAAGAGTTTTAATGGGGACACATACGACTGAAATATATGTTATTAGCCGAGTAGAAAACCCTGACCGTAAGAATACACCAAACCACCAGCGCGACCTCCACTTTCGGTCCGCGGCCCCCAACCATGCCTCGCCCTCCCCGGGGCTGTCCCCAGCGGGCACGGAGCCGGCCCTGAGGAGGGGCCGAGGGACAAGGGGCAGGCGACAGGAGGAACTACACTTCCCGGCAAGCCGCAGGGAGGAGAGGAGGGAGGTGAAAGCGAGCCCCTGACGGCGGAGGCGGGCGGCGGGAGGCGGTTGCCTCAGCGAGCTCTTCGCCGCGGCCATCGGCGGGGCGCGGGCGGCGCTGGCATGGCGCTGCCGGGGACGCCCCTCAAGGTGTGCATCGTGGGCTCGGGCAACTGGTGAGTGCAGCCCCCGGGGGGACCGCAGCCGTGGCCCCGGCCCGGCCCGATCCTCCCCGCAGCCCTGCCCGCCCCGGCCTGCCCGGAGCTTCCCGCCCGGGGCTGCCCTGCCCCGGCCCGGAGCCCGGGGGGAGCCCGGAGGGGACCCGGGGGAGACGTGGGGGGGACCCAAGGGGGAACCGGGGGGCTTCGGGCCGGGGCCGCGGTGCCCTGAGGGGGGGGTCCTGGGCTCGGGTGGGCTTCCCCCGCTCTGCTGCCGAGGCTGAGGTGCGGCCCCGAGCCAACGGGGGGGGAAGGAGCAGCAGAACCGCCCGCTGTTTGGGCGCCCTTCTCCTGGGAGGGTGTTATTTGGGGATATTTTTAACCTGGTGTTTGTTGTGTGAGTTGTCTGATGGAGGGTGATGTAGACCTTGAAGATACCGAACGTATTTCTTCAGCAGGTCATGACTAAAGGGCTGCCTGTGGGGCTGCTGTAACAAGTTCACTTCTCCCCAGGAGTGAAATGTGTGTTGTGTACCTCTCTGTGCATTAGCTGTTTCCCTTGAAAGCTCAGAGAAGAGCTGTGAAACACAAGCTTATTTCAAGTACCTTCTCTTTTTCCAGTTGATTATGTCAAAGCACACCGAAGGCTCAAGACAAGGTTTTATTGCAGCATCCATCGCTAGCTTATAATTAGACTTAAATAAACTTATGGTCTCACTGTTGTGTTTGCTGAAGGCAACAGGTTTAGTAATTATTTCCCTAAGAGGAGTATCACGTTTATAATCCTTCTCTGTCTCACTTCCTTAATTTCTTTATCATTCCTAATCACTGTTTTTACCACGGATCACTATTTACAATGAGTAAGTTATGTACGATTTATTATATAAATCTCTCCACAGCCTGTCAGTTTAATTAGTAAGGCTAGGCATATGTTATTTCTGGTCACACTCTGTTTTTTAGAAGGTTAAATCTAACTTCAGGGGAGTTTAGTTTTGCAAAGAGCAAGATCCTACATCTTAACATCCATAGAGGTGATCTTAGACTTGTTGCTTACCCCAACTGTGTGCCATTGGCTTTTGATGTAGTTTTGCATACTTCAAAAAAATCAGCAACGGCAAAGTTGTGTTTTTCATTGTCATGGTTTACTGAGGGGACAGCTGACATTTCAGCATGGCATCTCTTCCTTTCCTTGCACTAGACTGTAAGGTGAACTGAGGGATACTGTGCATTGCAATGTATATCCAAAAAAGATATGTAGCTAGATCTGTCTTTTGTTGTTACCGTTCTTCCATACTTGAAATCTAGCAAAAAGTTCTGTAGATAATTTGACTGCGTTTGCAGTTGATCCGCTATGAAACAAGCTCACAGAAGGATCTGTAGATATTATCTACTAGCTATAACCATGTACATATGTCATTTGTTTTTACCTCACTGGATCAGTTTAATAACAAGAAGAGCTCCTGACAGGATGGATGTTTGGGTGGCAAAATGCCTGTATCTGTGTTGTTGAGAGAAAGAGAGAGCACTGTTACTGGGAATCAGCTTTTTCCTTTCTTTTTGGGATAAATGTCTTCAAATAATTGATAGTTTGCTTATTTGATAGGAGTGTGATTTATGAAATTGCAAATGTTTTGATGTGCAACAGCTTCCCCATTCTCCCCCATGAATGCTTCCAAAAATAATAGTTTTGGAGAGGCAGGTGATTTCTTCCACTAAGTCCAGGGGATGACAGACATCAAACCCAATGGTAATGAGCTCTTAGCAGTTTGGAGACTGGGGTTTATGTGGTTCTGTGTGAGGTGACCCTGGCCCCCAAGTGCCAGTAACCTTATGAATGCCTTTGCCTTCTCACAGCCCTTTACCTTATATCTGGGATGGAAGAAAAGAAACTAAAGGAGCTTGGCACAACAGTGACAGTTCAGAGCGGTTGAGGTAATCACCTTGGATGATAAACTGCTTCCAGCCCAACTTGTTTGGTTGGCTTGCTAGGGGGAAGGTCACCTTACTAACAAAGCTGACTTGGCAGGGGTCTCTGACACCTGATGGAAGGTTGTGGAACGGGACAGATGGCTCAAAAGTCACGGAAGAGCAGGAACTGTTTTTTTTCATTCTCTTTGCCCAGGTACAGTTGCTCAGCTGGTAGATAAGCATTATGATCCTTAAGGTAAAAAATAAAATTGCCTTGCGTGTGAAGAGAATATACCTTGGGAATATACCTTGGAGCCTCAGGGTTCAAGGGCAGTGGTCAGATTCAGTTAAAATACTGCAGACACTGCCTCTAGCATGTGTGATAGCCTGCTCTTCTGATAACACTTCCAGGGCATGTTAACAAGGGGTGTACAACCAGAATTTATCCCCGGGTGGTTTGCTAGAACCAGCCCCTGGTTAATCAGATGGCCTAGCTTGAAAGTAAACTATAGAGTTTGGGAAGAGAGGTAAAGTTACTGGGTCAGAGGGGTTCATATGGCTGGGAACTTGCTATAGAAAAGTGGGAGATAAAACTTTGGGTTTAACTGAGGTAGGTGTTTTTTTTTAGGAAAAAGTGGTAGGGCTAATGATATCATGTGTGTTTGCATATTGTGACCTCCACTGACATTTAGGAGTTTCTGGGTTTTATATTTCGCTTTTAAAATGGGGTGAGGCTGACAATGATACACCCTAATGGTGAAGGGCAGGAGACAGAGTGTGCGTTCTTGCTCAGTGAGCTCAGACAGTTCTGTAAAAGCGTTAAATAAGAAGTGTATGAGCTTGCACTTGGGAGTGCCATTGGTACAGGTTGCAAGGAGGAGAACCGCTTTTTGGCGTGCAACTGCCCCGTTGTGTTACGTGAAGCATTACCCATCAGCTGGGGCATGCCAGGGGTAAGCTTTGCGAGGACATCCCTCACTGCCCATTTTCTTGTGTAACTGAGCTGCCACAAGCACCAACTACTACAATCCAGCTCACACTTGAACTGCTACTGCTGGGAATAAACAGGCAAGAATTCCAGTTCCTTCGCCTTGTGATGTGTCAGGAGTACACCAAAAGACGAGCCAGAAATCCCAGTAATGATTCCAGGGTACATACTGAGGAGTGTTGGGACACAGAAGAGAGCATAGGCTTGTCTGTTGGGTTAACAGGTGTGGGGAGCTGGTATTTCACCTTGAGCAGCCCTAGAGGCTGTTGTTTGACCTTGCTAAATTCAGTCCCACAGTAGCTGTTGCAGTGTAACAGGAAGTGGGGAACCAGAGGAGTCAGAATATTCTTGAATTCAGGAACTAAAACTCGTCACTTTTTTGCAGCTTTAGAGAGTAGTATTAACAAAGACAGCTGAGATATTTTATATGTTATTTAATAATGGAATGAATATCTTGTTCAAGAAATACAGGCTGTTGAACTTTATGTTGGCAAATGAAAATCCCAGTTGGGCAGTTGCTGAATCGCTCATTTCTGTCTTTATCAACGCTGAGCACGCAGCGTGTCGGGAAGCTCAAAACTGAAGCCAGCGACTTACCGGGATCCAGACCTTATATATAAATCTGCACTAGTATATTTGCTTTTGCTCATGGGCGGCGATACTCTTTCTGCAAAAACACACACCAGTGTTGTGTTGAATGTCATTTTCACTGTTTGTGCAGACCTCAGAGCTGGAGGGTTGAGCTGGTGAGTTGTCTGCCACGGCAGGGAAACTGCTCTGGCTGCCTCCCGACCTCGTGTATGAGCCTGATAAGAGATGCCTGACAGCTGGGGCTTCTGGATCACCTCCTGAACCCGGGGGACTCTGTGGTGTGTGAAGGGCTATTAGAGAAGTACATACCAACCTTTCAACACGCACAGTTTTATGGTTTGCCTGAAGAAGGTCTACTTCAGATATCATATTTTTTTCTGCTGCTACTTGGAAAGTGACCCTAGGCCTGCGATAGCACACGTTCTTAATACAGCAAAATGAGTTGTACCGTATTAAAAGCTCTCAGAGGATATTGAATCTATTTGGTTTACTTACTAGCTATGAGTTTATTACAAATGATGTCCATAATAAATTTAGGGGAGTGTATGTATATAACTAGATTTGTAAAATTAAAGCATTCATACCTCCAAATAAAGTGTGCTATTCCTTCCCACCCCAGTACCAAGTACTAGAAAGTCACAGTATCAGAAGTTTAATTGGCAGGGAGAAAAGAGGAAATATGCAAAAATGGGAAGCCTCAGATCTGTGACTGTATATTTTTGTTACATCTTTGTGAATTTTTTTTGTCTCCGTGGTAGACTGTCAGTAATTACCAAGCCTCCTTGCCACAGAAAAGGAAGTTAGCTGAACAGGCATTGTAAAATCACATCTTTTTCTTCCATATAGCATTCAGGCTAGGAATAGAAGGGAAGGTTGTGTTTGTTCCTTGTCATGTGTGTAGCTTCAGTTATTCTGCTTAATTTCATTGTGGTTTAGAGGTTTGAGCAGTAATCGCTATCCTACAGGTTTCATTGTGTGCTCTTCTTGGGGAGCTAACTGGTAGGATTGTCTGCCTGCAAATTCAGAGGATGCCATTGTGACAACTACATTCTGTGAGATGGGCAGCATACCTGTAAATCTTACAACTTACACAAAGTGTAAGTGCTTCTTCGCTTTAAATGTGTGTCAATATTCTACAGAAATTGTTGGGTTAGTCATCTTAGCAAAGAAAAGTTCCTGTTTCTTAAAGGTGAAGATTATCCGTAAAATTGAATATGTCATTTTTACATCTGCACTGAAGATATAATACATTTGATTTCTGGAAATACAATAAGCCAAGCTCTCACTGGATAGCAGGTTAGCAGACAAAATAGGAGAAGTTCAGTAAATGCTTCTATCCAATGTACTCTAGATAGATTTGTTTTAGAGAAAGAAGCTGGTGTGTTCTCCGCTTGTTTTACTGGACCAAAAATGCTGAGTACTAATTGGTTGAATAATCAGTGAACTTCTGTTCATTTTAAAGATAATCTCTTTCTTCTAGGGCAAAATCATCTTTTTATTTTTTAATGTTTTGTTTTGTTTTCCTTCCTGCAGGGGTTCTGCGGTTGCCAAAATAATAGGCAATAATGTAAAAAAATTGCAAAAGTTTGCTTCCACAGTGAAGATGTGGGTCTTCGAGGAGAATATTAATGGAAGAAAACTGACAGATATAATAAATAACGAACATGAAAATGTAAAATATCTTCCCGGGTACAAGTTGCCAGATAACGTGGTAAGGCACAGAAGCTAAATTTGATCTAGTTACAGAGGCGATATTGCTCATGCTGTGAATGGGGGTAGAAATTTATTTTGTTAACGCTGTTAAGTTTTATAATATTTCAAACTGCATACTTGTTAACCGATGAGGTCAGGGATTTGAACACGTAAAATTATGCAGGTAGGTAAATTCAACATGCTATGCTCTTTTTTTGTGTGTGTGTCACTATTGTATTTGTTACTACAGTTTCTCTGTATGGAAGTAAATGTGAAAAAGAAGGCACGATTAATGTCTGTGACTATACCCAGTATAAAAAAATTGGCCTCGGCTTTGGAAGGGAGCTGGCTGTTCAATAAGAATTGAAGGGATTTAACGTACTCTGAAACTCTTAAAAAGAATTACAGGATGAGAGCTAGATAAATTCTCAAGAAAGCTGCAAGCCCTTTGCGGTTTATCTGCTTCTCAGTTGCCTTTTGCTCTGTACAGTCAGATTAGCACGTTAGGTGTAGCATTGCCAGGGCAGAACAACAGGACTCCACATCCCCACTGTGTTGGTATGACATGATGGTGGGTGGTTGGTGGTGAATCTTGCCCTGAAAATGTTCTAGAAAGAGACTGCAGCATCTGGCGGTTCGGTAGAGATTTTTGGTTGGGAAAACATGAATTGTCATGGATTGCAGTGTGTTTTTTGGGTTTTATTTTGGCTAACAACGAAGCTGAAATCCCATTTGCCTAGCCTTCGCCACCAAGCATGGCATTTCTCCTGTCCTCTACCTGCTCACTTAGGTTCCTTAGTAGATTTTAAATCTGTGTGTGTTATTTTAAGATGGTCGTCAAGTGTTAGGAAAAGTGGAGTCTGGCAAGTGATTTCAAATTAGGTCACCTTCCTAAAAGGTAAACAAAATCTGTTAGTGCAGAGAAACAGAATATAAACTAGAAGGTATAAAAGGACTGGAGAAGAAATTCGAGAGCACAAGGAATTAATTAAAGAAACTACTTTTTACCATGCAGTAATGCATCAAAAATTCAGATTATTTTGTTGAAGAGAAGACAGCTTCTTATTCTGTATTTTCTTACTCAAAATACTTGTTTGAATGTTACGGAACATTTTGAATTTTCTTTGCACTAACCATGCTGGTGGCTGTGAAGATGCCCCTTTCAAGGCACAAAATAGCTTGTTTGAAAACTTCAATTCTTTTGCTTTTCTGGGAAGTTTGTTACTACTTATTTTCAAAGCACAGTAAATTGTAGCATTTGGTATAAGAACAAAATGTGCTTTTATTTAGATGTTAACACTTGTGCATAGTGTTGATTTTAAGACATGGCCTTTCTCTCCCATAAATACATAGGTTGCCATCCCAAACCTTAATGAAGCTGTACAGGATGCAGATTTGCTGGTTTTTGTCATTCCTCATCAGTTCATTCATAAGGTCTGCGATGAAATCACAGGACGAGTACCCAAGAAAGCTCTCGGTATAACTCTGATAAAGGTATAATAATTTATGTGCATAAAAAAATTAGAACATTGTGTGGAATTTTCTAAAACAAGATAGCTTGGAATTTGATATGAAAAGTCTGTTTGTGTTATTGGCTTGGTTGTGCCATTAAACCTTTTGAGATGCAAGACTGGAGTTTGTCTCAGTCATTAGTGGATTGTTATGTGGTGTTTTATTTTAGCTTAGTGCTTGCAGGAAGAGGAAAGTGAGGTTGTTCACATGCCTTGAACATGTCCCTTCCCCCTTTCTTTTTTGCACCACCAAGCTTTCCAATCTTTTATTTGTTGTTTCCAAACGCATCATTAGGTGGAGAACAGAGCACAAGCATAATGCTTTGATTGTTAATGCACATCCCACACACCGAGCTGATCATTTTAAGAACTACTGAGGGAATTTCATGTGACTGAGCTCTTGTTCGTGTCAAAGATTATGTTGCAACAAGAGAGATTGTTCAGCATGGTCCACAAGGACAGTCCAAGAATGGGAACTAGGAGTGGGGCAAAGATGTAGGAAATAAGTGTTTCACTAGAGTGTTTGTAGTTTTGGTGACAGAAGAATTATTAAATGTGAGTGTGCTTCTTATTTTCTCGTGTTTTAGCTGCAGAGAATAAGCTAGTTCCACTAGGTTTGGAAGAATGCTTTGTACTTAGTTGAGAGTAGACCATTTTCTCAGCACGCACTCCTTTATCTACTATGATTTCTGGCAAATGATCCATTTATGGATCTGTTTTAAAGGAGAATAAAAACCACAAAACTATCACTATTGACCAGAAGCTTGACTCTTTAGTTTGACTAAATAAGCTCATCAAGTCTGTGTTGTTTTGTTAGTGCTGACATATTACTGAGATGTGTGAAAAAGTATTGCTTCCTGAGTCTACTTGCTGCATTTTGTGGAAAAGCTTTTCATATGGTAGAAGGATAAAATAAAGCAGTGTTGAAAGAACTGAATGCATAGCATCAAAACCACGCAGCTGTCCTAGATGCCCTAAAGTTTTAAAACTTTTATTGCTTTGAAGCTGTCAAGCAGTTTATGTCTCTTTCTTCTGTAAGCTCACAATAACCTTTATTCTTCCTTACTTTGCTAAACATGATTTATGTTCTCGTATCTTCAATGCTAGAAACAACTTCTATGAAACGGGTGGACTAAGTGAGGATTTATATCAGCATGTCTGCAATCAGAAGTTGGGCCTGTACTCCCTTGGGAGTAGTGCTCAGGGTATTGATGGCAAGTGCTTTAATGGAGTATTGATTAAGGCTATGCCTTAAAAAAAAGGGGGGGGGGGAGGGGAAGGGAGGAGGTTACTTAAAATAAAAATAATAATAAAAAAGCCCATAAAGCCCATACTTACTCTAATATAAGCACAGTAGTGACACCTGCCATGCAAAGCAGCGTTGATTACTAGGCAGGTTCCCACTGTCTCGCTGTGGCATGGTGCAAGGCCTTTCAATTTTATTTTATTTTTTTCAGGAGAATGCGAAGTACGTGTTAGCTTTTATCAAAAGGCATAACTGTGCATCTTTGAAAGAATCATTTAAGAAGGAAGGGCAGAGATTGATACAACAGTGGAACTAAGTAATAGAGGCCGGAATGCATTCTTTCCTCTACTTTTGCAGCTTCTTTATGCATGCTGTTTTCGTCCAAGTCATATTTTTAATGGTCTCGTTATGCTCACCACTAATGCTATTAAAGTGCTTTGTGTTAACTTTGACAGTTAAAGTGCAGTTCTCTGAAAAATAGCATTAGTGGGTCCTCTTGTTTCTTTGCGTTCTAAATTGCTTGGGAAGTTAATGTGTCATCTTTTACTCTTTCTTCATTTTTCTTTTTTTTGTATTTTTTTTGACAGTCAAATCTTCAAGCAGAGCCTTATGTCTGATAATAAAACTAAGTCTATGGGAAATAAAGACATTTGTCTACTAGTTAATCTGTGTTCCTATTCAAACATTTGCAGCTGTGTTGCTTTACATAAGTTCTGATGACTGGTATCTACGAACCCCTAACATTTCTTTGTGCAGCTACGGGGGGAGAAATGCAGTCTGAATCATATATGACTTACGGTGCAGTTCAGCACAGGAATCAGGGAGCACTTAAATACTCCTCAGGCAGCCTCAACATTGATCTCATTTTCATCTACCGGTGTCCAGCCCCAGGGATTGCTCTGGCAAGCACATTAGGACTTAAGTGGTAAGACCACAGAATTGGACTTGAATTGCCAGGGGATCACTGCTGCCCAGTGGAAATTCCTGTGCTGGAGCCTTGGTTTGGGGTGGGGAGTGTTCGTTTTCTCTCCTGTCATCTATCATCCTGTATTGGATTTGACTTTTTGAGAAACAGGTGCAGCTCTCCTTGACTTTGTCAGAAGTTGCATTTGTTTCATAGCAAAGCTAATTTTTGGCACCCAAGCCTCTCTATCTCCTTTCACTTGGATGAATAATTGTAATGTACGTATTTACTTTTTTGGAGTTGTTCCCAATGTATGTTTTTCAGTTTATTAATTCCTGCTTAGGAGGGTGGAGGAGGAGCCTGACAGTTACTTCATGGGGACATCGTTGGCACTCTTAGGGAAAAATGCATGAGGGTTACCATGACCCCCCAAGATTAAAATATGGTACTGTATGCAAAGTTGTATGCTGTGCCAAAGAAAGACCATCTCAGTAGCTTGTCTGCCAGGCTCCTGTTCTAAAAGCTCAGAAGGAGTCTCCTACCCCATTTGGCAAGTTAGGAGAAAAGGATTTTGTGAGGGTAAAATGGTCTTATTTGGAGGTTTTTGTTAGGCAATTCAGGGTACCAGATTCTGTTCTCCATTGCAGCATTAATCTCTAGGGTGATCTTTTCTAAAGCCCTATTTCTCCCCTACTTTCACCCTTTTTAAAGAATACTTTATAGATGCAAAATGAATATATCCTTAGAAGTCAGTATTTTCAGATGTTCAGCTTTCTACATATCAGTGGCCTGCTGTTCTACTTGTAGTATTCTTCAAGAAGATTAAAGTGTGTTTCTCCTCCTAAACAGTTGTTGGCATTATGCAGGAGGGAACTGGTCTCTTATACTTCAGTTCAGATCCCTCTTCACCAAACAAGTCATTGGGATGACGTTTTGTGAGTTTTAGTGGAGTTTCAGATCCAAGTGCACAAGTGATGTATCAGTGATGTTTCAGTAGTTTTAGTAGGGATACAGTGGTAACAACCAGCTGAGATTCTGAACAGAGCTGAATATTCAGCACTTCTGAGAATCAGGACTGTTACTGAGCATGGAATAAAAGTGTTGCCATCATCCAGATGTGGTGGTTTAGTCCTAATTCTTAAGGTGCTACCTCATGAAAAGAAGTTACCTTAGGTAGGTCACAACAAACACAGAAGCTTCACTGATAGCAAGTTCATCATCTTTGGTCTCTAGCCAAGCAGACCTTGGTGTAGCACCCGTGGGCAAGACTAATTGTGATGTGCTTTCTTCTGTATTGTGTCTAATGAATGCCGCTTTAGTAATTCCACTTAATGTTGGCTGCAGGGAATAGATGAAGGCCCGGAGGGACTCAAACTGATCTCTGACATTATTCGAGAGAAGATGGGAATAGACATCAGTGTGCTGATGGGAGCTAACATTGCCAATGAGGTGGCGGCAGAGAAATTCTGTGAAACCACAATAGGTAATGTTCCAAGTAATAACAATGTTTAAACTGTGCTCCTGTCCTCACAGATGCACACCAAATAGCTCAGATTTCATAGTTTTCAACATGAACTGGCTGTTATCAGAAGCTCTTGGGTCCTCCTTATTTTAATGTTGAATTTCCTAGAATGTTTACATGTCCAGAAGCACTAGGAGAATATTAGGACTAGAGGGAGAGAAAGGAGAGCAATTTTAACTAATCTTAAAAGGGTTGTAACCTTTAGCAAGTGAAATACTAAGCATGCTTTTTATCGCTTTCCACATAACAAACTGCTTTATTGTATTGCTGTGCTTAAGATTTTTCTTGGATTTGCATGGCTTAATATGGATAAATGATTATATATTCCATATTCCTGCTCAGCAGCTCAGCTCTTTTTTTTTTTTTAGGTGTCAGTATCTTCTTTTAAGTTCTCAGAATAATTAGTTCCCCTATGTGCTAGGCATAGCTTTAGTTCTGTGTTGTCATCTGTAACATTTGCAGCACAAAGACGTGCCTAGTCTTGCATTTCACAGTCTCTGGAGAAGTATAAATGTGCATGTACACACATGCAGGTACTCATATATAAAAGAGAGTTAATGTTATTTTTTCAGTGTTTATATTTATGGTTTTGTCCATTTTTAGTGTTGTCATCTCTTTAACTTACTATTATTAATGTCTGTATTTAACTTATTTTTGAATGGTTGAATTACCGTTCAGTCCTTAGAAACAGCTGTGAATGTCAGCATGCTCAGTTAATAAAATAACCACAATGTGCCTTTATCAATAAGTATTTTTCTAGAATACAGACCTTAAAATAATTGATAGAATTGCACCTGCTGTATTTCTAATTCAACATTGCTCTATTATTAACTATTATTTTAAAGAGAATGGTCAAATAAAAAAAAGTATAGAGAATTAATGGGATTATTATTTAGAATCTCTCAAAGAGCAGGCAATGAATTATGAAGAAGTCCAGCTCAGCGTAGAGCTTTTACATGTGAAGGAGTCTGTTTAGGATGAAGATAGAACAACCTTATCTCTGCTTTTAAGTATTCTGACTTGCCCAGGAAAGACTAAACAATACCCAAATAAATTATTCATTGGCGTTTTTTATCCTTCCTTTCTCTTTTTCAACAGGCAGCAAAATCTTGGAAAATGGCCTTCTCTTCAAAGAACTCCTGCAGACTCCAAACTTCCGAATAACGGTAGTAGATGATGCAGATACTGTTGAGCTTTGTGGTGCTCTGAAGGTAAGATTAACAGGCTGCAGCTTGCACACAGAGGGAACAGTGAGTCTTGTAGAAAAAAAAAAACTGGATATTTCTATTTAAAGAATTAAGTTTATTATACTTTATATAATATATAAAACTGCTACATTTCCTGAAGATCCAGATGTAGCAGGAGTATGCTCAGAGAATCAGCTTTTAGACGCTTGTCTCGCTGTCTTCTAAGTTCTCTATCTTTCACTTAGCTTACACACAGTCACAAAACAAGAGTTAATTTCATCTAACTGGTCAAAATGTTTCTAAATACATCTTAGTTGATTTTTTCTTTGTATAGCAGGGCATTCACAAAAAGAAAATGAGAAGTTGGTATTAATCCTTTGTGTCTGGTGGCCAAAATATTCCCCTCTTCACTGACTTACGTACTGTAAGCACTATTGCGTGTTATACTTTGTGGACACAAAATGCATAAAGTTCATGTGGATAACCCTATAAAAAAGTGACTTGAATAGGAAAAAAGTTATTTCAGAGAGTTACTTATCTGGACTTGTTTTTGTAATAAAATCAATGTTGGCAGGAAGTAAAGGCTGGTTTACACATACCTGATATTTTTTTTCATGTTAATTTACAGGCCATTTATGAAGGGAAAGCATTAGTAGCTTGGAAGTAGCCAATAGTTCACATTATCTGATATCTATCGTAGAAGTAGTTTTGATGGATGTAGCAGTATGTTTGTTTGTTTTGACTAATTATTTCATATTGCTTTGTTTTCTTTCTCGAAATTACATGGAATCTAAACAATTCATCTGCAAAACTGCCAGGCCAATGAACAGTATCTTTAAGCTAAAGAGTTCTGATTCCTGCTCCTGTTAATCAGTAGAAGTTAGACTGATGTCTGTAACGATGTAATTTCTGGCTTACTAATTGTCTAAATAATTTTGTATTGAGAGCTGTTATCTTAAAAGTCCTAAGAAGGAAGTCATGAGTCTGTACTCTGGTCTAATGGGCCACACTTCGAAGATTCCCTTCTCCTCCTTTCCCTTCCCTTCTCCTCCTTTCCCTGTATTTATAGTAATTTCTCAAGATTGTGGAGCTTGTAATTTGGCTTCATAGCCATTGCTTGAAACTGCTGCTATGGTCATGTGTAACGTTAGCAGGAAAGAAATCCTTGTATATAGACCCATCAAATGGGTCAAAAAAGTTATACAGATTTTTTATTTTTCTTTTCAGCCTGATGTTTTCTAACTAGCTTGATTTTTTTGCTTAATAGATAAGTTCTGTTGCAGACAAATGTTTCTTCCAGAAAAATCTCTCGTAGGGAATCTAAGGATGAGTGTGCCCAACAAACTCAGCAGCTAGTCAGCAGACATTCAAATGCCATTATAAAAGTCCCAGAGAGCAGCAAACCAATACCTCTTTGGAAGTGTAATTTAAATCAATTGTTCTTCTTGACCTGGAAAGGTGCTGAAGTGAAACTTGTGTAATTTCTTTGTAGCCTTGTTTTGTTCCTCCCTCCTGCTGTGTTGTTAGTCTTGCAACCTGCAGACTGAGCTCTGCAGTTGCATTTCTAAAAAACTGTATGTACTCTGTGTGCTCTGGTCATTTGGTGTTGGTAGCAGTATATTTTGTTAACTGAGCTGAGACTTCCAAAGAAGTGCATGGTATGAGCTCTAAACAAAAATGTAAATTAAAGATAAATTAGTTTAAAAATATTAAGTTTTTCTTGCCTGATTAAAAGACATTAACTGATATAATGTGGCATAGATAGGCATCCTAATACAGGTGATGTTTTTCAAACACGCACATCTTTCTTAATCTCAAAGGCATCTTTATTAAAACATTATTTATAAATAAGTATTTTTTCATTTAAAACCCTTTCTCCTTTAATCCTAAATATTGTGCTAACAGTGTGTAAGCAATTTCCTGAGCTGTTTTTAACTCAAACATTGTGAAATTATATTAATGCTTTGCTAATGTGTGCGCCACTGAAAGAAAATGAAGCTCAAATTAAACTGATGGGTATGTTTCTATTGCCTGTGCAAAGCAAAATGGAAAACTCAAATGTGAATAGTGCTATGTAAATTTGAGCATTTTTTCTTGTAAGTTGTACGTTCTTATTAGTAGAACAGTAGTTTGCTAATGGTAACAGCAAGCACTTTGCTTTTTATATTGTTAATCTGATCATCTTTGTAGCAAAAAATGTGAAAAATAACCATATTTTCATGTGACTGTTTATAAGGGAAAAGTCACAAGTACGTCTTCTGTCAACTGACGGTTACTTTGTAAAACTTGCAAAGTTATTTCATGAAAAATATTACATTGTAAAAAATAAGCATTATTTAACTTGCTGGAAGGAAGACACTCCTACTGGGGAAGATGTCAATATTTTGTGGTGTAAAGAGACAGGCATAAAAAAGAGGTTCTGCTCTCTTTCTGTAGCAGTGCAGGTTCAAACTGATGGCAGTGTCACTTCAAACTGCATTTTGGAGGATGGAAATAAGCAGCTCCACGTGCCTGTCCAAATGTTCTTTTTGGATCTGGAAATAGTAAAAGCAACCCCTTTATGTGTATCTAATGGATATTTCTCACCACACTGTGAGAAATAGTGTATTCTCCCAGCTTCTGCATTTTTCCATAAACACCAGCTTGGGAAGAGGAGACTTTTCTTGGTACGTCTGGTATAATAGACTAGATCATATGAAATGTTTATGCTTCCTTTGCTCTATTTCTGCAAGCGGGGATGATTTTCAGTGTGGTTGGTTGCCTAAAGGTTGGGGAAAAAATACAGAAGGATAACAGAGAGTGCTCTAAGCACAGCTTTCCCTTACAATAATGATAATTTTAGCTTTGAAATTTGTCTTTTGAAGCATATTTAAATTCAGACAGTAATAATAGGTATTGCAGCTGGGTGATCATGAAAGAACACGTGCTTTACTGCTATTTTTATATATATGCACATACATACTGAATATCCATTTCATTTGCTGTATTTATTTTTTGTAACAATGGGCTGATGGAGCTGTGCTGAAGTATGGAAAACGGTGCAGTGAAACTGCAGTCTTCCATCAGCCTAGAGACTGGCTGAATAGGCAATGGCAGTCATTTTACTAAATCTGATGATATTCAGGAATAACAGCTGTCTACAATAACTTGTTGGCTGTAGGAAAAAAAATGTGCTTGGCATGTTTTCTCTACAAGGATTTTTTTCTTTTGAGGGCTGAAGCACATTTCACATTTGTTCAGCGACCTTTTCTAAGGGCTGAGGTCAGGAATGAACTTCAGATTTGGATTGTTCAAAGTGTCCAGATGGCTTTACAAGCAGTCCGACCCCAGGCTGCCTACAAGTTCCAGCTGTCATTTTCCAGACAACGTTGGGGCCTTCCTAGGAAGTGCTTAGAGGTGATGACACCGCCGTGAGAACTGTACGTGCAGCTATGCACACACCTTTGCAAGCTTATGGATGTGATCCTGGCTGCTCATGGGTACTGTAGGGTAGCACAGACCCACGTTTATCACCTTTGGGGTGTCTAAGGAGTCTCTTGGTGCCTGTGTCAGCCTCTTGTCTCGCAGTCAAACAGCGCAGACTGAGCTGGTGTATGACCTAGTGGCATCCTTGAGAAGCAATATAACATAGGCGCACTTCTCAGTGTGAACTGTACTGGGATCTCTTACCCACAGCAGGAGTGTCAGGGCAGAGTGTGAGGGAAAGAGAATCTAATCTCTGCATATGGCAGTGCTCCAGCTGCCTGATGTCTTGGCTCATGGCTGTGGAGAGGCAAACTCGCTCAGTGGCAGCAGCCAGGGACCAAGACAGAGATGACAGTGACTGCAGGAAGGAGAAGGAGCAGCACCAGCTGTGGTTGCCTTTCCCAGCAAAGCTTCAGATCTGTCTCTAAATCTTATGGCTCCAACTTAACTAAGCAAAGAAGAAAGAAATATAACTGATTTGGACTCCGATGAGGGTGGAAAGGCCTTGCAGAGAGATCTGGACAGATTGGAGAGCTGGGCGATCACCAACCGCATGAAGTTTAACAAAGGCAAGTGCCGGGTCCTGCACCTGGGACGGGGCAACCCTGGCTATACGTACAGACTGGGCGACGAGACGCTGGAGAGCAGCCCCACAGAGAGGGATCTGGGGGTTGTGGTTGACAGCAAGTTGAATATGAGCCAGCAGTGTGCCCTGGCAGCCAGGAGGGCCAACAATACCCTGGGGTGCATCAAGCACGGCATTGCTAGTCGGTTGAGGGAAGGGATTGTCCCGCTCTACTCTGCGCTGGTGCGGCCTCACCTCGAGTACTGTGTGCAGTTCTGGGCACCACAGTACAAAAAGGACATCAAACTGTTGGTGGGTGTCCAGAGGAGGGCAACGAAGATGGTGAAGGGCCTAGAGGGTAAGACATATGAGGAGTGGCTGAGGTCACTGGGCCTGTTCAGCCTGGAGAAGAGGAGGCTGAGGGGAGACCTCATCGCAGTCTACAACTTCCTCACGAGGGGGAGTGGAGAGGCAGGTGACCTATTCACTGTAAACACCAGCGATAGGACCCACGGGAACGGTGTTAAGCTGAGGCGGGGGAGGTTTAGGCTGGACATCAGGAAGAGGTTCTTCACCGAGAGGGTGGTCGCACCCTGGAACAGGCTCCCCAGTGAAGTAGTCACTGCACCAAGCCTGTCTGAATTTAAAAAGCGATTGGACTGTGCACTTAGTCACATGGTCTAAAATTTTGGGTAGACCTGTGCGGTGCCAGGAGTTGGACTTGATGATCCTTATGGGTCCCTTCCAACTCGGGATATTCTATGATTCTATCATTCTAAGATTTATTGCTTAGCAGGGTACGGAACCCAGCAGTATTACTTCCAAAGGTGTTCCTGCAAAGTGTGTTTATGGCAGTCATTGTCGGATGGTCAGTCTTGCTACTGTAGAAGTTGACTGTGGTAATTACTCTTTCCTGAGATTAGCTGGAAATGAAATCCATTATTTATGTTCAAGTTTGCCAGGAGCAAGCAAACTGTTTATGCTGAGCCTCTCTAACAGTCCTGCTGATACTGTCCTTGATTTGTTGAGTCTCCAGCTGACCTCTCATCTGTGACGCAAAGAAAGGAGCTTCTACAAATTTATGTGTAAGCAGGAGGGAAGGCAGGCTGTGCTGAGCTGTGACAATGCATCAAGGAAGGCTTGATGTCCCAGCTGAATTAAGATCTCTACTTAGTCCTCTAATGGTCCATTTGATTATGGAGATGTAAAGACTGCCTCAGAAGTGGCTTCTGAAGCTGTCTTCATGAGTACTCCACAAACTTGCTGCAAACAGAGTAGAACTGTGAGTTGGATATTTCTGAGCAGTGACACTGTGAGGGAACAGTCTGTCAGCAGAGTCTGCAACCTTGTTAGCCGTGGTTTTGGGGTCATCTATTGCATTTGTGACTTCTGGCATGCTTGCAGCAGGTCATGTGCAAATAAAAGGCACTTTTTCTCACTTACTCTGAAATGCAATGTAGGCACTGCCTGGCATCAACATTTCTTTTCTGGAGTTTATCTTCAATAACCTGGTAATAAAAATAACTGAGGCCAGACCTTGCTCACGTTCCAGAAAAAATAGGGCTAGGACTAACACCAGCTTCAGAGTACCAGACCAACTAGAGAGTCGCCTGATACTGCGAAGTATTTTAATAGCTTAAAACCATATGCAATTTCAAAACACCCTGTGCATCTTGCTTACAGGATGTATGCTTCAATGTAAAAAGCTGTTAGTGCTGAGATTGGGGAAATACATTCACTCAAGCGTGAAGTAGTTCTGAGAGCTCTGAATCCCCTAGGCCAAGAGGAACACTATTGCAGTCATTTTGAGTTTGTTCTGTGAGTATTTTTGAACCTTTAGAACAGCAGGTTTGCCTGCAGGGTAAAGTCATCCTTGTTTATTGGGCCCTCAGCCCCCCATGTTCTGTGTGCAAATAGAGTCAGCATTTCTGCTCCCAGAAATTCAGGATCCCTCTTGCACAAATGTGTACCCATTGCATTTGCAAGAACTCTTTTAACTTCAAATGTAGGCTCTGGCAACAGCAGTGTTTGCCATCCTTCTGCTTTGCATTAGTGGCAATACCGATTAAATGTTATAGACAGCAAATGGTGCTTGAAGCTGGCATTTCTTAAATAATTGACTTCATCTCATCAACAGAGTAAGCAGAAATATGAACGTCAACAGTAAGAAAAGGATAATGCTTACTGCAACAGCAGGGGTCTCTAAAACCTTTTTTGACCTTACTAGTCCTAAGTAGGTGGAATGGTGGAGTGGGGTGTCAAGGAAGAGGTTGGGATACACTGCCGGCCTGATACACCACAAACCAGATAGAGTTAACACTGTTTTGGACAGATAGATGCATGATTCTCCCCACACACACCCGATCTGCTTTTCAGGGGATTGCTATAGTGCTAGTGCCAACAGCCTCCTTGTGTGTTTATTTGTGCTTTGCTTATGCATCTTTCTGAAATAAACTCAGCATAGTGCCTGCACCCCAAGATTTCAAGTACCAAGCTGCCTGTTTTGGTCTTATTTTAGACAGAAAGATGACTAAGTATCAAGTGTTGGTATTTTAGTTTTGTTTGTTTGTTTAGTTTTTAAAAGGAGAGGTGTAGCTTTCAGTGTTATATAACTGAGTTTTCTCTACAGGAGGGAGTTGTCATAGATTCTTTGAGGGTTTAAGTGAAACCAGGTGGCGGAGCTTGCAAGTTCATGATAGTGGCCTGAGGGTTATGTTGACCAGGATATAATAGTCTCCTAGGCGTGGGTGTGTATTCAGGAGCATAACAAGTTGTCTTGTTTCCTCATTATTTGCAAGCTGCGTGCAAGAGCACACAATGGGGGCATTGTACAGAAGAGGAGCTGAGTGTTTCAGAGCTAGAATCACAGCTTCCCTCCTTCCCTACCCCATTTCCTCAGAAGTAGCTAGCATTGGTTAGACTTGCTTAAAACAATATTTATATTGCTCTGAAGACAAACATTGTAAAAGGTAGAAGTAGACAACAAAATGCCATAGGCCAAATCCTACTGTAAATTTTGATTGGGTAAGCTGCCTCAGAGGGGAAAGTCGAAGCAGGCAAAGTTGGAGGGAGGGGGGTGGTTTAGTTATGGCAGTGTTCGAGAAGTGCTGGAAAACGCCCAGAGGTTGTTCAAAAATGTTTTTGTTTTTAGCTGAGTGCTAAACATTTACAGACTTCACACACGTGTAAATTCCAGTTAAAATGGGTTATCTCGTCTGAAAACTTTTTAAATATCTGTTTGACTTCTTGCTTTGCCACCACGTGAATAAATATTAGAAGTTGCTCTAGGAGAAGTGTCTGATCACAGCCAAGATTTAAGCCCATATGATCTCAAGTGCCAGCTTTAAAAGTCTAATCATCTGCTGCTGCTGTCATGTCTGATGTCAAAATTTCTGTCTGCAATTTTTAAGGGGCCACCTACAGACCTCCACTAGTGCTCAAAAAGCAAAGACCCATCGTCGGACCCCATTTGGTCAGGGTCAGGGGAGGAGCCATGGCTGGCCTCACAGCACTGCAGTTACCTGCAGTTTTTAGGCTTAGAGTCCTAAAAATGAAACAAAAATGCTAGTGAAAGCAACACACTGCTTAACAGCCAACTTCAGACTGTTACCATTTCTTCAGCAACAGTTAAAGGTTTCCTTTCTGGCATGGGGAGCTACAGAAGGTGCTGTCATGTTGGTTAGTTATCCTGTGGTCTCTGAGGTCACTGCCGCTGTTGTTGCTTGCAGAAAGATATTACCACATCTATTGCTTCCTTGTTTGCTTTATCAGGGCTTCAGAATCCCATTTCTTTTGTAGGGTTTTTTATTTTTTTTATTTGTAGGAGCGGCAAACTAAGTATGGGTGGCCTCTGACTCCGGTTGACTGATCTTGTAATGCCAGAAAATAGCTTTTATGGTCATTTTGCTCAAACATCTCTCAACTAATCTGTTTTATCTGTTGTACGTTTATAAACCAAAGAAGGGATGGTATAGCTGATTGTTCATGAAGAAATAGTACATGCTTTGTAGGAGGCTGTTGCCAGATCTAAGGGGGGAAAAAGCTCAGATTTTGTTTAGGAAAAGCCTCCCGTGTCATGAACCTTCTGGGAAGCCTATTAATTATTACTGTTACTGGAACTCTGTATATTTAAAAGGGCTGAATACCATTACCTTGGCTGAATTTGGCCCCGTAGCATATCAGCATGAAATTCAATAGAAGTTCTCAGATTACTTTAAACATAAAGAAAATATGGGTAGGGAGCTGTAAGATGTCAGTCTAGCTTCATCCCTACCTCAGGGCAGGGAAGGTTCAATCGAGATAAAATCTTCTTTTGGATGTAGTGTAACGTGTTCTTAAAGATAGTCAATAATAACAGGTGCACAGCCTCCTGGGCAACTTGTTCCAAAGCTTTAACTATGCTTTTATACGTGGAAATAAGTTACTAATGTAAGACTTGTCATCTTTCTTTTTTCTTCCTTTTTTTTTAGGTTATCCCAGAAACCTTTTTTTTTTTTTTAAAAAAAAAAAGGAAAACAGTCTTACATTAGTAAAGTATTTGTGGTTCTTAAGAACATCTGCAGTCTGTCTCTTCATGTCTTCGCAATAATTGACTAATTTTCCATTCGTTTTTCCTCTTGTTATTAGAATATAGTGGCAGTAGGAGCTGGGTTTTGTGATGGCCTTCGTTGTGGTGATAATACCAAAGCTGCTGTTATTCGCCTTGGCCTGATGGAGATGATTGCCTTTGCCAGAATTTTTTGCAAAGGACAGGTGTCTACTGCCACTTTCCTGGAGAGCTGTGGAGTTGCTGATCTCATCACAACATGTTATGGTGGCCGGAATCGACGTGTAGCAGAAGCATTTGTTAAAACTGGGAAGGTACCTTATTTACTGGGTGAATTCCATTGCTGGAAGTACTAGCACTCCTGGGTTGTTAGGGTAATAGTACAGTTATCTGAGATATGTTAGCTGTACTGAGGGAGCAACCTTCACTTCCCTCTCACTTCTGAGTGTGTTACAAGAATAGAATGAGTGAAAAGTGTTTTAAAAAAGAAAAAAAAGGAGAGTTGTTTTTTTAAAGGAAAAAGCTGAAAGGATAAGATGCTGGGAGATGTAGGAAGAAAAATATTTACAAACAAGAATATGTGAGAATATATATGCTCCCTCAAGTTCGCTTTTGAGAAAGGAAAACCCTCAGTAATTTTTTTTTAATCCAGATGATATTGTCAGGCTTTAGAAAACTTTATCATAGCTCTTCTTTTCTTCCTCCCCACCCCCCCAATCTTGTTCTTTAGTCTATTGAAGAATTGGAGCAAGAAATGTTGAACGGTCAGAAACTGCAAGGACCACAGACTTCTGCAGAAGTGTATCGCATCCTCAAGCAGAAGGGAATGCTGGAAAAGTAAGTAAGAACATATAAAGCCAGCTCTGCATGCACCTTTTTTATATCTGCAACTCGTTTCGGTTTTGGTTTTGATATTTTCATGAAGGTTTTGCTAAAAGCAAATCACTGCAATAAGAGTAGCTTAATCCTCAGTTAAAATCACCAAAAACAGTGAATAAAACCTCAAAATAATACTTCTGTCACTACAGCTAATAGTATGATACTAAATTTGTGAATGCCCTTCTGTTTTCAGGATGTATTGCTATCTATTGCTATCACAGAAAGGCACAGCATTAATGTGTAAAAAGAATAAAATACCTGAAAATAAAAGCTGAGCTTCCTAAAGAGGCTTTTGAAGAGACTCTACAGCTCATTTCATAGTAGTAAATTTATTGTTTGTCTCCAAAGAGAGGAGCTTTGTTATTAAGACCCATATAACTGATCAGCCGAATAGAGTGGCTGCTTCTATCCACATGGATTCTAGCTTAGATACTGCAGTTCTCTTTCCTAATGTGACTTCCACTTAGATCTAGAATGAAACCTGACATCAGCTTGTCTAGCTCAATTTTACTGAGGCGTGAAATTAAGCAGGTTGTCCTGGCTTGTTCGTCGGTATTCACTTGAGTCAGTACATGTATGTTTCCTAAAACCACACACACAGTTGTTTCTTTATGAGATTAAGGGATGCCTTATCGCCATCTATTCCCGATGAGGTAAAATCGAAAAACAAATGACTGCCAGTCAGAAGACCAAGCCTTGTCCTTATTTTTTCCAAAGCTGCTTTTAAAATCTATTTTAATGGATCAACTGTATTAAATTGCTTATTTTTTAACATTGTCTTTGGGAGTAAGGCACCTAAGTCGGCCTCTGCAGTATGCAGTTATTAAGCTAACTGCAGGGAAAAAAAATTAAAATGTTGGCTTCAGTCCCTGCTGTTTTTGATAGTCTAAATAAGATAGGATACTGTGCTTGATTTTTTTTTCTTCTTCTTTTTTCCCTGTTGTATCCTGCAACAAATAGAGGACATGATATAATTTTTTCGGTTATGTTTTTAGTGGAAAAATATGAAAGCTCATTTCAGTTGCTTATTTCTGTCTGGTGTGTTGGTCCTTCATGAAAGGTGCCATTCAGCAAGACTTTTGAAAGCAGCTTTCAAAGTGTTTTTTCAAAAGCTCACATGTTGCTGCTTAAAACTACAGTAAAATAGTCATGGTTTCAAGGTGAAGAGTTAGGACTACAATAAGAGTAAAATTTCATATGCTCATCCTGTAAATGGACTCCCTAGTGTACATAGAAATACTCAAAAGTCAGTGATGTTCAACCGAAGAGCCTTGGTAATAGGGTTGTGCCTGCTGGTATTTACCGTGCAATTTGTTGTTTTCATTTCGATAGTTGTAGAACTAACCCTCTTAATGTGCTCACACATAAGATGCACTGGAGTTTGCTGGCCATGAGCCTGCAGTCAGCCTTGATTCTTCCTTTCCTGGGTGAAGTGTGGCAGACGTTCACAACACAGTAATGTTCGCTGTGATAAACAGCAAGAATTGGGTGTCAAGATGTGGTTTGTGCTAGTGGTCCTTCTTCACTAAGCTTTCTGGTAAACAGCAGTGCTGTTTCTGAACTGTGAAACTAGCTTTTGTTTCAGAATGCGCATGATGTTTTGTGGCTATCTCACATGGGCATAACAAAATCGATTTTAGTGCTGACATTTAAGTTATGCTAAAAGCAAATATCACTCCCCCCAACCCAATAGAAAGTGAATAACAAGTGAGGCTTGTTTAAAAATGCAAAACTCTCCATATTTTTTTTTCTGCATACTCTCTGGTAACAACTTTACAATGATAGACCAACAATTAAAATACAATATGGAGTAGCCATGTGGCTATCTGCTAATTTCGGTTCCACTGATGAAATAAAACCAAAAATCAAGTCAGTTGTATTGGCATGAAATAGTTCTTGCTCTTCCTGCATTTTTTATGTCTTCCACAAAAATAAACCAAAAGAATCTGACGTGCATTTCATAGGAAGACATCAAAAAGTTTCAGATAATTCAAAAAGTAGCATTTCATTTTTGACAACTTGCAGTAAGAGCTATAACAATAGCGGACTAAATTCACAAGCATGTCCATTCCCCCTCTTTTTTTTTCCAGTGAAGCAAAATATTGCATTTATTCAGGTACAAATTCTGTACCTGTCCCTGAGAACGCCGTAGTCACCGTGTTGTAGTGGTACTCTTGAGTGGATTACTCCTGGCTTCTCCTGGGGTTATTGGTTCACTTTGAGGAGTCTAGTTCAGAGCTATGTGGTGATGCCAGAATTACCTCAGTATAACACATCTTAGCAGAGTACATTGGCATGCATGTACAGTGCTCAGTAGCGGTTGGGGGTTCTGCTCTGTGCTGCATTTGTGCATTACAGATAAAATCTTAGAGTGTCTGATGGGACCGCTTTCATGAGGAGAAAATCCTATTTCAGTTTTATTCTGAATCACTCAGAAATTAACTGTTCACTATTTCCAATGCTCCTTATTTTTTTTATTTCAATCAAAATAACTTAGCGTGTGGCAAAAATTAATTAGTACTAAAGGCCACACTGAAATGGCAAATTTATTTCTGGTGAACATATACTTAACCTATAAAATTCAGCAAACTCTGTCTGAAAATGGGTCTTGTGTGGTTCTGTCTGTCCAGGATGGGAAGAAAACAAATTTAAAGTTCTGTACAGTGTATTGGCTGTAATAACCATTCAGGTAGCAAAGAAGCCTGAATAATTTGAGCTTTGCTGGAAACAAGGCCAATTTAAAAAATAAAAAGGAGAGGGGGGAGAGGAGATTAAATACGGGTTTTGAAACACAAAATTCAATTTTGGACGTAGCATTAAAAATTTGACCTTTAATTTTTTGTTGGGTCTCTGTGTCATATTCTGCAATTGTATTATCAAATTATTGTTCAGATATAATGCATAAATGACATGCCAGGCATCTTTTTTTTTGACAATAGATGGAAACTGCCGTAAGAATGTCAAGGAAAGATGTGTTTTTAATTTTCTATTTTTTATATAACTTAATAGTTATGCCATACATAATGAATGTTGCAGGCTCCATTATAGCTAGTTAGATTTCTGAGAGAGTGACTCATTTTAGAAATGCATGCAGGTTCTGTATTTATCCAGTGCTTTTCAGCCCAGCGTGAGTGCTTGACAAATGCAGAAAGAAATTGATTTTTCAGTCTCCATCTTTCCCCTTCCCTCACCCCATCCTATTTTTTTTTCCTTTAAAAAAATGTTATAGAATAATCTTACACTGCATTTGCTTTCCCCACCCTGTTTCTGTAGGTTTCCACTATTCACTGCTGTTTATCAAATCTGCTACGAAGGGAAGCCCGTCAAAGAGATGATATCCTGCCTTCAGAGTCATCCAGAGCACATATAAAAGCAATCAGGCCATTCTACTCGTGCAGCTTTTTGCCTTTCAAATTTGTATTCGGGTTCAAGTGGATGCATCATTAAGCTTCCTGCAAAGCTGCTCACTAGGCAACAGTAACAACATGAATGTCTCTGAATGGATATTGGTTTTTGTTTTACAGCCCAGTTTGACATAGCATGCAGTGTTGTTGGCTTGGTGACTGTCATTTTACTAGCTAAAATACAGCTGATTTCAAGATGCACAATGCAAAAGTTGCACTACGTATATAGTCTACGTACAGAAGTATACTTTGTGTGTGTTCCTACAGTATAAAACACGTTCTGTTGTCTCTTATTAAGGCCTAGCCCAAAATCCACTGGACACTATGGGAAGAGTCCCACTGGTTTTCATGATTTTCATGAATCAAGCCTTTAACCTTGAAATATTAGAGTCTTTCTATTAGAACTTGATTTTTTTTCTGCATACACATTGAGATTTTAATGTTTTGCATGATTGTATTATTTTAAGCAATATTAATGCAAAAGAAGTGGTAACAGTTATTCAGGGGCTACAGGGACCTTTTAATGAACTCTGGTGAAGAGTATTATGATTTCTGAAAGTCTTTAAAACTGCCAGACTATTTTGAAACCAATTTATAACTGAATTCAAAGTTTTTAAGTACACTGTTTTAAAGGGAATATCCCAGAGGGGGATCATTACCTCCCCTTCTGTTTTTTAATCCTTGCATTTTTGTATTTCTGTGTTTTTCCCTTGCTGTTCCCAGGTTTTGGGTTCTTCTAGAATCCCATTCCCCAAAACAAATGGGTGATTTTGACCTGGGAGTTCTGAACCCTGCAGCCTAGGGTTCATTTTAGTCTTGTACATGTGGTCGTTCTTCACTAGTATAGTTTGGTGGGTGGGGAAGAATACTCTTGGAGTATCTACTGCTCAAAATTGTCATGCTGTTTTTCTAGCTTAACCGCCAGCTGCAAAGTGTTGGGCTCCACACAACACTCTAAGGAATGTTCAGGGAATTCCCTGGTAGCTCGTGCTTGCGTTGTCAAAGGGGTTGTATGCCATTATGCTGACTGCATTTGTTTCAGTGCCTGCCAGTGACTGATGCATCAGCTGGACTGTAGTCCTGAACCAGCCTCCCCAGAGAAATGATGAATTCTGAAGTTGTTCTTTCACCAGAGAAAATTTTAGTGGGTGCTGGATCAAGTCCTTTATGTCTTGAAAGCCTCATAAAGGCATCTGTCTCTTCTATTCCCCAGGTTTTTCAACTATTTTTTTTCAGGCACTTTTGCTTTAATAGTGAGGTTAATTTTATTTATTATTGGAAAACTTGTGATTTTTTGTGGAGTAGTTTTTGGAGGTTTTCTCTGTTGGTTGATTGCTTTTTTAGGAGGGTTGATACAAGAGAAAGTAGATAAATGTAATCTTCTGTCTTGCTTTCCTTGTATACAAAACTACATTTTTTTTTGGTAAAATATATGCTAGGTACATAAAGCGTGGACCTTACTCTTGCAGCTGGAAGTCAAAGGTTAGAATCAAGTTTTACAGAGTTCAGGACAAAGCCTATCACAAGAATGCCCATCAGCTCTGAATATACACTCCAAACCTGTGAGCAGTATCACAGCTGATTACCTTGTTCACTGTCCTTGGCGGTGTTTTTAGACCAGAAATTGTGAGCACAAACCCATCCTGCAGCTTTAAGTTGTCCTTCGGAACTTGATAAGACAAAGGGGATGCCTGTGAATAATTGTCCTCCTTACTTAAGTAGCCTGGATTGCTCTGAAATAATTTGGACAACTTTGTATGGCCAGGAGGCTGCTTCAGTGCAGGGGTACCGTTTCTTGTGTTCCAGTAATGTTTTACATTAATTTTTAGAAGATATTGTGAATGTCCTTAGATATTCAGGGCTGTGAAAGATTATTTTGCCTTACTTCTGATTTTGTGCTAAACATAACAAAGATGGCAAGAAGCTAAGTAACATCAGATGTTTGTGGTGATTGGGATAATCACTGGTATAGCAGACTTGGAGAAAGCGCTCTACTTCGACAATTAGAAGGGTGTTTTAAGATTGGAAGCACTGTTCCACTAACGCACACATGGAGCATACACTCCTCGTTACTGCATAACTTTCACTGTGTCTGCTTATGCTTTGTGTGTGTTTTTTTTTAATGCCGAGCTGGTTGGCTTTGCCTTTATATGTATATATACATATATATATATATATATAAACTTGTTTTTTACATGCAGTACCTAGAATAGTATTTTGTAAGATACATAAAGGGCTAAATGTGGTAAATTAATATATATTTTAAGATGATTTCTTTATTCCAGTACTACTTCTTCCACTGAAACCCCAAAATCTCAATTGTTCTTGTTTTGTACAGAAGCCTATTCAAAGACAAATCCAGAGAAAGGCTTTTTACATAACTCCTTTTCTTCTTCTCCAGTCTGTAATGGTATTCTTGTTCTTTTCAGACAAAGAATGAGGTTTCAGTAACTAAGATAATTTATTTTAATTTCTATACATACTTCACCATTTGTATTTGCTTTTCAGTGCTTGAGAGCATTCAGCTTGGCACTAGGTATTTTTCCTCACTCATACTTCTAGCTAAAGACTGTGATAAAGACTGGAACTGAACAATTAGAATCTTGTTCTACAAACCCTCTTTTGCTTAGTACTGGGGTAGTCTTATTGTAAACATTAACCCTTATGTAAGATTTTTGCATACAAGGCTGTAAGTTTGTAACTAATTTTTGATTTGTGAACATTCATTATTATCTAATGTTACATACTCAACTTGCCCTAGACGTGTGTACTGATTTTGTTTAAAGATCGTGAATATATACCCATTTGAAGAATTAGTACAAATAAACATTTTGTCTTGGGAATCAGTTTGGTTTGTTGTTTCATTTAACATGGCTTGCAATTACTGTTTTACTCACTTGATGGAATGTAGTATTTTTGTACCTAATGATATATAATCAGAGCAGATATGAGATCGCCGTGTGAGAACTTAAGTTAAAAAAGCTGTATGATATCCAGGTGTCAGCATTTTCGTTTCTGTCCATTAGTGATAGAATTTCAATGAAATGATGCCTTTGACCTCTGAAGATTTTGTCTTCAGTTCCTTGAGTTACTGTGTGAGCCGCTGGAGGGCACTGGTGGGTAAGTGACCAATTTCACCTGTTCCGCAGTTATTTTCCTTCCCATCTATTTCTGAGTCTCCTTAGGTTCCTCTATGATAGCAACTGTCTTACGCTGTGTTCGTAGTATTCGAAGATAGTTATGGTTCAGCACCAGATGCATGCATTGCAGATCCACTGGAAATGAGAGAACAAGCTTGCTATAAAACACCAAAACTTTACTACCTCTGCCCAAGGCCCTGTCTTTCCTGGCTTCCAAGACCTGCCCAGTACAAGGCTACAGCCTCAGTCATGGACAATACAGTCTGTGAGATCTTTCAACGTCACATGAGGTCCTGTAATGTGCACCCGGCAATGCTTGTTTCTGTTGCATCTTCAAGTTGCCAGAGGAGGAGAAAAGCACTATGTTTTCTTACCGTTTACATCAGCTAGAGGAGTGGGGGTGTCACAAGTGTTGGACTAGGGGCAGCAGTTCCACTAATGCCTCTCTGAGATCTCCTGTAGAGGCATGGGGAAAACGCCATGAAATAATTAAATTCTTGTCAGCATTTTCACACAAGCTATAGCTCCAAGTCGTGTAGAGAGAGCAATCGCCAAGAGATAGGTGAGCTGCAGCCGCTGGCGGAAAGGTTACATAGCTTTTAAGTATATCATCCTTGTGGATGTGAATGTGGATGTGAGCTGTCTTTGGATGGTCAGATGATAAACAGACACCATCTCCTGCATTAGCTGAAAACTCCTCACTAGCTGTTCATGTGAGACAGGGACTACAGCTGTCAGTTCTTGCTTTGTTTTGTTTGCTTAGTGTTTGCTCTTTTATGAGTTTCTTTGTGAATTAAGAGAACTCAGTTCCACGGACACTGCTTGGCTGTGGGGCACCATACTGTAAAAGAGGCATGGTTGGGGTTTTATTGGTGAACAAAATAATGTACTGTCTACCTGAAAGCCTACCATAAAATAAGAGCAATGTACTATTTCCTCATTTACAGACAGGGATACTGAGACGGGTAAAGATGGTTGCCCAGCAATCCTGTGACAGGATGCATTTTATTCCTAATTTTAAGTCAGTTTCATCCATTAGGTCACTTCTCATTGTACTTGTAGCTCACAATTGGTATTTATTTTAAGGGTGCATGAAATCAATGTAGAATAAATATGTAGGTGTCCAAAAAGCACTGTCTAAATTCTAAATCTGAGTAAACAGGAAGGTAAAAAAAATCACAAGAGAATTAGGATGGATACATTTCTGTCATAGGGGCATTATCTTCTGAAGGAATAATGTTTTCTCGCTAAATCATTGCTTACAGGACTTTATTTTTATTTTTTTTTAATTGTCTGATGGTAAATAACACACAAGCTGGCTCTTTTATGTCTGTCATATACAGGAAATGTGACAGACAAGAAATCACTTTCAGGTGGGCTGTGCTGGTGCTTGTTCATAATGCTCCCACCCTGGATTTAATTGTAAAGCTGGAGTCGTACGAATGAAGTACATAGATATCACAGGGGCTGATTAATGCTGAGATAAAACATTGTCCTGTTACGTGTGGCATTTCATATTAATAGTGTAAAATTATTTCTCTTCCATCTGGCTCCTGGTCATACTGAGTTCTTCACTGGTGATTTGCCATGAGCTGGTGGAAATCTGAGCATGAGAAGCTAACACTTTGATTTTGAATAATGGATGAGAAGAGTGTCTGCCTTCAATCCCAGCATGTGCAAAGGAGCTGTATCTGGCACTTGTATTAAATGAAACCTAGTTCTCTTCTCAGTCTGTTCTAACTTGATTACAGATTCCTGCCAATGTCCTTTGGGTACAGACTTTCAAATACTCTCCGTGCAACAGACTGGTCCTGCTCCTACTGAAAGCAGTTGCAGAACTCGACTTTAAGAGGAGGACAGTAGGGTGAGACCCAGCAGAATGGTGGCACTGTCAGTTCCCCATCTCTAAATTGGATTCACCTGTTTATTATGTTTACCTATTGCCTACGGTATCTGTTTTAGAGAGATATTGTAGTGGGTAATTGTAGGGAACATCAAGAACTATATGTTGATTATTTCAATAAGTTACTAGAAGCAGCATGCATTACAGCTTTTAAATGTATGTCCTTCTTGTAACTCACGCCAGTTAAGCACAGTTCTGGCATGTGAGCAGTCTTTATTGTTCAGATGGGTAACTGCCAAAGGCTGCTCGGTGTAATGCATATTGCCCTCTGTGACCTTAGCTGCTTGTTGTGACTACAATGGGTATTTGGTTTTCTCAACTGGATGCAAGTCATTTAGCAGCTTGCTCCCTAGGCCTTTTCTTGAAATCTGTTCCAGCTTCCTTCTCTTCCTTATGGAGCTGCACCTCTACATGCTAATTTGTAGGAAACCTTAAGAAGGGTTCTTCGTATCAAAAGGTGGGTGGGTGTACACACAAATGCATGCGTGCTCAACTCTACAGGTAGACCCATACCTGCCATTTCTTGAAAGTTTGTATGTATAAGAAATCCTTATAGAGGACTGTGATTTTTGCACAAGCTTTCAGAAAGGCCACCAGGATGACCAGTCTTCAGCTGCCCTTGCAGTAGCTGTGTTCATCTGTTCGTTTATAGCTTCTTGGCTGTGGAGCTAGCGTGTAGATCTCTTCCAGACCATCCGGCAGTCTCTGCTAGGATGGCAGTAAAACAGTTTGGGTTAACTGAAAACAAGGCTACTATTTTAAGAGAATAGTATAAATATGCTACAAGTCTCTGACACTCTGGAATGCCACGTTTGTACAAATAAGGTATATCCCATGTTCTGGTGAAAAAGACATTAACTGAGCTAGTTTGCCTATTCTTTCTCCAAATCCAGCTTCACTGTAAACCCCACTTAAAAAATTGCAAACTCTTTCTTCACGTTCTTTTTATAGAAATATGCTCTGTTTTTTAGTGGGATGGATTCTTCATGGATACTTTGTGTTTAGAGGACTTAGGGAATATCTTGCAGTTTGGTTACTAAACACAGGCAAGTAGTAGGCTCAGAAAGCACAATATTGGGGGTTTTTAGATTGCTCTTTTCTTTTTGAAGGGTGGAGAGGATTGGAAAGCAAGCCAAATCTGGTAGCAAGCACTGGCAAGGTTCCTGGTATATGTAGATTGTAATATGGAAACGTTTATGAAGCATTAGATAGTATCTAAAATGCAAAAGTATCTAAAATACAAAAGTAAGTTCATCAGCTTCTCAGTGACTGCGAGCCAGGTTTTTTTTTTTTAACATGCTGTTCTTTGTGGTACCTACTTCGTATATTGTTGCATGAAGAAATAAATCAACATATATTGGAACGTATGATTTTGCAGGCTCCATACTCACTGGAAAGTGAGCTGCTATATGTTGTGATAGCTGAACAGAGCCAGCCTTGGCTGTTCTTGTGCTTTGGGTTAAAGCCCAGTTTTGGTAGGTGTTTTTACTGGGGCATTTAAACCCAGATTAGAAGTTTCTCTAATTTCCGCATACCCTGCATAGTTGCATTTGAATGTGACAGATGCTTGTGGTGGTGGTGTTTTTTATGTAGACCTCATCTGCATCGTTTTCTTCAGACTTCAGATTAGGTGGTAATTGCAGGAGCACTAGTCATGTCAGTCTTCCCTTGTTTGTGTTTTGTCTTATCCTCTGATTTTCTTCATCTGTATTTTTTCAAGCTCTAGGCTACTACAAAGAAGGAATACCTTTTGTCTTATGTTTGTTGCCCAGTAGAGGGACTAAGTAAAAAATCTTCCAAACTATTATACACTTACGGACATGGTTTAGTGGGTGACTTTGATAGTAGGGTGATGGTTGGACCAGATGATCTTGAAGATCTTTTCCAACCTTAATGATTCTATGGTTCTATACTGTTGGTTTTAATCCTTCTTACACTTGCATCTTGCATCCTGTTGTATCTGTTATGTTTACTATTGCCATACTCATTCAAATAACTTTTTTTTTTTCTGAGATTTTGTCTGGTAGACAATAGGGGAAGAGACCAGATGAGACCAGTGCAAGGGCTGGTACCACAACGTGCGCTGAAATGCAGGAGTCAAGACAAAGCTCTTGGAGAGTTGATTCAAGCCCCTTTTGGCCTGTCATTCTGTATCAGGCACAGCTTTACAGTAACTGTGCAATAATGTTCTCTTCAAAACTAAAACCTGGGAAATGTCTCCTCAGGAACTTAGCAGCTGCTGAAGTGCAAGAGAGGTTTCACAAGCACACTCAATACATCAAAATGCCCAGAGATACAACAATTGCTGTTGAGTTCCCCATCCCTTCCATGTATCACTATCCAAGCAGTATGTAGAAAACTCTTGAGATTAGAAAAATATGCTGTTCATGCACTCTAGACAGGTTATACAGAGGAAATATGCACTTTATTCACTTCACGGTGGGCTCAGGAGAGTTCGGAAGAATGTAGATACTCATGAGAAAGGCTGGCAAGAAGTGGTCAGAGATTTGCTACCTCCTTGGGGTAAAGGCCCCCATTCTTTCTTGCACACACTGCATTTAACAAGTGAGAAATAATTAGAAGTGTTACCTACCTTTCCATCAGTTCATGGTTTTCTTGGAGCTAAGTTAAGCAGGATTCAGTCTAATTAAGTAGCCAGGGATGGACTCTTAAAGCAAAGCTCCTCAAAATTTTCTTCCTGAAATTCAGAGATAATTTTCCTCCCTCTCTCTTGAAATTGCAGATTGAGAGCTAGAAGTGGAAGCCCCAGTAAAAGCAAGGTACCATAGCCCCAGCTGTTAAGATTTATATGTGATCTTAACAATCAAATGATTATAATCGTATCAAGGAGCTGCGGCCTGGTGTCACCAGAGGCTGAGGTTAAATGATAGAAATTGAGAAGAATGGTCTGGGGACACTCCTGGTGCATTTTTATCTGTATAAAATAGGTCCTGACCCACATGTCAGTCTTGTGGGTTGGCAGTCTTGCTGGTTCCTTCCACATGAGAATTTGTGCTATGTCAAGCTCTCCTCTAGTGCAACACCAGCATAACTGGTTTTCTTGTTGCTATTTTAATCAATCTGAAAGTGAAGAGTAGGGGACTTGGTTACATGCTTTGTGAATTATCGCACTTTATGGTGACAGGGACATGAAAAACACTTACGTGAACTGGTTGCATTTAGATAGAACCTGTCATGTCAGCATGGGAGCTGAATAAAGGGACCATCCAAGGGCTGGTGAGCAGATACTGAGAGGTTTAAACATCTCTGCTCTTCATCTGGACTGTTAAAGGGAAGTTCCTGGGGCTGCTGACTGTGTTGAACATGTCCCAAAGACCAGGTGACTTCCTTCCCCAGGACTGCTTGCTGTCTACCTGCTTCTGTGTGTTAAATACACCTTTTAAAAGAAGGAGGTGTGTGCTTGTGCACAGACATCACTTGAACAGGGAAAATGATTGATTTTCAAGTCTGCTTTCAGTTCTAAGTATTACAGTGCTAACATTAGATTTATCTCTACTCAGTGCGGTATTCTTGAGCTTAATCAGTCACAAGTCTTTGTTAAGCTAGACAGAGTTTTGGAAAGATTATTTTGTTTTTGAAAGTGTTATTTGTCTTGAGATGATTAGTAAAATATATTGAAATCTAGTAGGCAGATCTCAAGAAACAGCTGACTTTCATATGCAGATCTTCACAATATGGATTTGGAATGTTTGGGGTTGGTGGTGTTTGGGGTTGGAAATTTTTTATATTTGGTGCAGTCTTCAAGCAAACACAGCCTAATGCATCTGCTTCTGTTCAGAATCGCTGACTGATTATAATGCGTTAATGCCTTTTTCTAGCACAGCTTATGTCAGGGGACTTACAGGGCACACACACACAGGGGAAGGGCTGCTTCTCTGAGTAACACTAATGGAGAAAGTACACCTCTCTCTGCTGCTTCTCTTATGGTTGGTGCTTGCTAAAAGTTATTTTCAATCGCATTAATTCTGTTTATGAAAGCCTGAGGACTAATGGTGTCTTTTGCAAGGCAGGGATACATACAGAGCAAGTACCTGGGAGATGTAGTCCTTCAAGTCCTCCCTGTCTTCGACTTCCCAAAATTTGCAGATGAGCTTGAACTCTATCACTCGCACAGCATGGGAGGCAGACTGTGGGCCTGCTGCCCCCACGTTCCCCTTCCCTAGAGAGGCAGTGGTTGTGCACGCTCACGGCTCCCATTTCGAGCTCTTCTGAGAAGGCACGATGAGATCCTTGGCTTTGTAGTACAGATGCCTTTACCAGCATCTTTTCTTTTTCCTTTCCTATGTGTGTTTTTCTCTTTCTGCTGGTTGCCTTACGTTCGGTCGGTTTACAGAGGGGATTACTTTGCAGGCTGTAGAATTTCAGCTGTAAGTAATTTTTTTAAATTCCTCCTGTTTTTATTAGATAGATACCTTAAAGTACTCCCATAAAATATCCCAGTGTTGTACGTCGTTATTGATGAAGGTAACTTATTAAAGTCTGCATTTTAGCACTGATAAATCTGTGTAATCCCATTACTTGTATTTCTCTTATTGGTGAATTATATCAAGAAATCTTGCACTAATGAATTCAGACAGTCCATAAAAATAGTCTTCTAGCACAAGAAGGATGATTGTATGCAAGAAATAATCACAGATTTCATCAAACCAATAACTGGTTTGAATAAATCCTTGCTAACTTTGATATTTTTCCTTGTACTGCCTGCTTGAACAATGAATCAAAAATATGATCTTCCTGATTAGTACTTCACTGAAATAATAATCATAACATCACTTAAAAAGATAGCACAGGACTTTGATGCATGACCTTCATTTGCACACACTGAGACAGTTTGGTTCCCGAGCCTCTGATTGAATCCTTATGAGGAAGGTGAATAAAATAACATTTGATTGGCATATCAGCCACACTGCTTCTGTGAGATGATCTGTTTGGTATGTTCAGTGACTTTAAAAAAAAAAAGTCCAGGTCTAGGAGACATTCCTTTGACTATATAGATATCTAAATACCCCCACCGCAGCAAGTACTTCCAGTGGAGTCTGAACGTTGTTGACATTAATGCCAGCCAACCTCAAAGTCTGTAGTAAACCAAACTTCTTAATTGTGAGGTGTATAGGGATGGTTATATTACAACAAATGTTGTGTCAGAACAGTCTCGTAGTTAATGCTAAGTCAGACGTTCATGAAAATATGATGGATTTAATTAACCTCAGTATTAGTAATTAGAGCCCCATCCATATCAGCGCATCCTCTACATACTCCAGATCTAATAATACAATCCAGAGTGCTGTGCCAATTCACATTAAATTCACATCTAAATACCTAGGTAATGAGGCTGCCCTCAATAGACAGGCTGTATTTGAGCTATACTGTGAGCATTTAGTAAAATCCTTCTTGGTATGTTTCTTCATGGTTCAAAGAGCTTACATAGCCTAACTCCTATCGGCTCTTCTCCCGCTCTCCTAAAATCCCCGACTGAAAACCCTTTCTTCTGAAATCTCTTTTCTCTCGCTGATCTAGCAAAGAAGCATTATCCGTGCTCAGTAGCTAGTTAGTAGGGTGATAAATGACTTGACAGGATAAGCTTTTTCAAGACGTGTCATAAATGGGATAAGCCTTTGTTCTGGGGAAATTCCAGCCCCTCCAAAACGCAGCCTGTCACCCATCCCTGACTGCTCTATAGGCCGGTATGATGCAGCAATCTTACACGGTCCAAAGCCTGTGGTTTTCAAAGCAGACTAAGTGAATTAAGAAATTTAACAAAGTTAATTTTCTGATTCCTTTAAAAAACCCGGCAACACACTTTGTTCCCCCCAAATATGTGCAGCCATAACAGAAAAATCGTTCTGTCCTCTAAATCTCCTATTTCTCTTGCAATGGCTGTTTTCAGGAACCTAGAACAGAAGAATGTAGAAAGTGTCTTGCATCACTGCACTTATTTTTTCATGAACTGGCACAAGACTTACCAAGTGTCAGCAGCTTTGCATGCTGCTTTTGTGCATGTCTGCAACGCTAATGCTTCGAAAGCATCCAATAATTATTTATAGCCATGAGAAGTGTTCTGTATATTCACAAATATTGGTGTATGCATCTCTGTGCTCTGCTTTGCATTAAACTTGCCTCTGTTCTGTGCTGTGGGGATTTTTTTTTCAATTGTTTCAGGGCAAAGATTGTGCTGTGAATACAAGTAACGAGGTCGTTTGGTTCTTGGTGTTTATGTAAGTATTTTGGCATTGGTCTATTTGCAAAGATAGAATGCTGATTTGAAAATACTGATACCATATCTCTGTCACTTGAGATTTCAGTCCATTATGTGGTCTGATGTGTTCCTATGTTAAAATTTTTCTCTTCTTATAATGGCTAGATGTTAAATGTCTTTATCCCGTACAGAATGGCTATGCAAGCCAGCATGGAGAGCTGAACAGGACAGTAAAACATCTGCCTGCATTACTCTGTCTTCTCCTACTGATGTGTTCTCCAAGACTTCGGTAAGTCTCTTGCTAGGGTCACTGTTCTCCTCTTCTGCACTTCTGCCCCCTACAACTGGGCACTTATACTCTGTTACCTCTCCCCAGCCAGCTGCCACCTTTCTCACCTTTTTCTTCCATCACAAAACAGGTCTGTCTGCCACAAAAACACGCCTGTTGTTCCTCTTGCCTGTCTAATTCCTTCAGATTTCACAAGGCCCTCAAACTTTGGAGACCTACGCTCTCCCACTGGCTTTTTTTTCTTCTCCTAGATGAGGATTTTCCACTCTTAAACCTCACAGCCCACCTGTGTTAAAACAAACAAACAAACAAAAACAACAACTGATTCGCCCAGCACAGTACTTTCATTAGCCAGGTATTGGCCAGACAGATTTGTGACATCCTTAATTCTGTTACATCTTCAGGACAAGCAGGTTCAGGACATCTGAACATCAGAAAATGAGTAGGGGGTTGGTCCTGCATGTATACTGTGCAGCTGGGTGAGTAGGGCATTAACAAGATTTTAACTTTGTGGAATTAATCAGAATTCATTTGTATGGTTTCTCAAGTAGGGTAGCTTGGTAAAGAGTATATTTTAAGTAAATCCACAGCTTTGAATTACAGACTTCAAATGCCAGAGTCTAGTGCTTTACTTAATAAACTATTTGAATAGCTAATTATGCTGTATTAAAAATGTTTAAAAAGAATAAAACCAAGCATGCTTTATTTTCAGTCTGAATTTGTCCAACTTCAACTTCCAGCCACGGTGCTTGGTCGAGTCATTGCCTGCCAGCTACTGGATGTCTTCTCTCTGTGTATGTACATACACAGCAAGCTCAGTTCACCTCTTAATAATTTAGCATAATGGATCGTGCACTTTAGGTCTCAGCTATTTCAGGGTTTTGTACTGACTGCAGCAGAGCACGAGGGCTGTCCATTAGTAAAGCCCACAAGCAAGCTGATGCCAGAAGCTCTGAGGTAACTGTAATCTCTGTCCCCAAACATGGACGATGCTGTGATGAAACCACGGTGGAATTGTTCGGTCTTTCATTAATTGTCTGCAAACAAACATGGCATTGATGATTGTTGAGGGTGATCTTTTCCTCCAGCTGTTTTGCACTAGGCTTAGGTGCTGTATAAACATTAACTGCTGGGATTTAAACACTTATGCAAGCACCATCCTTGCCCAGTGGAGACCATACATGTCTTCAGGGGAAATGGTTATACTCTCAAGTACTGTACTCACTAGTACCTGTTTGAAATATTTAAAGTTCTACAGAGGGGTGGTGACCCCAGTGAAAATATATTTTATGAGTGTGCCTCAGGGACAGCCTGTCTGGACATGCTCAGGGGCCAAAAGCTCCTTCCTCACATAACACGGCAATGGACACGAGCATTCAGGTGACTTGGGATTTGCAGGTGTGAGAAGGCAGGGCCATCAGCTGCGCCTGGAGCTGTGCTTGCACGCTCACTGTATCTATAGAATGGCTGAGAAGCAGCCCTTGAAATAAAAGATAGGCATACTCTTGCATGCACATTACAAATATGAGGTCCATGACCCCAGAACATGAAAACTGCAATTTCCATTCCGAGCAATCCGTACGTAGACTCCACGCTTCTCACTGTGAACTAAATGAGTAGGCGTGCTCTCTGCCCTGAAGTTAAGCATATGTGTGTAGCATGCAGGGACTACGTCTAAAGTACAAATCTGCTCTGGAAGAAGTGATTTTTCCTCAACGCAGTATCTAAGGCATGGCTGTATTTCAGGGTTGGGAGAAATTTTTAGATTCCCAGAGCAGACGTAACAGCTGGTGAAAGCCTAACACACAGGAAATACATGGCTTATGTACTTTGTCATTTCTTTTCTTAGTGCAGCCTCTATCACTGAATAGTTTACTTAATGTCATGATAATGGGCTTCAAAAATGAAAAAAAAATCATGAAGTCAGCACGTTACTTTCACAGCATGAAGTTAATTCTTCATATGGCAGTTCACAAGTCCTAAGTTTACTGGCAGGTAAAATGTCAGTGTGTCTGCAGTCTGGCCTTTGTTCATATCATCCAAATAAACTTTGTGTAAAGAAATAAACAGTTGGAAGAAAAGGTGTATGGAACACAAACAGCTAATTTTGTATTTTCCAGCATTAGGGCAGTAACATTTCTAGCTGATGACCAAATCCCATGCACTGTCATGTGGTGACTATAATTTCAATTGGTATTGACTTGAGATTCATTAATTTTGGGGTGCCCAAGCTGCAAAGCCAAACAATTCCCATGTCCAGTAGCCCTATGTACAAACACAGATCCTTCTATGGATTTGCAGAACAACAGATATTTTGAAAATACAGGCTTCTCATCTATTTTCTCTCTCTTGCAGCAACATTAGAAGAGCCAAGAATCTTGATCACGAAAACCATCTTTACTTTGCAAAATACTGATTCACATACACAGTCATTTGACTTGATTGATCATTTGGCATGTTTATAGTGTATGTCACTAATAAAGTACAAGTCAAGGATTTCTGGTTTGGGATAGTGTAAATCAGTTTTTCTGTACAGTCAGGTAAGCTGTCAAAGAGTAATGTATATTATTAATTATTTACTCTAAATACATAGCTCAAAGCCTATACGTTGCTGATTCCAAAAAGCCATTAGGAAATATTCCAAATATTTATTTAACACTTGATTTAATGCTTACTAAAAGTATCTCATCCTTGGATTAGCACAGTGGGATGTCAAGGGTGAGAATATTTGTCCTGGACATCTGACACCAATCCGTATTCCTTACATTTGATCCAGGTTCCATGGAAAGCACAGTTCCTTTCTTGCCCTCTTTAGAATAAGCACACTTATATTTCTTAGATCACTCCGTAGTTGTTAAAAAACAGTAACTTTTTGTTGTTGACTGAAATCTGCTGATGACCAGTGAAAAATTTCAATCACCTTTTCTTTTATATATTTACTTGTTTGACTTAGCTAACAAAAAACACCAAATAAGTTTGACATTTGAAAATTCTAGGATTTGGAAAGGGTGAAGGGAAGGTGTATTTCAAAACCAGAAACACAGTTAAGGAAATTCCAGTCAGCTCTGCTCCTTGGTCCTGTGAGTCTACTTTAATTAGCACTTCCAGCTGGCTAGATTGTTGCTAATAAGTTAGTTATAGAGAGCTCAGTCAGAAATCTCAAATATGTTGATACCTCAGGATTTGAGACCCAAACCAGCTTAAATGGAAGAATCTGTTAATTAGATATCAGGACACTTCAGGAATAAGCCCTTTAGTTAGAAACATGGTAATACTTTTATCATATATTTTGCTTTTACTAAAACGTTTACACTGAAAGGCTTCAATACATTACTTTTATTTTCTAATCACAGTTTACTTTGTGATGAGATATATTAGTTGACAAACAAAGGTAAGAATCTTGACTGATGTTTGAAAGGCTCACTAATCCTTCCCTTGAAAGGTTAATTTAAAATACAGAAAATGAACCACCTTCTTCTCTCTTGGTAGTTTTGTAATAAAAGGTTGATTGTTCAAGTGGCAGCATTCAATTATTTTGCTTCTGATGCTATCTATGCGTAAAAAAAACTAAGTAAGCTCAGATGGTCCCTGCAGGCTTTTCAGTTCTAGGCTTCAGTGCAAGGATGCAAAACAAAAAATGAGAGCCTCAAAGTCAACATTCAAAATGTAAAGGGTTATTCTGTCAAGTTAGAGAATTAAATTTGCTTCCTGGAATACGAGCAATATAGAAAAGTTTCTATAGAGTGCCTTTTTTTTTTCTCTTTTTAGTGAAACTCATTTGTTGAATATGTTTGCTGGAGAAAAAATGCTAATTAAGGAAGTCAGAGTGGCAGCCAGTGTTCAGAGAAGTTGCCCAGAAATATAGCCCTTCAGTTCTTGTTGAATTAGTCCCAATACTTGACCTCTTCAGCAGACTTTTAAAAAAAAGTATGCTATATTAATAGTTTTAGTATAGTTGAAACAGAAAACAAATGCCTCTCTATTTGTTTCTGTTTTACTTTTTTTTAGAGGACCTGGGATGCTCAAATGATAGACAAAGACCTAAAGCAATGAAATATCTTAGTCTGATGTGTGGTCGAAAAAGAAACAACACTGGCCTCCAGAAGTTTAGTGAGCACAATACGCAGTTTTAGTAGTATGCATCAAAGTTAAGCCCACTGAATAAATGTCCTGGAAACACATACATCGTAAAATAAATCAGCTCTCAATGGGAAAGTGATGTGAATTACTCAAACTGTTACCTGTAGGTTCGTGCCTGGTGCAGCCCGCCAATAAGCACACAGAGTCAGAATCCACACAAAGGTCTTTTAATTAAATAATTATAATTCGATTTACATTATTTAACATTGCTATTAAACATTAATTTAACATGATTATTTAACATTAAATAATCAACATTCTGAAACTCATATTGATTGCTACTGGCATGAATTTTAGCCCCACATTTACTCATTTACTGATCTTATGTATGAGAAACTGAAAAGACAAGCATCATTCAGAGAAGTAAAATCAGTGTGTTACAGTGGATCCTCACTAACAGCAACAGGGGCATCTCAAAGTGGCGCTGGCATTGGAGCAGAACTTGGCAGCGCTGAACGATCTGATAACACACTTTTTATTTGCAAGTCAGTCAAAGATAGTCTCTAAGCAGACCAGTGCACAGATGTGTTTTTTTCCTTTAACATCTCAGCTCTTATTTAAAAAATGGGTAAAATAGGAATGCAACCAATCAGAAATGCAAATAATGCCACAAAAAAAAAAAGATGGTAAAAAGTGTAAAATCTCTTAATCGTGTTTGAGATGTTATGTTTAAAGGTTTCAGCATGTGGTTCACCTAATGGTCTTTTTTTTTTCTTCCTCACAAAGCAGGGTATCTGTATACCATACCATGCCGAATGACCGACATCTCATTCTGATGACCTGCAGCTCATGTTTGCAAAACGCTGCCACATTTTTTCTGCCACCTTAACGCAAAAAGTCACCAGTGCCTATGAGTATTCAGAAACTCCACAGAGCCTGAGCCAAGGCACACCTTCAAAGAACCCCTGTGGAGCCTGTGTTGTGACACACTTACACTGTGGGGCAGGCACAATCACGTATGAGCAGCAATTCCTTTGGGTAATTCACATTTCCCGTATTGCTGGGAGAAACTCTGCCATCTTCCTCCTCCCTCTCCAGCTGGTTCGATCCCCCTCTGAAAAGTAATACTGCAAAATCCATCCTTTGTTAGCCAGCAGGAGAGCAGCAGTAAACAATTCGAGGACAATAGCCACCAGACATATGGAAAACACTTCAGTTTTACAGAGTTGCCACATACAAATGCTTTGCTAATGAGAATTCCTGAACGTTGAAAGAAACTATAACCTGCTGGCTTGTTGTTGAAACACTGTACTTTCTGTGGAATGGAAGATTGCTCGAGAAGGTCTGAAATGACCCGGAAATGATTTTTTTTTAAAAGGGGACGCTTAGGACAAGACTGGAAAGCACTAAAAAATACAGGTTAGGGAACAGCTCCACACTGTCAGGTGGCAGATAAATAATGACCTCATACTTTCCATTTCCACTGTCCTTCAGGGTGTGCCTTCTAAAGAGTTTTACGCACCGTGGAGACTCTTGGTTTTTTTTGGAAGATCCCAGCTGACTCCTCATTTCACCCCTCAGAGGGCTGCAGCCCCTCCCGGCCCTGCTCATGGCCCCCTGTGGTGGTTCCACTCCCTGCAGCGCAGCCACCCCTATGTGTCCCCCACCCGTGCTGCCCACAGGTGACAGTGCAGGACACTGATGCGTGACGAGCGTGGACCCACCAAATGGCGCTCAACTATGGGTTTGTTTCCTCAGGGTCTTCTTCCAGAGGTTTGCTCAGCCCATCTCCTCACCCTCTCTGGGACAATACACGCTCCCAAATCCTCCGCGTGTACCAACACCCCACAGTCAGGAGGCGGCTTCAGGCGGCCCCACACAGCCCTCCCAGGGGACCCTCCCTGACGCTGGGGTCACCCCGAGCCCGGCCTCCCCACAGCGACCCCTGAGGCGCTGCCGGCCCCAGGCCCGCTCCCCCCGGGGCCCAGCCTCCTCCCCGCGGCGCCGGGGCCACACAAAGCGGGGCGGTGGCGGCGCCCGTGAGGCGGCTGCCCCTGCCCCTGCCCCCCTGTCCCTGTTCCTGTCCTTGCCGCTGCCCCCGCCCCGCCGCCGGGCTCGGGGCCGGCCGGGAGGCTCGGGGCAGCCCCGCGGTGCCGACCATGGAGCCGCCGCCGCAGCCGCCTCAGGAGCAGCCGCCGCGCCCTCGGTCCCACACGGTGACCACCACCAGCAGCTCCTTCACCGCCAACCTGTCCGCCAGCTCCAGCACCCTCGCCTACGACAGGGAGTTCCTGCGGACCCTGCCCGGGCTCCTCATGGTGGCCGAGATCGTGAGTGGCGCCGGGGAGGGGGGCTCGGTGTGTGTGTGTGGGGGCGGACGGGACGGGACGTGTTTTCGGGTCATCGCTGTAAAATGTTCCTGCCGTCTTTTGGTTTCACACAGTTCGCCGCCTGCAAGAAAAAAAAAAAAAACATATATGAATAAGTAAACAAGCGTTTCAGCGGTGTGGGTGAGGCATCAGAAGCGGTGGGTGCCCGCAGGTGAGGTGTCTGCGGGGCTGCTCCTTCACAGGGCAGCCCTTCGAGGGAGACAGCGCTCCTGCCTGCTGAAAACACCTCCAAATTATCGCTGATAACACCTCCAAATTATCAGTGAAAACACCTCCAAATTACCGGCCTGTGTACTCCTAACAGGGGGCGAGCAGCCTGTGGTCTCCCGCAGCCCTTGCGGTATAGTCAGCCCCTGTAGCAGGCGAAGTTTGGGCTGATAACTGATTTTTGGAGGCTTTTCTTAATGACATTGATTGTACACGCTTTATAGTTTACGGTGCACTGATAGCCATGACACGAGAGTTAATTAAGCAACTTATCTTCACTTTGTAGGTCAATAAAAACCATTTCCTTATGCTCCTGGTGATTAGATAGATATACATATGCCAAGTGGGATGTGAGCCTTTTGGATTTGTCAATAGTTTTATTTTTTGCAGGTACTTTATTAGGTGTGAATGAGTATACACACGGGCACATTCTGAGGTTTAGTCGCTTGTCTTCGTGGTAGGTAGCAAAAAATACAGCACTGGGGCTGCTCTGTGGGGATGCCTACCCCTCAGATCAGTGTGTTAAGCAACAGATACACAGCATCTCATCTTAAAAATAGCACATCTGTTTTAAGTCAGCTCATCTACGCTATTAATAATTAAGGATCTCAAAGAGTCTGCTGCCCCAGCCAGTTTTTTTGAGTTTCCTGTGTGATGATGTTGCTTTGATGATGATGGAAATATTACTTAATAGACCAGATTCATTTTCAAGGCTTGAAAATATCGAGCTTTGCTACAGCGGTGGCATGACTTCTATTTGCTGGCTTTGAAGTAAAATAACCAAGCAAAGCTTCGGGCTTACGTGCGATCCAGAGCCTCCGGCTGGAGCAGTGCCCTTGGAGAGAGGATGTGTGTGACAAGGTGCCCGCTGCTGTGCGGACAAGTAGTGGTGAGCGCGTGAAGGCAGCGTCTGCAGCCAGCTGGAAACTTGTCTGACGGCATCGCTGGGAATGCTGGCAGTCATTAATACGTAGTTCATTGTAGGTAGGTTTCAGCTGTTAAATACAGGGGCTGCTTTGCTGTCAGGGTTGTGGTGGATCTGTGAATAAAGAAGCATTAATTTTCGAAAGAAAAGCTGCTTTCTTTTCAGTTCTTTTCCAGTTACTAATTACAACAAAATTCTGAACCTGTCTCATGTTTTATCTGAAGAGTGATCCAGACTGTAAATTATGGGAGAGGTGCCCAAGGCTTTTCCCAGCCCCTGTTGGAATACCATACGTTCGATCTGGCTACAAATACTATGTCAGCTGCGCTTACGCTGAGCTACGTGGCCATGAGTCATAGACAGGCTCTTGTTGACCGTTCCTTGGAAGAGTGCTTTCCAGTCTGGGTTGACAAGCGAGGATATTTGCGTAGCTTTCCTTTCCAAACAGAGCGATGGTGGTTTCTAAAGGGTTTTGTTTCCTATCAGCCATTCCTGACTTGCAGAACAATTGTAAGATGATTCTTCAGCCACCATTTTGAGTGCTTGAGTCCCTCAAATATTGACTCTTAGGGCCGCTTTTGGTCTAAATTTCAAAAGTACCTCAGGGAAAACATTTTTACCAGCTTCAGGAAGAACCACAAAACTACCTGACTACTTAGGCTAGTGCAGAGTTTTGTCTCCGCTGCCAACTTCCTCTTACGTACTTGTATTGACCAGCAGCGTGAAGACATGTCGTCCCTGGCCAACAGAGCCAAGAGAAGTCTCTGAAGTAGCTCAACTTATCCTGGTTTCTAAAGAAGTATTTGAGAGAATGGAAGGCAATTTTAATGTAAAGTTAAAAGCAGTAAGGCAGGCCCTATGGAAGTAGAGTATTGCTAGATATCGTCTTTGAGGAAATACTGTTGGTTCTTATTTTAAGCACTTGACTTAACCCAGCTTCTTTTAAAGCAGGTGGAGTAGATGTTTTGTGAAATTAAAGGAAAATAAAAAAAATTTAATGAGTACTTTTAGATGGAATTTAGATGAAATAAAACCAGTTATTAAATCAAATAAATGACGTTATATTTATGTATGTATATATTGGGCAGTAGATTTTGGTCAAACCTTTTCCACTAGTTCTGCATGTTTTCTCTTTTATGAGAGAAACTGTGCTTTAGCAGAGCATGACTAGCTTTCCACAAGATCTGGATTTCAAAACTGGCACTGAATCAGCCAGTTCCTGCCTGTTATGATCATCCTATTCATCCAAAAGTTATGGCTTGCCTGCACAGATTAGCTGTGCAGGGTATTTCTGACCCTCAGTACTGATCCCCCTCAGCTGTCAGCACGGTCCTTCTGCTAAGAAGTTGCAAGCCTGTAAATGGGACGGACTTGTATGCATGTCTGTATTTCAGTCTCAGGAGCTGACAGCCTGATACAGCGTTTTCAGTCTGTGCGCCAAGCTCTGAGCTGCATCAGCTGTGGTAAATGCAACCTTAATGCTGTGGTAAATGCAACCTTCCGCTGCCCCTGCTCTGGAGACACCTGCTAGATGCACAGGGAAGAGGACTGCTTATAGTAATGTATTTTATCCCTGCAGCTACTCATCAGCCAGAACAGGCATTCGTTAGGATGCTATGTTAAAGCTAAGCCAGGGGCTTGGAGCACCAGCGCTAAATGTTCCAGGAGTTAACGCTGTGGGGCTGCGCGTTTGATTGCTGCTGCTGTCAGCCAGCGACGTGCATGCTGCGAGGGGAGTGCGGCTTGTGGCTCCTGGCTCTGAACTGCAGCGCTCTTCTTTGTGTAGGCAAAGGGCAAACCTCCGCTATTCTTCAGCCGAAGAGAATGGAAAAGAATGAAGTTACCACAATCAAATCTTCCAGTCCGTTAAATGGAGGATCTTGATCAGGTTTTGCCCCTTCTTCCCCGATTTGGGTGCTGTGAAGATGAATCAACTGCTGTGTGCGTTTCCAGACGGGCTGGTAACCAGACGCAGTAAATTCAGATTTACCCTCTCCTACAAAGAGGTTCTTCGCTGTGCTGCAAAACGCTGATCTGCCATTGATCCGATCTGCTGGTCCCAATTTGTTCAAAATGTGTTAGCTTTATGAAGACAGGCTTTATGGTGGATGAGGTATTACCTGTCTTTATGTAGCCGCTTTAAAGCCAGCATAAATCTGGGGTGAAGCTGACCATGGAAACAGAGCAGTAACAGAGTTGTGTACCCAAGCCTGGTTCAGCTGAGCGTTGTAACGCCGTTTGGTCTGGCCCTGCACACATCCAGCTTGGGTGAACACAGAACTGCAGCTTAAAGTGTGGCCTGTAAATCACCTGGTGATGACAGATTGCCTTTGCCTTTTACATCTGCCTCCGCGACCAGAGGGCATGCAAGGCTTTCCAGTCCACTAGGGAAAGAGCTGGGGTCAGTTTATTTCACTGCAAAGAGCAATAGAAAATGCCACCGGGTTTCCGAGAAAGGCCTTTGGGAACAGGCATAAAGCACAGCTTTGGTGTGTGGAAGCTTATCCACATTAGTTTTGCGCAGAAACTATGATGCTTGTTGGACAGGGCAGTGGCTTCTGACTGAGGAAACTTGGATTCACTGGCCTCAGTTGGCCAGGTGACTCCTGACAGGTGAATGAATCTCTCTGTATCGCTGTAATTTCTCTGAATGACTTTCCTATTTGTGGAATATGGATACAAATCCTTGTAAGGCACACTGAGTTCTCTTGGTGAAAGGCAGTATGTGAGACATAAGGAATGGTACATAAAGTCTCTAATTCAGATGTCGATCGCCTGAGTTAGCACTGCAGTAAAAATACATCCTGTAGGAGGTAATGGATGCTTATCCCCATAGTGTAACACCCCCAAAAGGGGGATTTATATTTTCAAAGGAAGCAAATACAGCAATTTCCAGAGATGTCTTTTGAGCATTTCTTTCTGTACAATGATGGCCCAGAAAGACCATATATTTGTCTTCCTGGGAATTTTATGGCTAAGATAAATGGTGGCTAGTGATACCGCCTCAGCGCTTTAAATCAGCTTCTCAAGTCAACCATTATGGATCACTTTGCAGAAGTGGAGAGTTTTGTGGTTGCTATGGATGTAGTTATAAAAATATTTACTTTCTAGTACAGTGACATTGATTCCTTCAGACTCTTGCTTCACACCAGTGTCTTGCTAAACACGGTGTCTCTCTTAAGCTTGCCCTGGTAATTTTAAGGCTTGTGATGGCTATTTGTCCACGGCGAAAACAAATGTTACAGAGCTGGAAACAGTTTGGAAGGTTGTTATGCCACAGCTGCAAGTGAAAGCTTGTGGTGGTGTGATTTTGAGTAAATTGTAATGGCGGTCACGATTCTTTATCCTATTCCATACATTATTCTTTGAAATGCCCAGGAAAAAAAAATATGTGCTGGAAACAGAAGCCTGATAGGAGGTTATTTACATTATTGGCACCGCCTAAAATTGTGGTTCAAATTTACATTTCTGGACAATAAAAATAATTTTGATTACTGTTTCTTTATTCTTCAAATGAACCCTTGAAGGTTTAATTCAGGAAAGAAATCTTGTTTAACTTAATTATTCCAGCAGAGTGGTGAGCCTCAGAGTATTAAATAGACATTGAAAGTCAAGTTAGACTTAAAATACTGAGGTTACCAAAAACAGAACAACTGGTGATTTCCAAATGTTTGTTCAAAAAATTGTTTTTCTCCCTTAGTAAAAGCCTAAGAGGTGCATTGAAACCTTTATAAGATTTTCAGGTTTTGAACTGTTAGCAATAAAATTATATAAGTGTTAGGAAAAACAATACAGGGGGAGCATGTACCGTGAAAAGCCTAAAAGACAAAAAATGTGCATATTTCTTAAAGCTCTCCTTGCATGTAGCTTTTTCTCTGACTGCAGTTCAGTTCTCTGTATGGACACCGAGCTCTTGCACCTCCAGTTCTAGGACAGCCCACGGAAACACAGAGGGAGTGTCATAAAGCCCCTTTCCTCAGCCGAGTAGCAGTAAGACTTTGTCTTCTGTCTGGAACAGTAGAGATTTATTTATTTATTTTCCTTGTTTGTAATGCAATTGATACTGCAATCAAAGCATGTCTGCTTGCGGGATGGTAACAACACGGAGGCACCTTCTGATGTGTCGAACAAGTACTTTGCTTAGAAGAGTCGTGCATAGGCACGGTCTGAAAATGATTCACTTTGAATTACAGAGTGTTAAAGCTTTTTGTAGTCATCTATCACTTCATCCACTAGCTTCATCTTTCTGCACATGAACAAGAAAACACACAGTATAAAGCCCAGCCTCTCTCCTTTGTTCTTGATCAGATCCAACTCTCACTGATGTCAGTTCTCCCTTTTTTTACATGCCGTCATTTCACTGCTAACCCGTGCCGTCCTTGGTGTAGTGGATACACACATCTGTGTGATTTCCAGCTTTCTCAAGGATCGTATCATTCTTTCAAATTCTGTTTCCTAAAGCTCTTTTGTTTCCTGGATGAGGTCAGGGTGTTTCCTTGGGAGGAGAGAAGTGCTTGGGTGACACACAAGAAAACAGAAGCTTTGGAAATGGTGTGGAATGTACTCCAAGCGCAGATAGAAGCAGTATTGGGACTAACGTGGTACGAGGATGAAAATGCCTCTGAAATTTGCTGATATTTGACAAAAGGTCAAAAATGCAAAATATTCTCAATACCTCAAGGTTAAGGTGAACTATGTATGAAATGTCATTGTCTCTTCATGAGAAGAACACTCTAAGACATACTTAAGCATCGATGTTGTTCTAGGGTAGATAGTAATTATAAATCAGCTCCTTCTCCCTCACCCCTGCTAAACTCTAGAAGAGAATCTTTCTCTGCAAAAATTCTTATGTAACCCAAAGCTAGTTTTGAATAATTTTTGGCCTTCAGTAGCCTCTGTCTGTGTTGGTGAAGAGAAACGTGCAGTCCTCCCACTATTTCTGATAGAATAGGTACGGCTTCCTAGTTGCTTAGCTTTGGCGTGATGCTGTGGCTGGATGCATCAGTTGAGGGGTGAGTGAAGACAGTGGGCAGTGGTATTGTCAGACGCAGCAAATGATGGAGATTCCTGGTGCTGCTTTTTTTCCCCGAAATGAATACAAAAACTGTACTTGTCTGTGTCTCTCTTTTCTGTGTATGTAGGTTGTTTTCCCCTTCGTGTCACATTCTGTTTTCCCTTTTCTGCACTGGGACTCCTGCCTTCTCCTCAGAATGATTTATTTCATGCTGGTAAGACCTCAAGTGAGAGGATCTTAAAGAAGTGTATGCCTATCAGAAAAACTGTTTTCCATGCCGTTCATGATGAAGAGGTGCATTTGCTGGCAGTGTAATACACATGCAAGCAGAGGAAGGAAGACAAAAAGGTTAATGGGCTGTGAGTCACACAGGACTCTTGCAAAACCATAAATGGCCCCCAGGTTTCCAACTCCTGGTCTTAGCCATTAACAAAGTGCTTCTTCCACAGCAGCAGCAGATGCCTTTCACTTCTTGCCCTAGGATGGGGGAAGCACTCCTGCCTGCCTGCCAAGGCTGCTCTGTCCTCCATCCCACACCGACTGCGCAGCAACAGGCAGGGTTAAAGCACTGGTGGCACAAGGATTCTTCTTAAATACTCAGTTCTCAAAACCAAAGAGAAATTCTCATGGGGACTCTGAGCCCTTGCAAGTGGAAAAACATAGCAGGAATTATGATGCGCTCCCCTTGCTTGGTGAGTGCCTTCTCATTCAGCTTCTTCTCTTCTGGGAATAACGGTGCCATAAATTCAGTTTCTAATGGCCCTGCATATATATGTATGATGGTCTTTCTTTAGTTTCATTTTTTTCTTTTGGGTAAAGTACGTATAGTAACAGAGACATATTTCTGCACTCGTTCCCATTTCTATTCCGGAAAAGCAGTAGAAAGAGTGCCTGCAGAAAGAGCACCAAGCCCTCTTTTCTAGGGCTGAATTGCAAATAAATTTTAGCATCTGTCAGAGCTTTGGCAAGGTGGTTCTGTTGAGCAGTGGTCAGAGCCAATTCCTCTGGAAGGGGCTACACTGATTCACCTGCTTCTGGAAGGAGTGGCCAGGGTGTAGGGCTGGTAAAACTGCAGAGAAGGAGGACCCGAGTAATGGAAGAACCAAATGAGAGCTGGGTCTGGTCAAAGGAGGGTTTGGTGCTAGCCTTACACTGGTGAAATGAAAGAGCTGGGGGCTTGGTTCCTCATGCACTAATACTGGATCCAGGCTTCACCAGATCACTTCACTACACAGGCTTGGATCTGTCCTGGGCACGACTGGACTTTTTTTTTTTTTTTTTTGATGAGCACAAGAATGAGCATTTATACTCTTCATTTTTCCAAGGTATGTGTGTGCAGATGGTGCTGGTGCAACCACAGGTTTGCTGGGATAAAAACCTCCAAGGCAAAACAAAAACAGCTTCATCGAATTGTCGTCATTAGAGGGAGGTTGTACCTGCAGTTTGTTCTGGGCAGCCATGATGTTTTTGATCCAATCTGAGATGAACTAAAATCAGAATTTGTAGAACTGAAGTGGTCTAAGTAAGTGTGGTGATAATCAGCAATTCGTTGTCACGGTCTTTGGATATGTCATAATCTGGTTATAAAGAATAAATCTATTAAATATCCTACCTAGGGCTGGAGGGAGGCCTTTTGGGGAAAGCAGTCTCTGATCATCATCTCTGGTAATTGCTGTTTGTGTTTAGCTGATGGCCTGAAGTGCACAACTTGAAAGGAATCCTGTCAAGAACCTCTGCTCCGTACCTGAAAACAAGACTGCTTTGTATCATCAGCTTCAAATGGGACTGTTTTGCCCAGGCCTGTGTTTAAATAGATTCAAGGTGATTCTGCACAGGCTCTGTTTAGTCAGCCTTGAAATGAGACAGCCGCTAACAGGGTCTTTTTTTTTTTTTCCTTTATATGTATGTGTAGTGATTACATTAAAGAGTTTCTTTAACATGTATTTTAGCAGCATCATCTCTTTTCTTCAACAATAGTGCTCTTACCAAGGCTGCAGCTCCTGCAGCAGATAATAGCCGAACAAGGCTGAACAGTTTTGAGAGAAGTATGAGGAACTATGGGGGAAACTTAAAAATGGAGACACGGAGGGTGCTGCAGGCAGGAATTAAACACTGGGGGGCAGGGGAGCAAACAAAAAAAGCCTCCAACAAAAGGCAAACCTCTGCAATGTGTCTTTAAAATGGCACTTCAGCTGATAAAATCAGCCTTGGCTGTCTCCATCCGCAGGGCAGAGCCTGACAAGGATCAGGTGAGGGGAGGGTGACTCTGTGGTTGGGTGCCTGTTACTACTGATGTAGATTGGAAGGCATAAACAAATGCACAATTGTCTTCTGTAGGCTCAGGGCACAGCCATGATGTGTGCTGGGGAGGGTGGCGCTTTTACTTCATCCTCAGCAGGGAAAAACACCCCAAAATGAAGCATCTGCATTGATTTGGTATTAGTTTAATGTTCAAAGAGAAAAGATGCTCTCCTGGCTAATAGCTTCCTTGGAAAATCGGACTTTTATCTCCACCGTGTTCCTGTGTGATGCTAAATAAGGCAAGTAAGCCTGGCCTTTCGGCGTGCTCACTTTTCTCCTTGTTTTCTGGGCCCCTGACATTGGGTCTGAGGGGCAAAAGAAATGATTATTTACAGTTGTAGCCAGGCCAGGAAGAGCTATGTTCTGAAGAGGCAAAATGTAGTTCCATGTTAAGCATTGTGGGTAAAAAAAGCATTTTTCCAGCAAAATTTGGCAAGAAATGGATACTTTTGACCTTTTTTACTCTCTTTAAAATTTGAAGGCTGCTGCCTGTTCTGTTGCTGCATGCAGGTGGTGGTATGGAGAAGGAGAAAGTATGCGGCCGTGTCATTACAGACTGTGCCGTGATGTGTATTTACTAAGGATAGAATGAAGATGGATGAAGAACTTTATTTCTTGCAGTGTTGCACACTTAACCGAAAGGTATTTTAACATATGTTTGGGCCTGTCTCTTGCTCTCTCACTCTGCCTCTTTGTCCCTGTCCTAATTTTGTAACTCTGTTAAGCTCTTTTAGTTTTTCTTCCTTCCTTTATTCCTTAAGCCTTCTTGCCGAGCAGCTTTGGGCAACTTGCTGAAGGTTTGCTTCCCAAGGTCTTCATCAGGACAGCCCCTCCCCAGACTTGGCATAGATAACATAAAAGGCACAGCTCCTACCAGAAGAATTTGGCAAAATGGGGTCTTATGACAGGGGGTGTGAGGCAGCTGAAAGAACAGGCTCTGCTCACTGTAAGACATTCATCTTTAATGGCCTCGTACAATTGTAGGTGGACAAAGCTATGATAAAAATGTGGTATTTGAAAACAGTATTGCAAATACAGCGATACAGTGATTTAGGAGGTTATTGGTGAATTATTGTGGCATGTTTGGTTCTTGCATTGCTGAAGGTGCTTTCTTTTAAGCAAATGAATGCTTTTGGCTGAGTTAACCGTAAATGCTACAGGCACAGGGTAGATTGGACAGACTTGGTTTTCATCAGACCTACCACTATCTTGTGGGAAGATTTTAGAAAAAGGCTAGCAAGTTCTTCAATACAAGAAATCAGGATACATGGAAAAGCAGGATCTCTGTTAGAATTTCTGTTTTGAAGCCTCTCTGCATGCATAAGCAATGTTCATTGGGATGTACATTACAGTCACAACAGCTATGTACTATTGTAGATTGATAGTTGACCTCCAAGACAAAAATATTTCTTCTTCCCTATGGCATGACTAAGACGTAGAACAGTACGAATCAGTACATAATTAGTGTTCTTTTTTATTATTATTATTTTTTGTCCTAATGCATAGGAATTTGGCTATTGTCAGAGTCTGGATACCAAATAAAATTCCTACTGGACGAAAAGATAACTGTCATTGCGAAACACTATATTTAGTTTTGGAAGACCAGAATCCTTACTGTTTTGAGTAAATTCTTGCATTCACTTCACTTTAAAAGACAGTGTGCAAGAGGAAAACAATGAGCCACTTGAAGAGATGGGATCTCTTGTGGTGTGACTTCTGTTTGAATTATGACCTCCATGCAAAGATGCATAAAACTATTTTTAAAGGTATGACACAGACCTACACAACTATAGTTGAATGATGAGACTTAAAATGAGTGGAATAATGATAAACAACTTTTCATGTTACTAATCACATCTTCTTCATTCCATTCAGTATATTTGAAGAAGTTTCCCTGTTTCTCTTCTCAGCAAAAGTAAGGATAGGAATGTAGAATAAGGTTTCCAAGCATTTTGTTCACATTTGGGATTTTCTTCTAGACTTTGGCCATCGTCAAACATGACCAGACACTTGTACAAAGAACTTGACATTCTCTTTGTGCAGTAGGAGAGAACCATCTAGCAAATGTTTACCTGAAGTAAGCAAGTCAAGACAATGTGTTAAAGATGAGATGGGAAGTCTTAGAAAGCGTTTTACCAGGTCAAGTTAAAATTAAACAGAGTACACATCAATAAATGAGATGGAATTCTCCAAGCTAGGTTACATTCAATTTTCACTTTCTTCCTAAACTGAATAGTGGAATGCAAGCCCCCAAAAGCCCCAGAACTATGCCCAAAGTAATTTTTGCTTCAAAACTGAGTGTTTTCTACTGAACTTTTTTTTTTTTTTTTTTTCTAGAGTCTGTCTTCAATTTGGGTCTCATTTAAAACAGAATATTATAGAGAACTGCATTTTGGAAGAAGACATAATTCTGACTTGTGGTGGCTGTTGTTTCCCTAACTGTTATACAGGCAATGTGCATATAAACAAGAAGATGAGCCTGAGAAGAGGTGCAAATGGAGTCCAGAGGAATTGATGGAATGAAATCAAACTAAGATGTAATGCATGCGAAGGGTATTGTTATGAAGAGAAGGTTATAGTGAGTCAGTTCTTGTTACCGTTAAAAGCTGCCGTAGATTTCCCGCTGACTTCAGGCATACCGACGTATCTGAGCGTGATATAAAAACAACATGAAAGCCAAGCTACTGAGAAGGTTATACGCGCTAATCGGCACTCGAATTGTTGGGCTCTTAAGAAACAGCAACTCCTTTCCGATACTCATTTCCTACCCACTTGTTAGCATTTGATGAAGGATCAGCTCTGTTGTTCCTTCCGCTCGGTGCTGAAGAAAAGCATGTGCCCAGAAGCTTTCCTGGAGAGTTTGTTGCTTTTGCCAGCACCGCGGATTAGTCTAGTGAAAGAAATCCCCTCCCTTAAGACTTTCCTCTCCAGTACCTCTGTGTGGAGTACTTACTGTCAAACTAGACTGAGATTAGGAGGAGCCCAACTCTTTACCCTTTTTTCTTTTTGACCTATTGTGATAGAACTGACTTTTGAAAAATTAAAGGCACAGTAAAATTGCTGCAAAGCACTGTCTTGCTGCCACTTTGTTTACCCCTTCCATACCTGCAGTTTCTTTGGCTTGATCTGGTTGATGTTAAAAAGGGAAGCTGTGCCGATCATTCCTCAGATGTTCCCTTTTATATCCCAAATGTATAATTTACATGGTGCTTTAAAGCTCCTTATCGTCGTGTACCCCACAATACAAGTGAGCATCTTACTCTGTGCTGAAGCATTAGTTATTTTGTTACATCCACATTGCTGTAACTTCATGATACTATTAGATCCTAGGCATCAAAGCGGCTCAGCATCACAAAAGGCAATCCAAACGTGTCCCAGTCCAACAAATGAATGTGTGCTATGGCTTTCCTGCCTCATCACTGGATTATCAAGCAACATATGCCTTCTCCCGTATCAAAGGCAAATCGCTGTGCACGCTGTGTTCTTCCTTTTCCTTTTGCGTGAACTCGCAAAACTCCCAGCTAGTGATGGTTTTAAGTGGCCTAATTACTTTCTGCTCTCTTGGTTTTATTTGCTAAGACGGGTAATATCGTGTGGCCTAGGAAGTTATATTATGTGTCTGTTTGTGCACAGATCATCATAGTAGACTGAGTTTTCAGTGTGAGGATTTGTGCATTTTGATATAGGAATAGTTGGTAGATTGAAGAAAGGGATACCTGTAAAACACTATTTTTGTAGTCTTTTTTTTCAGTTTTCTAAAGAATTTTCACTCTTTGATTTGAATTTTCCTTCTTCGATTTGAAACGAGTATGATGCTTTTGGGGGAAAATGTACTAAATATCTCTGGCTGCAGGCAGACTTTCTAAACCAAATGCTTCTGTGTCTCTCTATGGGCTCCAGGCCTTCCCTTCCCCCTCAGTGGGAAAACAGGAACTTCAGAGCGGGAGGTAAATAGCTGAAATACTCAACAAAGAGTATTTGAACAAAGACTGGTAACACCTCTTTATTCTGTCCGCTCTCTTGGAATTCTAGGGACGAAAATCCTGGCTAGAAAGCTGTGATCGCAATCTGGGGCAAGGGAAAGGGGAAAGGTGTGGAAGTTAGCTAAGTAAATATCATTTAGGTGGTTGTATATATTGGGGATGTTATAAACAAAACTACAGGAAAAGGCTTAGATTTTTCAGAAGAGCTATTTGGGTGGGAACGGAGCCTGCTCCTGGACCAGAGCAAGCCCTGTAACCCCCTGTTGCACTACGTACAGCTCTCTCCCTTATGCTTGGCATGCAGGCTGCATCACTTGCTGTTACTGAATTGCAGGTCAAATGCAGACAGCTCTCAAAGTCAGTTGCTGCATTTTTGAGTATTGGTACCGCCAGCTGCCTGTCATGTCATGACCGCCTCCACTGAACCAGTGCCTGACCCGGTCACAGGTCCTGCTGCCTTAACCCGTGACGAGCTGTGATCTGAGCACAGCAGAGGCAGTTGATGGTAAGCGACTGGAAATTGGGTGCTGAAGGCTGACAAGGTGACTGCCCTCTAGCTGTCTGTCTGCTACACTCCCCTGCTGAAGGTCGGTAGTGTGAAGGTCGATAACCTTGTCCTCTTCCCACAGTTCAGTCTGTGCCTATGCATGAAACCATGCCATGAGACACAGCCAGATGGCTGGACCTTCTGACTCAGCTTCTGTAAGGGGCGAGGACCAAGCCAGTAGGATGAGATGAAGAGCAAGCAGTGCTTGTATTTTAGATTGACGTTCTGAGCTCAGGCTGAGGAGATCTACCCGTCGTCTTTAGGACAAAATTCCAGTCTGTGCTAGGGAGGTGGGCACCCTTTGCTACATATATTTGAGAGTTGTGCTGCTCTTCAGACTAACGACCTGCTTGTCTCCCAGAAGAAAGTGCCATGCCTGTAAAGGAGTTAGAAGGAGAATTTGTGGGGAGTATCTTTCCACTGTGACTTGGAATTGCTCTAAACGCTTCTCTTCCAGGCATGTGAGGCCCACTAATCCGTACTAGCCCCTGTAGTTTGCAGCAGTTCTGAAGTCTGTGAACTGTATTGGAAAATAAGATTTAGAGGCAGAAATGGAGTTGAATATGCATGAAAACCCAAAAGCTGTTAGCTATCTTGTGAGGACAGAGAAGCACAAATGCCTGCAGTGAAAGCAGCAGCCGAGAAGGACTTGTCCTCTTGATTGTTTCCTGACTTCTTTTTTCATATACTCCAGGAGGCAAATTCAGAAGCTCTGACTCCAGACCGGTAGCTCTGCAATGCAGACAGATGAAAAGGCCTCCGTGCCTTGCTGTTCACTGCAGTGCACAGTTCAGTGTATCATGATAACCCAAACCAGAGATTTGTTTACCTTGGCTGTGCTGGGCAGCAGAGTGCAGTAGTTCAGGAGCAGCTTTGTGAGCTGCTCTTGCAGGGCAGCAACCTCTGACAGAAAAGCAAAGCAGACATCTAAGGGGCATTAAATCATTTCTGCTCACTTATTTAAACCTGAATAAGCCGGTGTCTTCAGGCCTTGATTTTTTTTTTTTCTTGACTGGAAGCTTGTTTTACTTGAATTAGAAAGCTGACATTTGTAGCCAGTTGTTTTGTTCTTTGTTTACACAAGGCCCATTGAAGCAGTTGGGGAACATTATACCCTGGCTCACACACAGGCATATATACTTAATTTATGACTTTGGTAGTTTGAATTTCAAGTGTCAGGTATCCCATGGAGCTTTTTACTTTGTTCTTTTATGCTGCATGCACCACTCGAGTATTTATCACAAAAAGCAGGCTGGTTGTGGCAAGTCCTTCAAGCTTGTGGGCTTTTTTCTCCAGAACCTTAAAAATAAAGTTATCGAGCATGATGACAAGTGGTGCTCTAAAAGTATGTCTCATCCACAATGTGTGTTATTTGTTTGTCCAGCTAATTTTCTTCCCTTGGCATTAATATTTTCACATGTGTAAAATCCTTCATCTTAAAATTGCTTTTTCACCCAAAAGTACTCTGCAAATATTAATTGTGGAACAGTGGTAACAGCTCTTAAATGATTCTTTGTTGAAAATTCTCTATTAGCCCTGTTGCTGCATCCTTCAAAGTAAATCCCTTATACTGCTACTACGATAAAGAAAACACACACACAAATATTTATGTTTCTCTCTTCATCAGTTGTGTCTTGTCAACAATTTTAAACTCAGCTTTTAGTACAATCTTTAATATAGTGGTGACAAACGGAGGTTTGAGAAAAGGACATCTGAAAGCTGACTTCAGATGAATTCAGATTAGAAGTGAAGCTGAGGTTTTCAGCAACGAGAGCAATTGGCATTATGGCAGCTTATGCAGAGACAAGGTGAATCCCATCACGTTCAACGTCTACATCAAGATGTCATCTCTTTCCAAAAAGCACGCTGTAGGTTGAAGTCTTTGCGCGATTGCCCATGTGGCCAAAAGGGCCCTTTCTGACTGTGAAGTCGGTGTACACAAATGGCTCCAGAAAAGTATATGCAAATGTAAGATATTTACAGGCATGCTGTTCTTTGTTGTTGTTACATTAACTGCAAAATGTATTCGAGAAGGAAAACAATCTTGCCAGATAAGAAAAAAGATTTTCTAATGAATGATGTACTTCTACAAGGTGAGAATTGTTCTTTGTAAAATCCTTAATCTCTACCCAAAATGTGCGTAATGGTTCCTGGGGTTGAACTTTTATATATGGGACTAGCTATTGAAGTAGTCAAGAGGTACAATAAGCTTCTAAATAGGCAGACAACAACAGATCTGGATGCAGTCTCATTTTCATATGTCTTCCGCTTGTCAGGCAAGGAAAACTGCTTCAACTTTTGATGATTGGAAGACTTCCTCTCACAGGGAGCAAAAACTTTGTATTGTACAAAACCAATTTCTGTGTGTTCAGCTGGAAATGAAAAGATATTTTCAGTCTAAAAAAAAAATAATAGAATGAGCATTTAATGTTTTACTCATCTCTAAATGGAAGTAGAATGCAGCAATAGGCTTTCCTATTAGATATTCTCTTTGTTTTTCCCATCCTGCCATGTCTAGCTTGATGACTGTGTATTGTAACTATAGAGCAAAATAAAAGTTATTCCCAAAGAAGTAATGAGTTTTCTATTGTAATGTAGCAGCAGAGATTTGTGAAACAATACAGTGCGTCTGCTAATTATAGGCATCCCTATTTACATGGCCTAACAGGAAGATGGAAATGTAAAAATAGCAACAAAGAGATGGTGACATTATTAAAAAAGCAGCTGTATACAGCATTGTTCTCTTGAAGAACGTAGACACCATTTAAACAAAGTTCTCTACATAAATAATCAGTCATAATTCATGAGTAACCATGGTTAGGAATTCTCTTAAAAATAGTTCACCTTATTAATGTACAAATGATGGCAGAATGACTTTCTTTGTGGATGGGTGTGTTCAACATGTACACATGCTCCAATTCTTAAAAATAACACACAAATCATTGCAGTTTATTGAGAAGCCAGTATTATTCTGCCCCCAGGAACCTGAAATCTTTGGGGGGAAGAAGGGAGAAAGGAAGATAGAGTACTATAAAACTTCTTCCAAAGGAGAATTCTGTATGTAGATAGAAGATATGAGATCAATGTAGAACCTAATGGTAATTCAAACGTCTTTTCATTTATATGAATGTATTAAAACAAAATAGCAAACCCTCCTACCATTAAGTTCATTAAGAAACAATGGTAGTTGTAGTAATAATAATAACAGATATTAATAGCCATGCTGGGGAAAACACATTCAGCCAGACACATAGGACCGTATATCTTTAAAGCTCAGACTTCACTTTTGAGCTTTTCCTGTTTAAATCATAATAAAAAGAAAAGGAGATTTCTGGCAGCTAGAGATTACTGAAGCTAATAGTCTTTCTTTCTCATTTTTCTGTGGAAGAGGTGTCACTTCCCAACAGTATCAGAGAGAAGCATGTATTCAATGTATGCAGTAGGTTAAACCTACACGCTCACAGTTTGTATGTGTGCGTCATCAAGGAGAAATTATATCCAGAGCACTAGGACTGCACCATGGTCTTTACCTCCAGAAATACATCCTCTACTTGATGTGAAAGTTTGCAGCCCTCCTCAGAAAAACTCCCATATCTTTGTGAATCCGTGTTGAAAAGCACTAATTTTGCACAAAAGAAAGGTGGTATGCTGAGCTTGTTCTCCAAAAAACCCTAATCCTAAAACTACACAGACCCTATTCCGCAGTTAAAACTGCAGCTGTGCTTCCGAAACCCTTTCTGTCTCAAGTAGAGATAGGAAATTTGGCATCCATAGAAATTGCTTCCCTTGTCCAAATCTCAACTTCAAATCTCAAAATAAGAATTAAAAACAAACAAACCAACGAAACAAAAAAACTGCCAGTATGATTTCCCTGTTTGTTTGTTTTAATTTTAAGTTGCAGCAAAGAAGTAGTGCGAGCCTGTTTTAAGTCCTTCCACCAAGTGCTTGTAAGTCCTACTAATAATTCCTACTAATATCAGCTCTCAAATCTGCACATAATTTTGTATGGGGATATTTTAAAATCGAAATCAGGCATCATATGGTTTCAGTGATAGCACTCATGAAGAAATCAACTCAATGAATTACTCGTGTGTCTCATTCATGGGTCATATGGGCTGTATTTTTGCTTCTGTGCTGCCTGTATGGGGCCAGGACTCTTTAAATGACCTATTTGTGAATGCTCTTCTCAGAGAAATCAGCTACAACTTTTACCCACCACTCCAAAACACATTAATATTTGCATGTCAAATACAAGAACATTTAACCTTGTTTTGCCTATTTTGATGATTTATAACAAGGATTTAAAAGAAAAAAATGAACAAAATATGGAATTTATTTGCTAGTTTTAAAACTGAAGGTGGTTGTATTGGATCTTCAAGTGTATTTTTTCCTAAAAAGCACATCTAGAGGCTGCATGAAAGCAACTGTTAGGAAACACAGAGAAATATCTGTCCCATCTAGCGTGTGTTTGTGTGTGACTATTTTGCTTTGTAATTTTGAAGTTCATCCTTAGAAACAGCACTAGGTGAAATTGCCTCAGAGAGTACCTGAAAAAGCAGATCATATTGTGTTTGGATCTAACATACTCTTACTTTACATGTTCTGTGTCTGCTGCCAAAGAGCAAAGCACAGCAGGAATTCCAGCGAACAATGCCTGGACCCACAACACCATCATCTGCAGCCCACGGCGTTGGCCGTAGCAGCACCACTTACTTCTCCCAACACTGTCAGGAAGCTGTGGAGGCAGTAAAAGGTGAATTTTAAATCAGCAGCGTTGCTGCACAATAGCAAGGTGTTTCTTGTGGAAATGCGAGGTGGTGGGAGTAACCCCTGCCGTACAGGAAAAGGGAGCAGCAGCTTCCCTTTAATTCACATCTGTCACCACTGTTGGAGAAGAGGCCAGGCAGTCTCCTTGGCTGAGGTCAGGTTTAGAGGTTCACCGCAGTGGTGGAGGTCATTGCCTTCCCCCTGTTTCACCAAGTGCCCTTCTAGAGAACCAAGTAAGTGCTTTTTTTTGTGCAGGCTGTTTGTCTGCAGCAATTTTTTGCACCACCCCTCTTTATTTTTACGTTAAATTGCGCCACTGATGGAGCAGCTGATAGCAGGAACCAGCGTGTTCCCAGTCAGCCGCAGCAGCTCCGTGTGTTTTCGGACAGAGGCTGATCCCAGGTCTTTCTCCTGACTGACCTGGGAAGGACCCATTGCTCTGTCTTCTGCATAAAATGTACTTTTGTCAGGTAAAAGAACATTATGGGCAAAGGCTAGGGTGTGTCTTCTGCTTAAGGAGATAAAATGATGGCTAGCAAGGGTGTTACAAATTAATACGTGTAATGCACAGCAAAGTAAACTACTGATATAAATGTCTCTGTGTGTGCAGCTCCTCAGGCAAAACACAAGCATTAAACTCGAATTTACAGGCATCGGTAAACAGTCGGTAAACAGATGTGTGCTCTGAATGCAGCCCACAAAAACCTAAAAGCATTTCATGTGGAAAGTGCCCTGGGACACGGACCAATCTTTATGCTTTGTACACATTTTCATGACCTGTTAATGATCAACCACTGTTCTGCTGAGAAGATAGATTTTATAACGATATCATTCAAGCCTGTTTCTTCGCCATGGCGTGAGCCTATTCCTCACAGCTCTACTTTAGAAACAAGCGGTATATTGATGTGGCGTGCAGTTGATCCATCCGATCCCATTAATTAACTTTTGCAGCTTCCAGTTCTCAGTTGCCAGGGTCTCCTGCAGGAAAGCGAGGCTGATTAAAGCCATCAGCTAGTCATGGTGGTTGTAATGGATTGGGTCAGCAGCCTCTTTCGTCCAGTATTCTGCCTCTGTTAGTGACAAATATTGAAAACCTGGGGAGGAGCGTAAGAATTGGGGCGCACAGAGCAAGATCCATCCTTGCTGTAGTTTTATGGCTTCTGGCAAGTTGCACATTTAGGGATTTCTAGAGCTAAAGGCTGCGTGTTGTCTATCATGTATATAGGTCATAGCCATGGGCTGATCTGTCTTCCAGGGCCTGGTATATTTTCTAAACCTCTCGTATTCCTGGTTTCCTTGACATACTGTAGCAATGAATTCTGTAATTTGGTTATGCATTGTTTGTTTCTTTATTTTATTTTATTCTATTCATTTTATTTTCATTACCACTCACTTCTGCTTGTATTTCAATTTTCTAGCCTGGATGCTTCTCGTGTTGTGAAGCCTAATCCAGTCCTTACTCCCTTTTCTATGCCACCCACCATTCTGCAGACTTCCGTCATATCCTCCTTCAGCCTCAAATAGAAAATTGGAGTTATCTTTTTTCAGCCTTAGATTTCTTTTCTTGCAGGAGCCTTTCTCTGCACCTTGCTTAATCCTACTGAATCATTTTAGAAATCGGAGAGAGGGATGAGCAGAATATATTCAACGTGTGGGTACACCACTGGTTTATAAAGCACTGGGATGTGTTCAGTTTGGTGGAGTTTTATTATTTTATTCCTTTTGTAACAGTTTCTAATGTTCCATCTTGATGTTTTTGATCCCATGGAGAAATTTATAATCCAGTCTTATGTCTTCTATATCTTCTGAATATTCACTATCCTGCCTCCAGTAATTTTTTTCCATACGAAAGTTTCTTAGAAAGTACAAGAAATGAACTCTTTTGTATTGATTTCACAGTTTTGATGGGTGATGGGACACCCTGTGTTTTCCAGAAAACATCTTTGGTTGTTTTAATTGAAACTTTCTCTTTTGGTCTGTTACTGGCGTTAGCTCCAGTCTCACACATTCCATGCATGTTTCTCAGGTGAAGCAAGGGCTAAACATTGTAATAGGCTGCTGGGATGGACAGGATGATTTCATTACTCTCTCCCACCCCTGAGTTATTTTTATAAGCTTTTGATTGCAGTGAGCCGTAGCACTGGATCTCAGAAGACTCCTCACGTATGAGTTGCGGTGGAGTCAGTGGCATCAGCCGTGGAGGTGAGAGGAGGAATGCCTTTGTGATTTATTCATCTGAGCTGGCGGTAGACTCCTTAAGTCAACACGAAATTGGGGTGTGCTGCTGCCTTTTGCTGAGGTACGATTTTATGCCCAGGCAGCACTGCAGTACTGCACACCCTTTCATATCAGAAAAGTAAGTTTGCAACTTGGTGCTCTGTGTGCCAGCCGCTAAGTGCCTCTCTTTCACAGCAATTCCCAATGAGTCTTTAGAGTTTCTTGGGCACTCTTGTTGGTGGCTCTTCCTCGCAGCGTGAATCCTCTTGCAATGGCAAGCCCATACCCTTATTTATGCGTCCTGCTGCCAGTTAAGTAGGTCCTCCCTGTGTGGCTGATCTGGCTAATGAGCATCGTAGCCTAAGCAAGCATCAGGACTGTCTCTTCTCTTCTGACTCAGGTGTGGGGAGGTCTGGCCTGGTACTGTAGACAAAGGCACTTTTGGGCTCTTTTCTGGGGAATTGAGGTCATTGTGGGAGGACTTATCTGCTCCTTGGAGCTGTGGGAAAGGCACTGGAGGACTCTGTCAGCTCTTGAAGGACGTGGTCTGAGTTCTCACTGTAAGATAGGCATCCTCCCTCTTGAATGAAATAATCTGTCAGTGGGTATGAGGTTAAACAATATCAAGCCTGGGTCAGAACGTTTTTCTCTGTGACATGTAGTAGGATTTGGACTAAACTCCTGAGAAAAAGAGGTCACTCACTCTGTAGGGAAGGCATACTGCTGGAGTATGCTTGGACACTTGATGCTTCCAGCACTTTCCTTTCTAGTGAAAGCTATTCTAAAAAACATCTCTGTGGGAGATTTCTCCTTTGAAATAATGCTGAGCACTGCCATTATTTCAAGCCCCCATGTTTGGCCTTTCATGAGGGGTGCTTGCTGCCACGGAGCCAAGAGTATGACAGAAAGTTAGCAGACTTGCAAGCAGATTCAATGCTGAGACTGCTTTGAAATAGTTTTAGAAATGTTCAGACAGTTTTCAGAAGTTCTATGGAAGTAAAAGGTGCTGAATTTTGCACGTTTTCATTCCAAATAGAAATGTTTTCAAAGATAGGAGAGACATGAGATCTGTAGCTACCACCTAGTTTGAGACTAAGACTTGTAGAAATCATAAACTCCTTCCTCGGTGTGTCCATTACGACCGCTGGCACGTTTCTGTGAGCACTGCGGCTTTCTGTATTTTGTTAGGAGTGCAAAGCCCTGAAAAATCTCAGCAGAAACACAGCAGCCTTTTTCAGTTGGTGTACAACCTGGGAAACCATACAGAATTCAAAGGATTTATTTATTTATGTATTTATTTTTGCATGCCTGTAGAAGCAGATGTCATTCCTGCAGGACTGCCTCATGAGCAGACAGCCTGGGTGGGTCACAGGTTTTCCTTCATTGAGGAGCCCTCAGCAAAATAAATACTTCCAATATAGTATTACCAGTAACAAGGAGGGTAGTGGTTGGGTGATGTCAAGTTGTTGTAGTGTTTCATGTCCAAAAAGTGTTTGCAACTGGGGAAGAGAAACAGGAGGCTAAGACAACACATTGCTTAGATGAATACAGAGTATGTTAATTAATGCGGCCCTTGAAATTTCAAAGATGGTTCAGGAAGGATCTTGCATTTCTAGAAAATGTAGCTGAGAGATCTCTTTTGAATTGATTGTCTTTGCTTCTTCACTGAGCATTAATAGAAATCCAACTTAAATTTGAATCCTTCCAAATCTAATACGAATCACCTTTTTTCTGACCGCAACACAAACAAGATCTTTCAGCATTAACCAAAAACAACTGTTGGATTGTATTTTAGTCTGGACTGATATTTCATTTTTCTATTACTTGTAGGCTTTCACCATATTTTTTCTTAGTCTTTTTTCCTCCATGGACATTAAAATACACTTTTCTAAATAGGAGTTTTTTGGTTTGCTTTGCTTTAATAAAACAAATAAATGGTCTTTATTATGAGTCGTTTGTTGATGAGTCTATGTTTGACTTCATTGCTGTGTGCGTCATGCTCAGTATGGAAGTGAAGCTATCAAAGTTGTTTTGTGGAGATTCTCTAATTCACTATAACTCTCACATAATGTTCTGTATCCATGACTCGACCAAATACTTGGGTACAGATCTCTAATTTTGAGCAACCCTTTCAATCCACGGGGTTTCAGCATTGCATGCAAATCGCCCCTCTGATATTACAGGGGCCTGAGGAGTTATTTTGGTAGGTTGCTCTCTCTCTTCCCCCTCCACCTTTCTCTCCTGACAGGTGATTCTTTTGCGAGGAAATATAACTCCCACTCTCACTTTTTTTCAGAAAAAGCAATGGCTGTGCTCCCTCTAGTGACAGACGATGAAATTGGTGGATATCTCTTCGTATACTAATAGCATGTGTGGGAGCTCAAAAACTCCAATTAAAGAGATTATTTAAATGCCTTGCAAACATTTACTCCATTTAGTCTTAGCTGGAAGAAAAAAAAATATTCTGTATCTGTCAAATGGAGGGCAAATAAATCTTCCTGTTACTACGACTCCTGTCCTGGTTATGTCTTACAGGAACAATAGAAAAGGAATACCATTTTTTCACCTTTTTACTTTTTAAGTATCTATTCCCCCTATCTTCCTTCCTGGGTATTTTGGTTCGTGGTATCAGAGCCTACATTTTGGTGTCTGTGAAATTTTTGTGCTCTCCCAGCCCACAGTAGACCCCCTGGGATTTTTTGCAGGCAGAGGACAACCAAGGGAAGAAAAGGATGGAGGCTGAGACATTCACAGGCTGTGTGTGCTGCTGCTGAGGTAGCTCCTGACTTGTGATTTAGCAGTGAAATAAAGATGTGCAATAATATAGAGTGGTCTCTCTTTCTTCTCATAGTAAATCTGCTTCCTTTGGAAGGAGATGCAAGATGTCTTGCTGGAGCCTGTCCATGTTTAGGTGCCTGAATACAGGAGACAACTGTTTCTGCAAATGCACAGCTCTTCTAGTCTCCTTCCACCATGATTTCCATCTATGCCAGTAGCAACACTGTATAAATCCTGTAATGCTTATGCATACAGCTAACTGAAATGGTCCTGGGAAGCATCTCTAGGATAAAGAATGTGAAAAGCTTGAAGCAAACATGCCAAATAGTTTTTATTTCATGAAGCTAGATGAGCCTTGGGTTTTATTCCCTGTCAGTTCTGCCACAAAGAGACTTCTTTTTCCTTTGAAAGGGTTGCATAAACATTTTTAACTGTGTTGCTGAGTTAACCAGTCAGGATGAATGCTGCAGTTTTTGTAATGTTAACGTCATTGGAGAGGAGTCACGGAATATATCACAGGCGTTTTAAATATAGTTTGCAAGTATGGTTTTAGTTCTGCAATTTTCAAGCTACTTCTGAAAGCAAAACTGCATAGACAGATCCAAGCTCAACACCTGCTTTCATACCTGCTCGCTTGCACCAGCAAAGCGAGACAAGATCCATCTCATCTACTAGGCAACAAAGCCTTTTTTTTTAAGTGTCTAAGTAGTCTGATACTTTTGAAGTTCTCAGCATTGCAGAAAAAATATGGCACTTATTTAAGGGTTTGAATATGCAATTAAGCATCTAATTTTAAACTTGCCTGCTCAATAATATTGGACTTTGCTACAAAGTTATTTCCTTTTTATGGTATCTGCCAACTGCTGAAGTATGCATTAGTACCTTTGACGTATTAATGCAGTCTGGTAATGGAGGTACCTGATCAAGTGGCAGCCAAATGATCACAAAATAGATGTCCGAGGTAAAATCATAGACTGCAATAAACAAGGGAAAACTGCCTGCCTTTATGATTTACTGATGAGTGAAATCCATACCTGACTTGAAGAACTGGACCCAGCAGATGAAGCCCTTATAGTCTGATGAGCCATCCCCCCCTTTCATCAACTACCACATGTATTATTTCTTTTTTCTTCTTGACGTTTTTTCCTCCCTTTTGCAGAGTCATTTTAGACAGCATCATGGTATGTTCCTGTAATTCTAAATAAGAATATTCCGACTTGCTCGTAAGTTCAAATCAAATACTTAGCTATTACCAATACACACGATTAGATTATCTAGCATAATGAGCTACAGGCCTTTCCCAGTTCCTGAGCAGAGTTTTCTCCATCTGAAGTCCTGAAGCAAGTTGTGTACTTCTGTACACATGAATGACTGTGAGCGCTCCCCAGGTATTCAGCTGCTGGTCTTTGTTTTACAGTATAGCATACCTATCACGTACTTGCCATGTCCTGTGTGCTAGAAGCTCACTGAGATGCCATTTGAATATAGCCATAGCCCAGTTATTCTCAGCAGGGAAGTTTGTTATCAAGTCAGCAGGAAAAGTGGTGCTCTTGGCTCCAGCAGATGCACCAGTGTCATCCAGTTTGTACTGATCTGTTGAACAGCAAACGTAATGCAAAGGGCAGTCAAAATATTAGGAGACAGGCTTTAACACGTCCGAAGCTATCTCCGTATTTAGCATGCTGAAAAGACAAGCTAATAATGAAAGACTTGTCTAGCTGTCTATGTTCTTTTGACTCCTTAGGTATTTGGTAGATGCTGTTGGCCAGTGTGAACTTTAAATCAATTTATTGTGTATGTAAACATGCGCAATAAAACCATTTGCCGTATCATTTAACTATACACAGAGTGAATTGTTGACCATGAGCTGCTCTGACCTTTTCAGGTCTAATCAAGAAATTTGAAATATTATTTCAGCTTGTCAGCTCCAGTAATATGCAGTAAGAGTGTCTGGCTCTAACCGAAAATGTCAGACACACTCTAATATGCAACCCATCAAAGTTACGATGCATATGAACCAAGAACTGGTTAAGAATATAAATCTGAAACATCCATGGTGTGTCTCAGTTGCTTAGATAAATTGTTCTGCCATTTATATGGGCTAGCTAAAAACACGCGTTAAAAGCAATTCTTTGGAATACGTGCAAGATATATGGCCATTTATGTATTAAAATGGTCTTCAAAGAGAGATGGTAATAACACGTTAGGATATTACTGGAAAAAAAACAGTTAACAGTGAGAATACCAATGCTCTAGTTCATGCCTAGCTAGCTTCACTGTGTGGTTATGTAAGGTTAGTGGTCTCATATAACTTCAAAATTTTCCTTCTTAACTGTAATAATTTGCTGCTTGTGAAGTTTTTGCTATTTTCAGAAATAATCCTTTGTATAAGCTGAGATGTTCTTATCAATCTTATTTGGGTTGAATTCAGTATAAACATTTTTCATCTTGCACTTTTTATTAAAAAAATCTGGCTATTTTTAAAAACTCTCTCAAAAAGAACACTGTTGTCAGTAGGTGTTTAATGATGTTTAATTTCTTTGTTTTCTGTCTCTTCTCCCAAGTTTCCTTGATGGTATTGTACTAGACGCTTAGATTGAGGATAAATCTGTTTTTGAATTTGCTGAGTCCAATTATTCATTGATTTAATCTATGGATGATGAATTTAAATTTAGATTAATGCTGGTGGACACAACAGAAAGAAACTTTGTATCCTAAGAAAAGGGCATTTTGTGAGCTAAATGGTCTATCAAGATCGTATATTCTGAAAGCAGTTGTTGCACTAAAAATCAAGTTGTTTTTTAATCTAATCGTGTAGTCTGTGCAATTTAAGGCATTATTAACTGAATTGCTACTATTAGTAAAATGCAGTTGGAACTAGAATTAGAGTGAACTATCAGAAGCATTGCTGAGACAGTAACTTTCTATTAAAAGAGCAGTGCCTATTTTAAATCTATATAACTATTGAACTATTTGAACCGTTTCTGTGAAGCAATGCTGCCCTCCCCTGGTGTGCTGCAAGCATTAGGAATTGTTAGCCCAGCTCAAGCAAGTTCTAGGACTTCTTATCCAACAGGAATGGCTGAAGTGGTGAAAATGGTGAAAAACTGCTCTTAAAAAGACCATTATTATTTCTATTAAAAGACAAAAATAATTTTTAAAAAAGTGGGGCTTTTTGTGGTGCTTTTTATGTATGCATGGTGCAGATGTGGATGAATGTACAAATAATGCAAGGGAATATCCTATGAATACACAAGACAACAATTTGAGGGCTGAATTTTGTTTGGGTGACAATTTGGAAGAGGAAGTGAAGGCAAAACAAATAGACATCAGCTGCTCAAAGTTAGCAGGACAAATTACAGTAATCTTTGGTTTAACAGGATAGCTTTGTCTTGCATGTATTGTTTTGAGATTTATCATTAGTGTTTACATGCTAAATTCTGCAATTGCAAAGTAAATGGGATCATGACCAAGAATTTCCATGGGAACAAGATCAACTCTGGTGCAAATGGAGCTGCAGCAGAACTGCCATCTTCCGTCAAGGGCTATTGACTGCAAAGATGCCACCATAGACTCAAGAAGCCCATCCACAACAGATACCTGAAAGCTGGGGAAGTAGACCAAGGAAATATTGTTGCATGATGTATTCTTACATCTGTTGCATGATGTACTCTCATACACTTCTTCAGGCACCTGTTATTAACTACTGCTGGAGACAGGGTATTGAGGTAGAAGTTTCTCTAGTCTGTCCTGCTATGGCTCTTGTCTGTTAAGTAATGTTCAATGTGTTGCTATTTACTTTAGTTTTTCCTTCCAGCCACTTCTCATTCCTAGGCAATTTTACCATTGTCCAGATAGCAGAAAGAGATGAGCCTTTTTCAAACAAAAGAATTTTAGTTCCCATATCTGACTCCAATAAAGTGCTTTTTAAAATATTTATATATATATATATATATATATATATGTGAAAGGTATAAAATAGTCCTTTCTTTTTAAAATTAAGATTTTATAATAGCTGGAAAACTTGTAAAACACACAACTTTTCTCCCCTTGGCATATCTACTTGGCTTTCATTTTGTTTGCTCCCCATCCCCCTTGATGCACTGGAGATCAGGTAACACTAGCGGAAACTGGGGAGACTCCATTAAAATCCCTGGCTGATGTATTTTGTTCATGACTTGGTTGTGAACAGATTGCCAGATTCAGGATCATGCGGGAGGTGTTTTTTGTTGGATTTTTTTTTTCCCCAGACTGATGGGCTAGGAATTGCTTGAGTGTGGGTTCTTGTCTGCTTCTTATGGTCAGGTCACCTAGGAGATGTTGTGAGAACTGTGGAAAATGGTGATATTCCCAACCTGACTTGCTCTTGTCCAGCAGTACATTACAGTGGTGGCTGTTGATTTTTACTACTATAAGGTCTATAGTACCTTATAGTATAATAGCATAGTACCTTATAGTATAATTTTACTATTATAAGGTCTTGGGAGTTGATTTGTATCTCTGGTGCCTGACGGTCCACAGAGCATGTGTTTTATGGACCATTTTGACCTGGACCCCAACTGCTCATGATTACCCATGATTGTGGCAGGTGGCACCTGGAGACCCCAGTGGTACTTCACAGCCTTCTGTTTCTAAAGTGACTTTGCTGACTGCAAAATACTACTATTACCTTCCTGCATGTAAGCTAGTAGGCTAGTATTCAAACACAATTCACTATGATGTTTTTATAATATTTTTTATATTATCTATAATGAGAGATCTTTTTGAGAGCTAGCTATAAAACCACCACAGCTATGGCACCATAATAGTGAAAGGTGTTTCTCTTTGTGACATCCTGCCACAGCAAAAACACTTTTATTTGTTCTTTTTTGTTAGATTAGTATTCTGTCAATTCTGTCAGTATAGCACCCCAGCTCGGCTCATTAAATGGTTATCTGAATGGCGGTAGCATTGTTATTTGACCTAGAACAAATGTATGAGGTCTAAGACTGTGTAACAGTTTTCTTTCTTCTCCATAACTTTTGCAGGTATTAGGGCTGCTGGTGTGGACGCTGATTGCTGGAACAGAATATTTTTTATATCCAGCCTTTGGCTGGGTGATGTTTGTGGCTGTGTTTTACTGGGTTCTCACTGTCTTCTTTCTGATCATCTACATGACCATGACCTACACCAGGATCCCACAGGTGCCATGGACCACAGTGGTAAATAAACCTGTTCTTTGTTGTTTCAGCTTTGCTGTGTTATGAAGAAAATAAAATACCGATGCTTTCTACAGTTGTAGTTAACCAATTGCACTGGTGCTTTTTGCATTTTTTCCCTACTTTCTTTGTGTCTGCATACCCGCCATGTCTAATGTCTAACTTCATACTACCCAGACTCTACTACCCTTTTAAAACGCTCTCCCTACGATGTTTCAACTTTTTGTTCATCGGTTGATCTAGTGACTTGATTTTTAATAATGTGTGTGTGACTCATATTTATGCACAGTGACCTTTTTTTTCTCCCTGTAGTGATTACACTCCATGAGTCTGTTGCTGCCTCTGAGCAGCCATATGGCTTAAACAGTAGAAATCTCTACTTAAGTCAACACCATGAATTGGAAATGGGACCATGGATCTTAAAGCATGAGTCTTCCTCTGCTAAATCAAAAGAGAAGGTGGTTCAGAGGTAGCAGGAGTCCCACAAGCGATATTTAGCCTACAGTGAAAATGGTGCTGCAAATCATTAGTATTATGTATATATGTAAAATAGATGCCATGTGATCCTTTGCTTTTAGCTCAAGACTTAATGAAGATTAGATAAACAACTAATGTAATTACAGAAAAAAAAATCACAGGCCCTTGAAATTCAGATCCAAGTTTTGTGGTTTGAACAAACCCTGCTAGCTATACATGGCAGCAGTATATTTTTACATGATTTTCATAGCATGTTGGTGTTCAGGGCAGTAGATCCTCAAAGTCATTGTCACGTAAGCCAACTGCTATTTGTTACCCATCCAAGAATTAATATAAATTTGGTTTTGCATTTGTCTGGTACAACGAAATGCTGCTTTTTTTTTTCCCTACTAGCTAAAGACTATCAGCGAGAATTCTGTTAGTTTTATGAAAAAAATATATTTGACTTCTGTGTTGCAAACAGCTTGTTATCGTCTATACTGTGTATGTGACTAAAATTGAATACACTTTTCACCTTCCCATTTGTTGCTGTAATAAATAGCCAGCTATAGCAATTACTAATAAGAACAACCAGGATTCTGTTCAGACAGCTTCTCTGTTTTCAAGTTTCATGACCAGCAATTACCATTAAGGCTATAACAGTGCTGTAGAAATGTTGGGTTATTTCAATTACAGCAGTAATGTGTCTGGATACATTTAAAGGTGGTGTCCCTCCCCCATACATTAGATGTAAGTACATTCAAAAAGAAAGCATTTTTGTATCCACTGGGATACAGTTTTAGTTATTACCCCTCTTTCATCAGTTTAACGCTATCATCAGGCAACAGCTGCACGTAAATGGGTTGCCCCTGATCTATGCGGTAGACAAGCTGGAGTTTTTGATTTGTTTCTACTTGAAATTGAGTGCATTTCTTGCTCTGAGTTCCAAATATATTGTAGATAAGATCACCCAAATGTGGGTCCAAAAGGTAGTCTACCTTTATAGTAAAAGATAATACAAAGAGAAAAGAAATGGAAAACAAATCAAAGATGTTTGCATTTCAGCTTGTTTCGCCCTAGGGTATTAAAAGAGCTATTGGGAGCAGCCTGTGAAATGAAATTCTGCTGCTCCTGGCTGGCCAAGAGTAACACTGGGCCTCTTTTCAGAGAGATGTTTTTTATGTCTTCATTGAAAGGGGCAGGACACACACACACACCTTTTGAGTGAGTTTATACCCACCTCCCCCCCATTCTCCAAAGTATCAGTCTCTGCTAGTTATTGCTCTGCCTCCTCAGGCGACAGTTATCTCAAACTGTGCCGATTGTATGCAGTACCCAAAATTACATCTGGACTTCTTTGTCATAAATTCAGTTTTTGCAGGTTAAGCACATTACCAAATTGCTTAAGATGCAGTTACTTTACTGCAAATTAACCCAAAGGATGTGCTTCAGAACTGACTCTCCTTAATAATGCCAGTTCTTTGCTAAAACAATCAATGGAAGCTTTTAAAATCTGGTAAATTTGAATTTAAGAAGCAGATGGTAATTTAGCATGAACCATTTGGTTTGAGTAATATATTGGCAGTAAAGGCCCAATCAGCTTGCATTGCATTCCATCTTCCCCAGCAGTGTTATTTCCCAAAGCAGCACTTCTAAAAAATTATGTGCTTTTTTTCCTTTTCTACGTGACAAGATATTGCAGGGATTTGTAGCTTTCCAGGGTAATTGAGTCTTTTTGGAACAGGAAATTTAAAAATAACAACAACAAATACTCCAGGCAATCAAATTTGAAGTTTGAAAATCAGTGCTTTACAAAAGTTGTGCTTGCCAATTGTTGGCACCCTGTCCTAAAATTGACGGTTTGATATTTTATTACTGTAATACTTAGATAGGAGAGATGAGATTTACACGTAGAGAAAACATGTTTTATTAGATGAACTGATAGAGGTGAGATACCACTCATGAATAAGCTCATGAATCAAACTGAAGTCCCTGGCACTGGACTCCATCCGAGTGCTGAGGCACTGCCCATGGTTCTCTGCAGAAACATGGGTAAGTGGCTCTTTTCCCAACGTCCTGAAGTTGCAAGGACATAGGAACCACAGGAGAATGTGAATGCCCTTCGGCCTGCTCTGCATTTGGTCAGGCCGTTCATGGACCGACATGTTAAGAGGCAAATGCACAGTGTGCTGCTCTCTAGAGGGGCCTGCAGTTGAGACAGCGAGAGTCTGGGAGGTGGCTTCCCTTCAGAAAGTTTTGAACCCTGTCTGTCATGGGAGTGTGCAGCCAGGCTCCTCCGAGTCTGAAGTAAGCTCTGCCTGAGCCAAACGTCCTGCAGAAGGAAGGATGTGAGGAGCTCCCATACCAACTGCTTCAATCGGCTAGTCCATGCTTTGGTGCACTGAGGGAGGTGCTGGGGCAGACACAGGTGGCTGCTGCCTTCCGAATTTCTCATCTTGGCTGCAGCTCTTTTTTTTTTTTTTTTTTTTTTTGGATTGTGCCAGAGTTGTTGACTGGTGAATTCAATAATGAATAATTGATGTATATTGCCAGCATCCTCTGGGTCACACTATGGAAATTAGTAAGTTGGAGCTGCACCAGTCTGGCAAGGCTTAGAGACAGCTGGGACAACAGATTTAAGGGTTATGATATTTGTGTGATGCTCGGGTACAAAGATAGGGCCAGAAGCTGAAGGGAGCATATCATCTACAATACTAGGACCTTGTCTAAATTGACAGTTATTAATTCGTGCGATTGTAACTAGGTGCAAAGAATGTCAGGAGTATTCCACTTAAATACAGCACCTGTGAACTAGAAGTGTATTTTATGGCCAAATTCATGTGCCTTAGACAAGCAGCAGGGGGGAGTTTTAGGGGATTTTTTTAAAAAACAAGAATGAACTTCCTACAGCCATGACAAAACAGTGAGTAAGTAAATGTCAAAGTATTAAAATTCCTTTAAAGAAAAACAAACACCTCATACCTTTTTGTCTGTCTTTCCTCTTCTCACACTTTCGGCCTCCTTTCCTTTCCTGTTCTCTCTCACATGCAAAACCAGAACAAACTATTCTTGTTCATTCTCTGTAGTGTTGTGTGAGATCAATGTTATCTGCTTTGCTTCGTTTGTAGTAATGAGCATAGATCCCTGGAGACATTTCTCTGCTCCTTAGAAGAGAAAATGTCGCATCTGCCGTGGATGGGTCTTTTCATCATTCAGACTGTTCTCCTCCTTGGTTTTATGTTTGTTTGTTTTTTGTTTGTTCATTTTCTCCTCTCAAAAACAGGTAGAAGGGAAAAGTACTGAATGGTAGAAGAATAGTGACTAAAAATTATACCCTCTTTATTTCCTTCAAAAGCAAAAACAAAGTTTTGGAAGCATCATAAGTATTCTTCATATGCCCAGGAACCATTCATTCTGACAGCATATTTTTTGTAGATTAGGAATGTAATCAAATTGCAGTTTTGTTTCCTTTTTGTTTTTCTTTTCTTTTTTCTCTTCTCTTCTCTTCTCTTCTCTTCTCTTCTCTTCTCTTCTCTTCTCATCTCATCTCATCTCTTTTATCATGTAGTGTCATATTCTTACTGCTTAGCATCTAGATTGCAATAACCAAACTGTGTTCCCATTTTCACTTTTGGAAAATCACAGCACACCCACTTTAAAATAAACTTTCTGGATTTAGTGTGATGGAGAGAGCAGTTGGTCCAAACCATGCATTAATATTTACAAATGTTAAAAATAAGCAGTTAAAATCTAATCTTACAGGTAGAAGCTTGAAAGAAGGTAAAATCATTGAGAAACATATTTTGTGCGTACATCACATGTCCATGTTATGTTTCAGAGGAGAGCTTTGTAATGTCTCAACAGAAAATGGTAACAAATGCTTTGTCATATGAATTGCTAATTTTCCTTTGTTTTTCAACAGGGTCTGTGTTTTAATGGGAGTGCCTTCATTTTGTACCTCATTGCTGCCATTGTAGATGCATCTTCAGTTACCAAAGAACTGGACAGTCACAATTACAACAGTTGGGCAACTTCTTCAGTGAGTTCATTTTCTGGTTCAATCAGTTCAATCTCTAACTAAGTTATATCAAACAAGGGCCCTCTGGAAGTGAGGGTGGAAATGTACATGTTCTGGATTTTTAAAAGCTGCAGACTGCTATAAAAACTCACACACAAAATCTATAGATAGCTGTAATTTAGTTCATAGTTTTTGGAGACAACTAGAAATTCAACCAGGAGATGACTGTCACATCTGAAAAAGGCTGTAATGCTTTTGAGGTCATACTGCTCTCCCTTCCTTGCCCCAACTTATTACTAACTTTCTGGCAGAATTTATAGTCTGTACATCAGAGCAGACAAATCGGGTGAGCACCAGGTTTGCTTAGTGCATTTATACAACTTCAAAAGCAGTTTAAACTAACTCAGCTGACTTTGCATGGATGTGGCTAAGGTACATTTAGCTTTCTGCAGGCTGAGCCATACACAGAGCACCTGTGGGAAGGCCCTGCAGTGATATTGTCATTTCCACAGTGATCTTCCTGTTCCAGCCTCACCTTTTGATAATCCTTCTTCTGAGCTGGGTGGGCAATGCTTGAAAAATCACATAACTCCCAAGTGTTTTAAAGTGGATGCAAATCATTAGTGTCTGACATTACTGTCTTACTACTTAGATTTGTGAATCTGAAGCTGTCGATGTGAGTAAAAAACAACATTTTTATATATATAAGAGCTGTGTCACTTAATGAGTAGGTGAAGATATTCTCTAGCTAAGTTAAGGGAGTTTCAAAAGAACTTCTTGCATGTTTTGGCAACAGTAGAAAAATTGAATTTTATAGAGTGACTCTGAATTACAGCTACCTTGCTGACAGTTAATGCATCTGCAGTTGTCTTTTCTGGACTATTCACGAATTCTGTCTTCCATCTGAAGCTTATTTTACACAGTGATGAACACAGAGACTTGAACACCTGCTCTGTTTTTGTCTTGGGAATGGAATATCTACATCCCTGTCACTTCAGTGCTGTTCAGGTTCTTCTCTTTGCAGTTTGTAATTATTGATCAGTTACTCAGCCAGTGCTGTTGATGGGAGCTTGCTTGCTGCTAGATAAGCTTCCATGCTGATAAACATTTTATGCAAAATGCAACAATGCTCAGTGTCTCATGGGATATTTGGAATCTCTTCTAATACCCCTTAATAGTGTTTATCTAATGCACTGTCTAAATAAACTATTAAATGTAGATTCTTGCTTTCTGAACCCATTAAGGGTTTCGTGGATAGATATTTGTGATAATTTAGCGAATCATCCATCTCCTACAGTTGCTCTCTATTGGAAAGATTTTGGATGGAGCTTTTATTTCCTAAGAAACAACAGTCTTGTGAAGAATGCTACCATTTTCTATTGTAATCGATTTTTGCATTATCATCTACAGGTTTTGGTGTCACAGATTAAATTTACATTAGATCAGACTCACCAAAAGTCCTCTATCGGGGGGCCTAGGTTTGCTGTCTGTTTACGTGCCTAGCAATGCCTTGCTCTCAGAACTGAAGTGCCTTCCTGGGCCAATAATGGAAGCAAGAAATGCTAGTAGAATTACAGAATATTTTTAGGCTGGAAGGGACCTCTAGATGTCATCTGGTCCCACCTGTCCTCCTCCAAAGCAGGGCTCACTTGTACCAGGCTGCTCAGGGCCTTGGCTAATTGAGTTTTGAGCATTTCCAAGGATGGATATTCCGAAACGCCTGTGGACCCCTGTTGTCCTATTTGACTACTCTCATTGCAATATTTTTTTTTGCTAATATCTAACTGAAGTTTCCCTTCTTGTAACTTGTGTTTGTTCTCTCTCGTCCCTATCACTGTTGACCTCCAAGAAAAGTAGTGTTAATCCTCTTTACAGTGTCAGCTTTATTTGGTTCGGTTACCAGCACAAAACATTCTGGCCTTATCATAAGCTATTTTGTACAACATGCAGTGATTAGCAGGAACTTAACCACTGGCACCGAATTGGACTTTATCAGTACAACTGAAATAGTTCACAGCTGTTCTTTGGTTTCTGGGTGCATATGCTGCAAGGACTGCAGAAGCAGAACCACTGATACTCTGTAGTTCTTAAAATCTTCAAATATAGAATAAATCTAGCTTGCTATAGAAGGTTCGTTCTGCAGTCGATTTCTGAGAAAGGAGTAATATCTCAACGTGGTTGCTGTCACCGTTATTTGCTCTGAGGAACACCTTTATGCATTAGTAGAGGACCACTGAAATTAGTAACCTGATTGGTACTGCCATTTGAGAACATGCCTAGGCCTGAATTTTGAATCCAGGTCTCTTCTGTAAACTACCTGGATGAAAGGTATGCCACGCTGAGGCATGGGTGGGCTTTAGGCAATTCCTGGAGCACAGCAGCACTGTGGGAATGTGAGCTTGAGCACACACTGTCCCATGGGCTATCCCTCAGTCTTTACCAGAAATTGATGTTACAAGCTGCACACATAGGATTAGCAGGTGTCTGGTCCACAAGATCCATACTGAGGCAATATAATGTGGAGATAAGTATTGAAATAGTCCACATTTTGGCTGCTTCTAGGCACATATTTCTACATATAAGCTTACTTAGACAGTGTTGGCTGTGTTGGCAAACCAAGTAAAAGGAGGACACCATTTTAGTAAATCTAGTACTTTTCCTTTTTCCAAATGCCATAACTAATTTTTCATAGAAATGAGAATGCTCTCAAATACTTGTTTTCTAATATATATATATTTTCCCCTCTCTCTACAGTTCTTTGCCTTCGTGGTTACCTCCTGCTATGCTGGAAATACGTATTTTAGCTTTATATCTTGGCAATCAAGAACTTTGCAGTAAATATTTTGTTAAAGTGAATTCTATAGTATGAACTACCTTGAGGATTATACTCTTGATGAAAGCTTGGAAGAGGGATCGGATCTTTTCAAACGTGTCTGTTAGAACTGGCAATATATTTTAACTGAGATTAAAATGGGTATTTATAATACAATATCATATTTAGTGACACCTAACATTGACTTTGTACTGTATAATAAAATTTTATACTGCTTCTTTTAAAATTAACATGGTATTTTTCTAGACATTGTGTAGATCTTATGACTAAACCTTTAATAAACTTTGCTGAAATGATGTGCCAATTTTGTAAATGTAACTTTTTAAATGTGACAGTTGTATTTTGATACTGAATGCTACGAATCAAAACTAAGATTGATATTGTCTAGTTATTATGAATAAAAAGTGACATTGTGCAGAAGAAAAACCCTAAAAGCTTTAAAAATAAATAAATAATTGACCCAACTTTGCATGTTTTGTAACCTGGGAGTACAGGTTTGCTTTTTTATCTCTTTTTCGGAGGAAAGTATATGCTACTTAGAATTTTGATGGTGCTGTCAGTTTACATATTTTAATAGCCTCTTTTAGTCATGAGATTGGTTCTGGAACCTATTAATGTATGTCTGAAGCTTGCTTGAAGGAGTGGTGCGTCTGAAACACATTATCTTAACAGGTTTCTCAAATCCAGCAGGCTCCAAGGCATAAGTCTAGACAACAGGCCTGTAATGCTCAGTGTTTAACCTACAGAACACCTACTAAAGGTATAATTTTTGTTTCTCTGAGAACTGTTTCTTTTTTCATTCTCTCTTTTTTCTTTTTTTTTTTTCTCCTCAGATTAGGCCAGTAATCTGTCCTAAATAAAATCTGGGTATCAAAATCTTATTGAATGATACGAAGATTAAGTCCATAGAAGAATTGTCAAGACACTAGTGAATTTTCTCCCTCCTTCCCTCTTTATTGGCATCATTTGTGTTGTTAGTTTAACAAATGAAGTTTTTAATTTGACTCACATTTAAATAACTTTGAGTCAAACAGAAGTATGATGGAAGATTATGACTTTCAAGACAAATACCTTTGAAAATGACTTTCAAATAGAAATTACCTAAGGAATCTTTTCCAGGAATTATGTGAAGAGTAAGATTGTGATTATTTTGTGATATTATTTCAAGTTTCATTTAAAACTACTGATAAATCCCTTATTCCTGCATTAAGAGGATTTGGACTCTTCCAGTCTTCAAAGACATTGTTGAACTAATGTATTTGGTAGTAGAGAAATCTTGCTGCTTCAGAGAAGCATTTCTCCCTGTGAGTAAGTGGTGTGTGCTTACTTACGTGCATGTCCTGCAGCTAGGGAGATTTATCAGCAGCCAGCTAATTCTATTCTCAATCCCCTTGGTTTGTTCTTGATTATCTATTGGAGTCACAGGATTTCAATGTAAGGGAAGCCAAGATATTATTTAAATACCTATATTTGTCTGCAGTTGCATCTGGCCTGCATAACAAAGGTCAGGCTGTCTGCTGCTTGCTAATATTATCCCGTCCTGAGAATGAAGAAGGGCTACCAACTATGCATTTTATCTGCATGGATAAAATGTGTCATTAAAATCCCATATGCTCTTTCCCATTGCTGGAAAAGAATCAAAGGCATAAAATCATACAAATGTCACCTGATTAAATGTGATTAGAAATATAGCCAAAATTAAAATCTCCTGTGTGATTTCCCATCTGTAAAAATGCTTGAGTAGTAATAGAAATTCTTTCTTGCATGATATTTGACATACATATCTAAGTTCAAAGAACACGACTGTGTTTGTATGAATGTTTCATGACCTTGTGGTAACTGTGATGTGTGGTCTAACGCCATAACCCTGACAACATTTGTGGATAGAGGTAGCAAGAGGGAGAAGAGCTACAAGGGAGTAATACAATTCATCCAGTTTACCAAAAAACATCATGGAAACTGCGTGTTAGAAAACAGCCACTGTATGTCAGAGTAAACCCATTAATGAAGGATACAAACACACTGTTGCCAGCTAGGGAATGCTTCTGGCAAAATGTCTACCTCATCTCTGAGTCTTCAGCCCTGATTCTCAAGGGAAGACGTGCAGAATGTCTTCCAAAGGCAAGTCTGGGAATTAAATTTTTAACTCTGCTGAATTAAAAAAAAAATACATACTAGGCACCAATTTGTTCTGTGTTTGGCCTCGCTTTGTTTCCCAAACCATAACTTATCTGCCTTGTTCTTTCCCTTTGAAAAGATAATCATCTTACTTCCCATGCTATTTCTCAATTTTCTTATTTCCCATGTCTTCCCCAGCTACCAAGTGATTGTTTTTCAAGTGATCTGTATGTCTAGTTAAAATTGGATACAATACAAGCTGAGAATTACTTCTGAAGGTTTCTGCTTCTATTTCAGGCCTGAAAAAAGGCAAAAGCATCCAAAAGGTCACGGGTTTCTTCCAGGTGTGTTAGTCTTAAATAGCAACTTGCCAACTATGACCTGTGCTTCTGTATATTCTAATATTGATAAAGAAGATAACCCAGCTGTGGTTTATCACATAACAATTAAAACAAGAGTTGTGGGTGTAGACATTTCTTTTGGTGTGTAACATAGAAAGAAGCCTTAGTTAAAAGTAAACTGGGAAGTGATGAAATCCTTAGCAAAATTCTTGAGAATTATAATCAAAACTGGAAATTCAGCGGTGTTTTAGACTCGAGTCTGTGCCGGTGGTTTATGGAAAATGCCATATTTCTGAGTAGAAAATATGACTATTATTCTACATGCATTTGTGTAAAGGTATTTCTATTTCACTGGGCTAAACTCGGATCAGCAGGGTCGCAGTTATATACATACTTTCATGAGAAATTAAGAACTAAACTAGCTGAATCAGCAGGTAAGAAAAATATGTTTCTTAATAGAAGTACAGAAATTACTAGAGCCTTCCTCCAAAGGGCCTGCAAGGAAACTATAAATGCGGAACAGTATGGAAAATAAAAGAGCTAAAAAATAAAAAGCTGTTAAAAAAAAAAAAAAAGCTTTCTCATCATTTTCCTCGTGTAGATTGGTAATGTTGCAGCTTTGATATCTAATGACATGAGTTAAAATTTGGTGGGAGAGGTAATATCTTTTATTGCAACTACTGGTTGGCCTAGTAGAAGCCAAAACCTCTACTGCTTGGTCTATCGCAAGCCATTGCCTACACTCGCAAACCCCGTCTTGCTCATGTAAATTACTTATGCTAGACCCTATCTGTGCTGGAGATCACCTGAACTTACCTGTCTTCACTCCTAAGACAATCTTAGTTGCTCAAGGACCTCTTAATTACTAAACATGAAGAGAATACGCATCCTAACTTCAGAACAAAGCGTAAGATGGGGTTACTCCTCTAATGAGTGTAAAAGCTCCATATACCCAGCTCAGAGGCCTCCTATTGCCCTGCTTATCAGAAAGCAAAAAAAGTTATTTTTAAACTTGAGGAAATATATAGCTTCCTTTACTGAGTGTTAGTAACTCCGCATGATTTAACCCAAAGCGTGGAGCTGGGGTGCTCTGCCAGTCATTACAGTCTTGCCTGCCGTTCCCCATTTAACGCTAACGTTTGTCACGAATCGGACGGCTTATGGTTTGGTGGGGTTTTTGTGGTGCTTTGGTGGTTCGTTGTGTAGTTTTGGTGAGAGAGCACGCTCCGTGCAGGAAGATGCTGCTTGCAGCACCCCTCGCAGGACACCTCAGCCAAACCACCACAGGCCGAGGGGCCGCTGCCCGCCGGCGGGAGCCGAGCCGGCTCCTCTCTCAACCCCCGTCCCCCTAAACCCCCCCTCGGCCCTCACCACCGCCACCCTGCCGGCCTCCCACCCCCGCAGGCCGGGCGGGGAGGCTCTGCGCTCCGCCCTGCCCCTCAGCGGCCCCTCAGCGCCGCCCCGCCCCGCCGCCTCCGTGCCGCCGGTCCCGGGCCGGTCGGCGCTGAGGGGAGCGGGGCCGGGAGCCATGTCGCACGGGGCGCGGGTCATCCGCACCGGCGTGAGCAGCGCCGGGCCCGCGGCGCCGCCGCCCGCCGCCTCTTCCACCACCTCAGCGGGCTCGGACGGGGAGCTGGTGGACGGCGCCTATTTCCGCTCGTGTGCCGGCATGCTGAAGGTGGCACAGATGGTACGAGGCCGGACGGGGGGTCCCGGTGGTCCCTTAGGGGCGGTGGGGCTGGCGCAGGGCATCGCAGCCGCTCCGGCTGGGTGTTGGTTTGGGCAGCGGGTCGGGGGGTGCCGGGGTTGCCTCCAGGTGAGGTTTGGGGGCTGCGTGTGCACCCTTCAGCTCTTGCAGCTCGCCACGGGAAGCAGCAGCCCCAGCTCGTCCCGTAACGCCTGCCAGAAGTAAGTTTTGCTTTTCTTCCTCCGCACTGCTGCTCGGGTGTGTGCGAGCCCAGGGTGACGCTGCGTGTCAGGACGATACCGGTGGCTGACGGCGCTGGGTAGCGTTAACAACTTTTTGCCGTTAACAACTTTTTGCCGTTAATAGCAGTTGTGTGAAGGCGTTCGGTATCGTCGTGCCGCAGGGGAATACCTCGTTCGTTGGCTGTGGCAAGGTTTTGGGGGGAAGGCGAGGCCGAGGGCTGGCAGAGATGCTGGGCTTGTAAGGATGGGCACTGCAGCTGGGCACACTAGCCCGGCTGGGACCGACACCTCCAGGCAGTGCCCTGGCAGCACAGGGCAGGATTTGGGGGAAGTATGCCTGAAAAGCAGAAATTCAAAGGAGATCGGTAATAGAGCGCTGCTGCGATCGGGGCTGGTGCCTTACCTTGACTCAGTGCGGGGAGCTTTGCTCCATCCAGATGTGGAGAGGATTAAGGGATGGACAAGCTCCTTCTCCCTGCTGGGGCACGTGCTTTTTCTTAGTCCCTGGAGTGATTTGTCTGCTGAATCCCAGCGATGGCACTGAGTAACGATGGGCGCCTCACACAGAGCGTGGAAGGCACATGCAGTGATACCTCCTCACGTGCCTTCTCATCCCCCAAAACCTTGCAGCTCAACAGCTTTTTATGCTGGAAATGGTGCCTTCGTGTTTGATAGCCCCCAATGCCGTTCTTTTTTTCCCTTCCTGTATTTATTATGTAGTCATTTTTTGATGTTTTGAAATTGTTAGTATCCAGAGTCGTACATTGCAATTACAAGTTAGGAATCATTTTGTTTTAGGTTACAGTGGAGTAATATCGGATCCTAAAGTTCCCTCACATTTGTCCCTCACTATGAACTTGGCTCAGTAGGCCTATGAACAGTTATCTGCTGTGTTCTCTTCATTTGGGTTGTTCCCAAACCATCGTGAGGATTTGGAGTATCTTTCCAGGGGCCAACGTGGCATTCCGTTGAGCACGAATGCCATGTTGAGCACAAATACACATTGCAAGTGAACCTGTAGTTCTAAAGCTGTAGACTTGTGTTTTGCTGATTAACTTAAAGGCCATTTTTGATTTCACTTTCACCACTTTAGAAAGAACAGTTCCTTTTATGGACTAGAAATACCAAGTCCTCCCTGCAGTCCATCCTGCTGTATCTTCACTACTGCTATTACACGTTCCTCTTAAAGCTAGCACAGGCACACATATTTGTGCTGAAGTTTCAGGTTTGGCACATATGCAAAGCGTGTGTGTATGCTTTACATATTTTTACGTAGATGTATGTAATAATGCAACACCATATTTTATATGAGGTAATATTTTATCAATGCTGTTCAGTATCAACTTCATCAGAATTTAAGCTAGTGGTTTTCTGTGGTGACTTTAAAAGTTAAAATAACATAAACAATTTCCCATGAACAGCTGTACCCTCTTACATTTTTCTGCTTTCCAGCATGCTTGTAAATAACATCACTAGAAATTTCTTAGATATCCAAGGAACTTTGGGCAGATGAAACACTTTTGATGTGATATCATGGTAACGTCTTACTCTCAAATAATTTTTTTAAGAAAACTAAATATTTGTGCTGCAGCGTGTAGAAATAACCAGGATAGGCTAGTTTTAGATGACCTCCTGCACCTAGTAAAATACTTTCTTAACGTTTTATCTAAAATGTATCTCTTCTCAGAGATTTCTATATCTATGGATGTAGTTCTAGTGAAAAGCGTTTGCAGTATCTGTGTTTGAAAAGAATTCTCTCCGGTAAATCTAAAAACATTCCTGGCTTAGTGTTAAGGCCTCTGGTAGGACTGTAGTCTTATTAGGAAGGAGAACCATTATGCTGACAGAGGACGAAGATAAGGTCTTTTGGGACAGACATAAAACACGCTTCATAGTGTACTGGGCTTCTGAATGGTTGTGGCTCTGAAGTGGGAACACTGCAGTTTCTGTTTTCTCTTCCTTCCTCAATCCCTTTTACCAAGAAGTAAATATGAAAGAGAACAAGAAAGAAACATTATGATTTCATCATTTATAGTAATGCTAAGGGCTGTTTGCAGTACCTGTAAGCAAAAAAGTTAACATGTAATTTGATTGTATGTGTATGTGCATGAAATTATCTTAAAAGGTGTCATCAACATGCTAGGGAAGTTATACCAAGGAAATAGAAGATAATGTCATGGGTTTTCTTCTGCAAGAAAGACCTTAACATAAGGCCTAAAACTCAGCAATCTTTGACAAGATGAAGAGATTGAAAAATAGTTTGTGACCTGTGTGTTTTACATGGCAAGAAGACAGTTGGAAAGCTGTTTTTGTGCACGAGTATGACTAATGTTAGTAGGGGCTCCATTTTCCAAATGCAGTCTGAATTGATGCTGTAATTTTAACAGGAGGCTTTGAAGTTATCTTCAACATCTAACAGACTTCAGCTGGTGTAACTTGAATACAGCTCCATGCTACTGCTGGCGAGTTTTGTAGTGAGACTTTCTCGGTAACTATCTTACTCTGCTTGGGCAGTTCTCAGATGAAGGGTACTTGGAAATCTTTTGAGGTTTCCTGTGCCCTTAGAGACAGCACTATGAATCTGCATCCGCGTTGTCACCGAGGTGGCTCAGGTGGCATTGTTCGTAGATTGAAAGAGGTCTGTGTCAGCTGGCTTCCTGGTGGAGCCCCTGTGGGCCTTTTGTGTCTTTACAGCTGAAGTCTGGAGGACGGCACAAACTGTACTGGACTAGGTCCTGCTCTCAGAACATTTGACAGTGGAGGCTGTAGAGGTGTAACACCACCTTAAGCAGCTGGACAGTGGGAATGGCCGTGGCTGCATCACCTTTCCACAGTGTCTGATGCAGCCATGTGCGAGAGCATGGCCGGGACAGTCTGAGGAGAGAAAAGTGGTGTCGAGAGCTCTTGGTTACAAGAAGAGCCATCACAGCACAGCATGTGCTTGTGTTGGTCTGTCAGACTTCTCAAACCATTCTCAGTCTGTCCCTTGCTTCTGGACCCTGAGAGGGGCAGAGGAGGCCAGTAGCCTGTGCCCTTCTGTCCCCTCCTGCAAGATGGGCCAAGCTAGCTGTGACCACAGTCGGAGATGGAAGGAGGTTGTTCCCGGTATAATGCTGCTGTTATGGAGCAGACAGTGGTTCTGGCGTGGTAAGCCCAGCCTCAGTATACAGAGTGTTTTAAGCTAAGAACTGTGCCGATTCTTTCAGCTCAGTATGAATCAGGAAAGAGTAGTTTCACCAGACAGAAGAGAAATCATCTCCAGGCTGGGGAAAAAATGACAAAAAATCGCAAACTAAAAAAGAATAAACCCAATCAAAGTTGACTTAACAAAATCATTTTAACTTGTTAAAAATGCTAAGGCAGTAATAGTTAAAGGTTTTCTGCTGAGTATCTATTTTATTTCCAAAGTGTGTCTTGACAAAAGCAATTACCTACTTGATATTTGAATGGCCAACAAGACATCTCTAATTCTGAGTGGCTTTCAAGTTTGCTGAAACTTCCATGGATTATTCATATGCAGACATACAGTTAATATGTGTTAATATGTATATGACATACAGTTAATGGTATTCAAGAGAATATTAATACATCTAACTCTGAAAGATAAAAAGTGTCAGTAGTTAGGTTGTTAAAACGGAGATCAACTTCTGAATGTGTTGGATGACATCAGCCAAATTTACTGGGGAGCTACTTTCAGAAGATGTTAAAATATGAAAAGAAAGAAAAATCTGCTAGTGGAATTAAGAAATTCCTAATCAAAACCGTTGATACAGGAGAAGGAAATGCACAAAAGCAGAAGCTGTTAAGAATGATCTGAGAGCCACTCAATCCTTTAACTTGTTCTTGAGCCTGAAACATCTTTTGTCTATGGAGCTGATTGAAGTAAATCATCTAATTCTCTGCAGCAGTGTGCTGGTGATGTATGGCTTTGCCTGCATGGTAATAATGCTGTTCAGTCGGAAGAGAGGGATTCTGGTAATAGGCGGAGAAGAAATAAGAATGAGCAGTAAGAAATTGGATGTTTTTTTAGCAGCAAAGTTATTGTTTTCAGGCGAAAGCTAGAACTATATCTTGTAGGTGCTAATTGCTGTTGTTCTTCTAGAAGCATCAGTGAAGGGACCTTGCTTGGCATGCTGGCCAGAGAGAGAAGAAATTTGTCTAAATCGTAGGTGTCTCCAAAGTAAGCAAGAGCATTTGAGTGAGGAATGCCCGAGCCTAGTAATTAAACCCAATAGGTCTGTGAAGTCTTGTTATTTCCACTCTGAGATCATTGAAACAAGCTGACTTGGCCAGTTGTGTTTTTTCCATGCCTCTGCTCTGGGTGGCCATTTAAAATTTCTGCCCAGGTATTTGCATACGAGCTGGGAGCAAACAGTGAGCTCCCTGTGTGCTATCTAGGTATTTGATGGGACAAGACTTCACAGGCAATGCCAGTGTAAGGAATTTTCCCTTTCTGCCTCACCGCAGTACTGCCATCCTCAGCTGCAAAGATGCAGCTGTCTATCAGGTTGCAGAGTACACCAAGCCAGGGAACTGGTGTAGCTTTATTGCAACTCTCCTTCAGTTTTTTTCTTTCTCTAAGAGTTTTTAGGGAACAGTGCAGCCACAGAGACTGTTGTCAGCAAGAGCAAGTGCCTGGAATGTAATGGCAGGAGCTACGTAAGCCTGAATTGGTTCCACATGCTTCAAACCAAAAGCTAAGAATTTAGTCCTTTTCCTTTCTTTCTTTCTTTTTTTTTTTTCTTTTCCTTTTGTTAGGGGAAGGTTTAATTACCAGATTACTGTCTGTTTACTTTCTATCTTTTTTCAGCAAAAAAGATACTAGCGATTTTTCTGAATTTTAAACTGCTCCAGAAGGCTAAAAAATCAACTCCAGTCCATTTCGTAGAAAGCCAATACAGTTATTGTTAGGAAATCTGTGTTCCAAATGTTGCAGTGACTTTTTCATTTATATCCCAGAAGAGGCTTCCTAAGAGCACAGAGTTGGAGCTCCCATGCATTGCTCGTTTGACCCATCCATTAGGATTCGTTGCGATATATTTATTAGTGACTTTATTGCATGTAGTCCTCTTTGTATAGACATGACTGAACAAGGGCTAGCAAGCACAGTTTCTGAAACAATAACAACAACAAAAAAAAAAACAGGAAATGAAGCCTAGAAGTTTACCACATCACCTGAGCCGTGTTTAGCATGCTTGAAAGATTAGAGTGAAGTATTGGCAGCAGCTTCCTGACATGTACGTTTAACAGGAAGTCAGATTTGCAATAGCATTTTAAAATCTTAATCAGGTATATACATGGTGTCCGTGGAGTGTTAGATGTGAAAAACAGATTCTTAATGATGTTGCTTTACTTTAAGAAGTGCAAGGGCGGTGTATCCACTCTCTTTGGAGACAGTGTCCCTTTGGACATCTGCCTCTCCGGCCACAGAGAGCAGAAACGAGTGGATCAGTTCTTTGCAAGTGTGGTTTCTATCAGCTTGGAGCCTATAAATGATGAAAACCATCTCGTCATGCAGATCCGGGAGCAGTCCGTGTGTCCCGTCATGACACGGTGGAGCTGCGGACGTACCTCCGTGAGGGCAGCATGCCTGGCCACGCGAATGTTAGGTAGCAGCCCTGCGTTACCTGGGCGAGGTGGTATCGGCCCCAAAAGCCAGACAGCATTCAGCCACTATGAGTAAGTGTTTCCTCTGCTCCCCTCCCAGGGGAGTCCTTGCGAGGCACTCACTCGGCCCTGCGGCTCGTTGCCTCCTTCGTGCTATCGTCCCGTCGTGTGTGCCGTGGGCTGGTCCTCCTGTTTTGTGGTGAGGTGTAAAGTATACAGCAGCCAGAAAGTGCTGCTTTCTGTACACGGAGATGAAACGTTAAAATTGCTGTGATTTTCTTTCCCCCACCTGTACGCTTCTTTTTTTGCGTAACTTGGGTTCTTAAGGGATTGTTACAGCTGAAACAACTCCCTGTGCGGTGATGCTGGTAATTTGGTGAACGTAATGGCGAGCACAGATCTGTCAGACTGCTCAGAGCTAGGTGGCTGCAGCTTTCAAAGCCGGAGCAGATTGGGCTGCTGTTCCTGCAGCAGGAGCAGCAGCTGCTACACTTAGGGCTTCTTCACCTGCTCATAGCTTGACACAAGGAAAACTGAAGTGTGACGATTACAAGATTGAGAAGCTGCTTCAAGAGGAATTTACTTGGAATGTTCTTGGTAGTGGTGTGTTGTTTTTTTGTTTGTTTGTTTGTTTTTTCCAGTGCTGTTTCTAAGAAACATCAAGAAACAAGCATTCACAGCTGGGAGAAAAATCTGCTGTTAACCTGAGATGACCAGTGGCAACTGCAGAACTACAGGAAGGCTTAACATACTTTTCTGCAAGTCTGTAATCACGCTCGCCCTGGGACTGGGAAGGCCACTTGAAGAAGTCTCTCATCTACAAGGGAAAAACACAATCCCACACAATCCCCACACACCCCAGTGGTGCCACTGGGGCATCTTGTCTATTTTCATTTCTTCCCCCTCATTCATCGCCCTCCAGTTCTCTGGTGCCTTGCCAGGCATTGAGTGTGCACACTTAGAGAAGGTCGTTCTCTGCTAGCCCTTCAGCCAAGTTGTGATAATACCCATCGGCATGGAAATTGTCCCGGTGTTAGTGTTTTCGGGAACTTTCACCTGTTTTTTTCCTGATAAAAAAATTATGATGTGCCAACACATCTAACAATGTGGACTTCAGTGAGGTAAACAGCCCTCCTCTTATCTGAGGGGCCCGTAGCTTAAGGCTCCATTGCCACGGCTAACAAAGCCTTTGCTGAGCTGACAGCTACAAACTTTTTAACTGCTGTCTGTGCGATTGCCAGATGTCAGCGTGGCGTTTTCTGGGGCAGGGAAAAGAGATCGCAGGTGTTAACTGCAGAAGATGTGAATCAGCCAAGCAATAAACGCCTCAGACAACGAGAACGGGTTGTGTTGTCAGCAGCATCGGCAAGGGCAGGGGACGAACAGCTTGCTGGCTGAGGGCTAGGAGGCACGGGCACTGAGGCTTTCCTGAGCGGTTTGCAGGGTGCTCTTTGTCTCGGTAACAACTTTCAGGAAAATGAGATTGTGTATGCTTTTATTTTTGTGCATCTCTTTTGATAGATTCGTGGGGAGTTTGTTGCCACGAGCTACTGGCTTTGTGTTGTACCTTCCCATCGGGTTTAAAGTAGGTGTGTGCTGCTAGAAACGCGTTGGGTATCCAGGTCAAGGGGGAAGCTTCGCAGTTTGTCGTGTGGAGTTTGTGGGGTTTGTTCACGCTGTGTGCCTCGGGCTTCGAGCAGCCAGGCTTGGCTGGGCAGCCAGCGTGGGCTCCTGCTCTGTAGGTGGTGCTGCCATGCATCGGCGCTACAGCCACTTTTAGACGGCCATGACCTTTATGTGCAAGAGCTCTGTAGCTCACAAGTAAGGATTAAGCTCTTTCTGTATCATTTACTACTTACAATATGGAACTTCATTGGCTGTCCAGGGGGCAAACAAACAATATATACTGCGGATGGCTTCTGCGAGTGGTTTCAGAGGTGCCTTGCTCCTCCAAGGAGCATTTCTTCCCAGCAGACCAAGAGGCAGTATGGCAGGTGGCCCATCTCCTGCCCCTGAGGAGGGTTCCCTCTCCAGACCCAGTGAACTCAAAGGACAGAGCTCTCCAGCAGCGTTGACACCCCTGAGGTGTCTGTATCTCCATGAGCACGTCTATGGCTGCAGCGATGGCAGTGGGCTCGGTGAGGTGGGTCACCTTACCGGGGGGACAGAGGTGGGGACTACATCCGTGCATCTGCAGGGCTAGCTGGTTGTAGGGGATGTTTTCCCCTGCTCTTACCTCAAACAGCAGGTTCACCTCTGATTTGGGGATCATGACAGGACTGAGATGGGAGAGACCTCTGCAGTGGGTGGTTGTTACACTGGGGCTGTTGCACACACAGAGGAGTAACTTGTTAATAGATGGGCAAGCTGCATGCTCACAAAGTGCAGTGGTCTTCTGGCTTCATCCAGAAGAGGACCTCTAGGCTTTGTGGGTGTCTACAAAGGCATAAGCACCTGTTTGAGAGTTAGAGGGAAAGGAGCTGTGTTTCCCAGAGTTAATCCTACAGGAGAACGTGCTGTGTTTAAAAGTCAGGTCACATGCTATGCAGAGATGTTGAAAGTCAGCTGTGCCACCAATGCTCGTTTGCAAAAAGTTTTGTGTGTTTTGGGACTTGTTTGTGACTTGTATATTGCACTTCTGCGATGTTACTCAATTATGACTTAAACCTCAAAATGCTGCAGCAATGTGTGTGTATGTCTTTTGTGCAGACTGGAAAAACTGGCTGATAATGATTTTACAGTTGAAATATTTAACATTTAAGTTGATTTATGAAACAAAGCAGAACCTAAATCTGTTAACACTGGTTTAGAGAGAAGCAAAATAAAATTATGAGGCTATTGTTAACAAACTTGCATCGCTTCTTTAATTAATCCAGTGCCTGACGAGAATCTAGCATGTTCTTTGCCATATAACAATGAAGTTCTCTGCTTTCAGCTAACAATGTGCAGTGCTGTGTGGTGTCTTCCTCCCGGTGCCGTGTGCTGGCGGAGCAGGCAGCTCGGGGATTGCGGCTGGGAGCTGGCTGAGCTGACAGAGGTGGGATTGATGCCTTGCTCACACTGGGACATGCGCAGGCATCACCTAACTGTAGCTGGTCGTTACAAAGATTTGCCTTTTTAGTGATCGTGGCTAACATCCTGCAACAAGGGCTCGTTCATAATGTCATTCACACGCTGGTTCTGTGATTACCCCATGTCCTTTTCTACCGCTGAGGCCTGTTCCTGAGCAGATAAATAACTCCTTTTTAATAGATAAAGAATACCACTTGCTTGTACTTAGGGTTGTCCTTTATCTGAGTCTTAGAGGGTCTGAATAAGATTATTTTGCCTTCTTCTCACCCTCCCACCATTTTTATCTTCAATAAATAGCCCATGGATGGCAGTGCACAAGAGAAGTCACTTATCAGAGGTCAGGCAGCCTCCTTATTTTTGCAAACAAGCCAGACAAGAAGGAAATCTGCCTAGACACAGGGGCTGAGAGATTACTGTGCAACCAAAGACTGACTGCTTCACAGAACCATGCACTTGAAGGTTGCTGATTTCACCTGTCATTAGGGAAGTTTTAAGTGGGCTGGGTTCTTTATCTTCTTTTTCTCTTTTTAGTGGGGATTCGGCTGTTACAGCCACGTTTCCAGCACCACTCTGGAAAAAGAAAATCTCGATTGCAGCATCAGCCAGCTTTGTTGCTTAAATTAGCTGAACCAGTCTTGCATGAATTATGCTTGTAACCTTGGCCCGAGCTTCGCTCATCTTTCTGTTTTGGGAAGCTGCTCAAAAAAACTGTTTGATTCTGTCCAGAAATATGTAATTAATAATATAGGTGTTGCTTCACCACATTGAGGTGTAACATTTGGAAATGCACGGTGATAATACAGCTGCAGTCAGTGACATTTCTCCTCTGTGTGAGACACCTAAACAGGGCATGGTTATCCTGACTGGCACGCTTAGAATGGAAAATTCCACTTAGTATCTTGGCTGGTGTCACAAGCTGGAAACTTTGACTTTTTTTTCATTCAAATAAAAGAAGCATTTAGCTCTTATTATGTTGGTTTTTTTTAAAAATGCTGTAATAAAACTTCAAGTGAGTCACTGCTGTCCCTTGCTCCAGATCTGTAGACAGACAGCTTTTGTACATTTGCTCACACTAGAACTTGCGTAGATGTTAAGAGAGTGGAAATCAGGTAGTTTTTATCAGTTTCATGGATAATAATCAGGGTCCTCCTGGTTTTTTGGTGAAGCTCTCATTTCAATTTTGTTTGCAGCATCCAAGAAAAAAATGCTTTTTCTGTCTTCTAGACGGTTAAATTGTCAAGAATGGAAAGGAGAAGCGCTTTCCCCTGTTTCAGATACTGCCAACTGCAAGCTGGAGACTGGTAAACCGGACCTGCTGCCTGCAGTATTTGTACAGGCTTCGTACCACGCTGAACCCTGTCCCATGACGCTTTTCCCCTAATAGTGCTCTGAGATGATGCCTTGTTTGCCTCTACACCTGCTTTTTAAATGGTTCTTTGGCTAGTGGGCATCTGAGGCTTGTAGTTTCATGTGTACTTCGGGTGGCACTGCCACCCAAAAAGAGCATCCTTGTGTGCTCCTCTCCCAGCTGCTTGTACCGCTCCCTCTGTCACCATTGTTCTTACATGGGCACCGCTGCTGTGTTGCTGCACTAATTATAGAACAGATAGCAGCTGGAAAAATAATTCACACACAGGAAAGGATACACAGACGGACAGACAGAATCGTTCTGTTGCTGTGTCAGTTCCCTGATTCCGTTCAACCCTGTAATAGCTTGTGCAGTTTTTGACTCTTTTTTTTTGACAGTTTTGGCTTAAATGCTTCAAACCAAACCTCTCTGCTGGAAATATTTTGTTACGTAATTGCAGTGCATGTCCTGATGCAAGAGAGTGTGGAAGATAACTGGAATACATTAAAAGAGGGAATTGTTGTTTGTTCTCATGTGTAGAGGGAAACTGGGATGGGAGAGAATGAGAGAGAGAGAAGAGAGGAAGTGTGGAGTGTATCATAGGGAGAGAAGAAGAAAGGGGAATAATGAGCAGAATAAAGGAAAGAAGCACATGGGACAAAAAGACACAGCATGCCTTCTTATGGGAGAGTAGAGCAGAGGGGAGTACAGTCAAGAAAGAAAAGAAATATTCTAAGAAAAGCAAGAATGTGTTTGTAGATTGCATGACTAAATAAAGACAATGCAGTGCTGCGTAGATCGTGCATGATAATGTATGTGTCATGGTATTATGCTAAATCTTGGAGATATGAATTACACTGTTTCTTTAGAACTGGGTACCTGGAGGCAGTTTTGCTTCCTATCTACCTTACCTTTCTTCCCCGCAGTTTAGTTGGCACTTCACATCTTACTTTCTATATATATATAAAAAAACAACTATCTTTCATAGCTAAAGGTCACACAGTAAGAGAGCAGTTTCAGCCTATCGGTTCAGGATATGCTCTTGGGATTAGCAAGAATCGTGTTCCATTCCCTTCTGAAACAAAGATTTTTAAAACTCCCCCCGGTACTGCTGCAGCAGCTGGAAGTGCCAGGCAGGGAGAGCCACCTGCAGCGGGTTGGCTCCGGCACCCACCCTGGCTCTCACACTCCCCTCTCCTGTAGGGCTGGGAAATAAATAGAAGGACAGCAAAAGAAGCCTCATGGACCGAAGTAATGACATTTTTATAAGAAAAGCAAGTGCTGTGCATGGAAGCAAAGCAAAAAGAGGGATTCGTTCACTGCTTCCCGCCGTTGGACACCCAGGCACTTCCTGGAAAGCAGGCTCTCAGCACTCCTGAGGGGTGCTTGGTAAGAGACACAATAACCATGAACACCCTGCTTCCTCCTCCATGCCCTGAGCCCGCTGCTGAGCACAGCCTGACGTGCTCTGGAGCATCCCGCTGGCCCCGACGGGCTCTTGCCCACCCCCAGCCTACTTGCTGTGGGGTGAGGGACGGGAAGAGAGAAAGCCTTGCTGCTGTGCAAGCTCTGTTCAGCAACAACCAAAAGGCTGGTGAGCTGTCAACGCTCCTGTAACCACAAATGCAAAGCTCAGCACCGGAGGGGCTGCTGTGGAGGAAGTTAACTCCTTCCAGCCAGCCCCAGTACACTGCCACTGAACTGGGTGCTGTGCAGGCACGGGGGAAAGGGTAACCCTTACTCACAGTCATTAACGGGATTGTGAAAGAACAGCTGGGTACAGGCTGGTGATAATGTGGGGGAAAGAACAGTCAGGAATGGTCAAGGGATGAGTAGTGGCCTTGCCTTTACAGGTTATGTTTCCAGTCAGAAAACAGGAGTTTATTTGGGATGTCTTCTGGATGTTTGGTTTTTTTGCAACACATAATATCAGAGTCTACTGTAAGTAAGTAAGTGACAGTCAGGAGATGGGCACCAAGTACCATTTTCCAGTAACCCAGGATTCTCGTTTTTATCTATCTTGTGCGGTGTAATGGCAACAAATCAACCCAAAGGCAACCCCCAAAAGACCAGCCTTTTCCTACTCTTTTACTTGTTCTGTGACACTCTCCTTCATTGTTTCAGGGTCTATTCCCACAGATTTTTACATTCACGCTTGTCTGTTACATCAGTGGTCTGTTGGTGGGATTTTTTTTGTTTGTTTTGTTGTTGTTGTTCCGTTTTGGTGGGCATCTGTTCTCATTCACACTCTGAAGAAAAACCGTCATCTTGACCTAGAGTCAACAAACTTGCCTGTTTATTAGCAATGTTCAACATTTTTGCCTTGTTTTACATATCGGAAGTGTTCTAAAGGTGAAAAACTTGAGCACAAGTGTTTATTAGGATGTGAAGGAATTGCACAAAGCTGCATCAGAGGAGGTTCAGTTGGGATGTCAGGAAAAATTCCTTTACTGTGAGGGTGGTCAAACACTAGGACAGGCTTCTTGGTGAGGTGGTTCAAGCGGCATTTGGACACTGCCCTCAATAATATGCTTCAGCTTCTGGTTAGCCCTGATGTGGCCAGGCAGTTGGACCTCATGATCATTGAGGGTCCCTTCCAACTGAATTGCTCTGTTCTCTTAGCCCTCATTTGGCGGATGGGGAGCCAAAGCAGAGAATTACATCATTTATTCACATTCGGATGACAAGAAGGTTACAAAACTGAGGTCAGAACTCAAGAGCCACTGATATTCAGTTCCTTCCATCTTCTGTCTGTGTTTGTGTGTGGACATGTGTCTTTAATGCTCAGAACATTAGGCTTTCCTTTATAGCCTGTTGTTGTCAGTATTGGAGATCAAGGTGGATTTATATTTGTGCAGGTAGCTGGTCTGAAGAAAATTTAGTTCTCTCCAAATGTTACAAAAGAATTAAGTATAGGTAATAAAATCAGAGATTTATTTATTACATCCATTAAAGCAGGACAGTAGAAAAGGACCGTATAAAGCACTCGCCCAGATTTATTCTTGGGTTATAAAATTGTTCTGTGGCCAGATAAACTACAGTCTCCTACCACCTGATCAGAAAATGCTCAGAGGTGCCAGCCAGCGTATAGGGAGGGATGTGGAGGGCAAAGCCTTTCTTACGTTATGGTTCCCTTAGGGGCACTGGGGAGGAAAGTAGTATCTGTAATCTCTTCATTTCTGCCTGCCCTTTCCTTGGAGCGGGTGATTCTCTAGTAAGTTGCTTTGAGCTTGCAAGGTTGGTCTAGGTTCTCCTGTCTTTGCTGATACATTCCAGCACCTTTGTTTGTGTTTGTGCAGGAGAGTTCAGCCTATTAATCCTGAAACTACTGTTGGGCAGTTTCACGGTGGCCCACCTCACCGCGGGCAGGACTGGAAGCAGTGCTGACTTGCCCCTTGGAACCACGGATCCTCAGAGGAGGATCCAGCCGCCAGAGATGCTGGGCATTGTGCTGCCGGATTGCTCGGTCCCAGCATCATGCCCAGCCCACTGCTGTGAAGCTAGGATGTTTGGGGACGAGCTTTTTCTGTAAATTAATTGCATCTGCAGGACTACAGCCAGCAAAGAGCAAGTGCAGGGAGTTAGGTAGTGTTCAAACCATCTGAAATCAGGAGTACAACAGTGTCAGGGCCTAATGCCTGGGACCTTTTCTCCAGTCTACGTTTGCCCTAGGAAAAACTGTAAGTTGGATTTTCTTCCTATATGTAATCTCTTCCTAATACAAAGACATGATTCCTCTCCTTTCCTTTCTGTTGAATTTTCCAGCAGTGGAAGAATGACTTCCTTGAAGTCCTGGTATATATTTTCCTTGTTTTTTACTGAGTGTAATGAATGGCCAATGGACTTTAGGTGCTCGTTATTCCATTCTTTGACAAGGACAAGAAGAATCAGGGAGAAAAACAGAGCACATTTTTAAAGAATAACAGCATTGCTGGGAAACACTTCAAGTAGCATTTTATAGCATGGGGACAGAGAATTTATGACTCTTGTCCAGTCCTTCCCTCTCCTCTCCTGCCTGAGGGATGCAGGTGGAAGGTGTGCCCTTCTGAACAGATCGATGCCATCTCTAAGGGCACAAAGGAAGATCCAGGGAACCACAAGCTGGTCAGCCTCACCTCAGTCCTTGCGAAGGTGATGAAGAAAACTTTCCTGGAAAGCATTTCCAAACTCATGCAGGACACGAGGGTGACTGGGAGCAGTCAGCATGGATTTAGCAATGGGAAGTCATGCTTTGCCGGCCTTACTGCCTTTTAAGTGAGGTGACCAGCTTAGCAGACAAGAGGAGAGCGGGTGGAAGGAGGTGATCCTTCCCCTCTGCTGAGCACTGGTGAGGCCACACCTAGAGTACTGTGTCCAGTTCTGGGCTCCCCAGTACAAGAGAGACCTGGAGCTACTGCAAGAGTCCAGCACAGGGACACAAAGGTGATTAAAGGACTGGAGCGTCCTTCACATGAGGAGAGGCTGAGAGAGCTGGGACCGCTCAGCCTGGAGAAGAGACGGGTCCGGGGTTCTCATCAATGTGTGTAAGTACCTGATGGGCTGGTGTGAAGAGGGAGCCAAACTGTCCTCAGAAGTATCCAGTGACATGACAAGGCAATGGACACACGAAAATCCATCTGAACATCAGAAAACAGTTTTTTTTTTTTTTTTTTTTTTTTTTAATGTCAGGAAGGTCAAACACTGGCACAGGTTCCCCAGAGACATTGTGGAGTCTCCATCCTTGGAGATATGCAGAACCTAGCTGGACACAGTCCTGGGCAACCGGCTCTAGCTGACCCTGCCTGAGCAGGGGGTTGGACAAGGTGACCTCCGGAGGGCCCTTCCAACCTCAACCATTTTGTGACGTTTTACTGTGAGCACAAGACACGTAACTGGATCGTACCTTACATTTCCTGCATGGCTGGAAGAAATGTGCTGCTGCAGCCCCTCTCTTCCCTCCCAGTCCTGCGTGTGGCTGGTTGGCCTGGCCTGTGGCTGGCACATCCAGCGGGTGGAGTCACAGCAGAGAGGAGGAAGGGTCTTGAGCCTTATTCTCATCAAGTAAAGGCAGCAGCAGCAGCATAACGCCCAGCCCTTCCTCTCTTGTGAGGATCACATCTCCCAGACTATGTCCCACTTCCCATTAACACACTTGGAAGATCTGTACTTATTCATCCTTTCTCAGAGGATACGGGCTGGCTTTTGAAGGAAGACCATATCAAGCAAAAGCAAATTATTTTCGGTAGAGCCATGCTCAGTTCAAATCAGAGTGGTGTTTAGGCTTGGGAGCTTTTGTCAGTACAATTCAAGAGCCAGCATTTTCAACAGGCACATTGCAGAGGAGATGACTGATTTGTCTCCAGCTCAAAATAGAGAAGAGAATGTGGACTCTTACTATCTCCCTGTTATAGTGTCTGTTCTCTCCGGTAAGGTGTTGAGTGCCTCCTGGCAGTTGCTGACTGCCTTCAGCTCATGTTGGCTTCACTGAGAGAGTTGCTGAAATATCCCAGTGTTGCTAAACATTCTTCATGACTTACTTCAAGTATCTGGTCCAACAGAAAGTCAGGAAGTGGACTAGTTTAAGCTAATCAACTTTTGTGGAACGGTAAATACAGAACTTAATTTAGACACCAGAATCCCCCCTTGGAGTTGATTGATGCATATGCTCTTTGTGTTGCTTTTCAGAAACCAGAAAGTGTTTAAATACTAGTGTCCTGTGACGTGTCCCTCACCCCCTGTGTAATGCAGGGCTGAAGCCTGGTTCCATTTTGCGGAATGCACTGAAATTTTCCAACGAGACTTACCATCATTTGACCTGTACTTCTGGTCTGACTGACTTGCTGGCTGTGGGTCAAAGCCTGCAGCTTTCACAATCTGTGAAATACTATATTGAAATGGAATTGGCAATGCCCTAAATTTTTTGTGCCTCTATTTTTTATTTTCAAGATGTATTAACCTGTTGCCCTGAGCACAGATACATAAAGAACGTTCATAACACTTGATCGTTTTATTACTTTGCCATTCATTTTTCTCTCTCTGTCCCTCTCTATATATTTATGTCTGTGTCACAAACTGAATTCTGATGTATGTTTAACTGTATCTCAGACAGTTGCATATTAATCTTTTTATTGCTCAATTCCAAGTTTTCTGGAAACAGGAGTTACATGAAAAAATAGATACAGTCATTGTCTGCTATATCATCGTATATTCCTGGTATATCATCATAAACTCTGCTATCTGGTGACGGAACTTTGATATTTGTCACTTTGAAAGGAAAGATAATATTCTGTGGCTCTATTTGCTGCATTTGTTGCTATTCTTTTTAACGGTTGAGTTTTAAACTCTGAATGTACCCGTTAGCCATATAGGCAATATAGTGCGGTGAGCATGGTATAGCTTTGTCTAAAGTTGATGATCTCGTCCCGTTTGCGCCTGTCCTGTGAAGTAGCATTATGTGCCTCCGAGCAGAGAACCCTCCCTAGAACGTGTGCAAGTCTTGTGTCATGAAATTTATGCCAAGACAGCAAATATTTGAAAAAAATACCTCTTGCCCCACAGTGATTTCTTCCTACCTATGGGGGATGCTGAGGCACACCTGAAAGCAGCAAAGGGGGAACCTTTGCCAATTGTTTTTAGAATTGTTTCAATTGGGAAGACCACTTGGAGTGGAAAGCACGGTTGCTCAAATCCAAGTTTCTACCCTGTTCTTGGGAGCCGAGCAGATTCTTCACAGGCCATTTGGTACCTTGGATCTTCTTACTTTGGAGGACTATAACACCTCAGGTGAATTTTCTGATCTTGTTGTTAGATGGCTCACATTCATCTTTCTGCTTGTTCTGAAATTTTTATACCTTCTGTCTAAAAGAAAAAAAAAATGCTTTTATGCTTCACCTTATGAAGTTGAAAGAACCAGGTCTGTTAAAGTACAGTTTTCCAGTGCTTCTTGTTTTTTGGATGGTTGTTGTACTTCAAGGCCTCAGTCCTTCTTATCCTTTGTGCACAGTACAAAAGTTGGTAAAGGTAGTGGTTCAAGCATGAAATGAGCTTTTAGGCAGATCTAACATTTCTCTGAATAGCTTGCTTCTTGATTTTTACAGTGTAATTGAAACTGATAGCTGGTTGTTGTGAGAGCACCTGAATCAGGCAGACCCCTTTTAGCCTTTGGTGTTTAGAGATGTGTCCTCGGCCCACCCTGAACCAAGAGCGAGATTCAGCGCTTGCTGTGACTTCCCAGTGAGTCTTACTGTTCAATTACATTTCATTAAATATAATTTTCATTTTCCCATGAAAATATCAGCACTGTGTCTTGTGTTGCTTCAAGTGTTCTCCTGGATGTCAGGGTAAATGCCCTGCTGATCTTCTGATTGTTCAGGTTATAAAACAGCTCAGCCAGATGTCTCTTTGCTTAGCTTGAATTAAGATTCAAGGATCCGAGACGGACGGTCTGCAGACTCCTGAGCCAGCCTGCTCACTGGCTGCTGCCGTCCTGCCTGCTCCGTCCTTGCCATCCTTTCCCTTGGGAGTCCCAGCTTCTCCCTCACGCTCCCTTGCTCACCCAACCCTGCCTTGTGGGAAGAGCTGAGTTAGAGGAAAGCTGTCAGCTTTTCCTGTGGCTCCCCTTTCTGCTGGCTTACTGCACTGAGGTGGCCCACGACAGGGACTGGTGTCAGCGTGGTAAGGAGAAGACAAAGGCTGCTCATGAAAATAGATTGGGCAAAACTTCATTAAAATGATCTTAGAGTTGAAGAACTTGGCCGAAAGTCTTTAAACGCTGAATTGTAGAGAGCATTGCTTTGGTGTCTTCTAAGAAACATAACATCTCAGAAATCTCCACCATGCACAAAATACAGGACTTTGTGCATTTAAGAGTAGCCAGTGGCCAAGCTGTGAGACCTGGATTGAGAGGCAGAGAACAGGCACGGTGCAGACAGGAGCACTAGCAGGCAGGGTTACGTGCTTGGGAAGAGGAGCATACCTGGGAAGGAAGGAACTGAGCAGTACCATTTCCAAAGGCACGTGTGGCCTCCATTCTTGAGAAGCACTGAGCGTGATCCAGCCCTGCACCTCAAATCCTTCCCTACCCTGTATCTGTTTCAAAAGTGAGAGGAGGTGTAGGCTTGCTTTTAGCACAGAGGTCTATCACTGGCTTGGGCTGAGCATCACTTACAATGCTAGTATCAACTACTCGGACCCCTACGGTAAAAACCAAGTAGCTGGACAGATCTGACAAAATAGCTTAGCCACTTCTGTGGGAGAGGATCCTGGAGTGCTGACTTTTCTCTTTGGAGCCAGCTTTTTGAGGTAGTTCCTTGTCACAGCATTGGTGTGGCTGTTTGGATAGACTTTGACCGAGATGACGATTTATTGTGAAGTTCTTACGTGTGCGCAGAGCTTTTGGTTGCACTTGAGGGTGTGTGTGTTTAGCCTGTCCACTTCGAACTGAGCAGGTGAAATTCAAAGATACAGGAGGAAGAATCTAAGCTATGTTGTTTGGGTGCTGGGTGGTTTGTTTTTTTTCCTTTTAATTTAGTTAAATTACTCTGATAATGGATGCAGCTGGTCAGGAATTTGAAAGATGATTGTGCATGAAAGTATGGTGCAGTATTGAAGAGCAGGCTTCCTCAGTTTTTTCATGTCTTGGAGAAACTCTTAAAGTGTGAATCATTACTGCTCCTGGCTGAGCCTGGATGAACTGAAAATTACAATGGCTGAAAACACGCATTGCCAAAGTCTGTAATAATAAAATATTTGGGTATAACCTGGGTAGATTTATTTTTATCACCCAGTTTATCCAGGTTGGTGTAACCTGCAAGATCAGTAAAATAAACAAATACCTTTAGATTAAAAAAATAAATAGAGCTCTTGTCCTTTGCAAGCCTACAACTGACAGAAGTTGTACATTAATGCATTGTGGTTTTATGTAACCCTGTTAGCATATCAAAGCTTTTCAATGACTGTGTTGGGTATGGGGTGAATTAATCAGTTCCTCCAAAGTTTGTATTATTTCTTGTGGTATGACCTTGCATTCTGCTAATACTCCTCCTGCGTAGGTGGTAGAAAAGGAAGGGTGAAATTGTTAGTTCAGTTGGAGCCAAGCCCTACGATTTTGCATGAGAAATCGCACTAAATAGAAGTAAAGATAAGTGTTCATGGGCACATTCATTTTTTACAGCATTCGGTGATTTTTACTGCATTGAGCAATCCACACCCTTCTGAAAGTCCATGTGGTCCTTCAGCTGCTGATGCAACACCTGGCTTTCAGTGCCTCTTCTCTGTTCGAGGCCTCTTGTTTTGTACACAGAGACTTCTTCAGGCTGAGACTGTTGCCTTCCTTTCAGCAGTTGGCTGTCTTCCCACTCTTAATGGTTGTTTCAGTGGATTTAACTGCAAATTTTAAAACATTATTTTTGTGCTTGTTACTTTGTCCTCCATTTTGTTGGGACCATCCAGTTGACTTTGGATGTTTGTCTTCTGTTTCTAAATGACATTTTGGTGTGTTTGAAATCATCTTCACGGCCATCTGAGCACCACTAAAAGCCTTTAATGTGCTTCTTGTCTTTCAGATCTCGCTGCTGGTTGGATTCATCAGTGTAAATAATTCTCAGTGGACGAATTACAGTGCATACAGCTACTTTCAGATTGTCACCATGTGCGACTTGGTTATGGTTTTGTTCTTCTACATCATCCACATTTTCAGAGTCTACAGGATGCTCACTTGTGTTAGCTGGCCACTTGCGGTAAGTCTGTAAGGCAGTCTGCATTCCTTGCTTCTCTTGTGGGTTGATGTCTAGATTGTGTAGTCTGTTTTTTTGTGCTGTCACACGTTGATAGGCTCTCTTTCATGGACAAATCCTTTACCTGCTTTTGGTGTTAGTATGCAGTTCAGCAGACACTGTAATTCTAAGTCTTTTAGCTGACCTGGATTGGCTCCTGCTCTGCTTTACACAGATAGAAATCCAGATTTACTCCAGGGAAGGCAATAGTGTGATTCTGAGACAACTGAAAAGAAGCCTCAGCAGATGGCCCCTAACTCAGGTCATTTATAGTAGCTACATGGCTGTTAGAGTACCAAATCATTGCATTAGAATTGATGTGCTACATCCTGTCCCAAAATAAAGTCTGTGTGTGCTATTTAAGTAAAATTTGACTCTTTTTGGTATGGTTGGAGGTAACTTTAAACAATAGCAAGGAATGGGAGCCTCAGCCTGACTGCCATAGCCTGGCCGTTCCTAGGATATCCTGCAGGAAGTTTCTGCCTCATTCCCCTGTTTCCCCTGCACATCCATCTCTCCTGTCCTAGCAGAGAACTAACAAGCAGCATAGAAAATGAGAGACCTGAACTTCCTCAGCAGCTTTGATCAGGTCAGCTAACAGAAGAGTCCTGCGTCCTGGTGTGGGATCACAGGTTTTAATAACCTCTTACAAATGTCTCTCAGATGCATAGTGGCATGTTAGTCCCACAGAAAAAGAACTAGTGGGGTGGAAAGTGCCAACCAAAGAGATGTAGAGCACATTTTGAAATTCAATAAGCAGTTGGATGGCTTTTAATAGAAACTACATAAGTAATTTACAGATCTAAGATAACAGTTTATCCATCCGGCCACTTCTAACCAGAGAGAAAAAAAAATTCTTTTTAATTGAATAATGTGGCTAGACTTGCAACGCTTCTTAAAAATGTGTGCCTCCATTATCTGTCTCCAGAAAGCACTTCTGTCTTTATCTAGAGGTAATACAAATTCAAAGATAAATACAAATGAAAGAAGCTGCTAAGTGACAGTTTTGCAAAGCAACTTTTGATGCGTGCACTGCTGTAATAGAACCATGCCATTTTGATCTTTGCATACACTGCTTTTTGTTTTTGTTGTGTTTGTTCATTCCAAAATGTGCCAGAGTCACTAGTGAGTTTAAGGCATTGCAGACTGTGGCTGCTCAGCTTCAAATAGGTTTAACAGGATGGGATGTTTATACATAGCTGCTCTTTTACAACCACTTTCCTTTTCAGTCAAATATTTAAGTATCTCTAGAACTATCTCTAGAACAGAATAGGAAGGCCTGTAAGAGACTTTGGGAAACTAGGATTAGTGTTTGGCTGAGTTTCCTGGCAGGATCTCTTCATTGCAGGGGTGTGACTTGCAATCAGTAAAGTCGAAGTGGTTCAAGAGGTTGCTCTGCACTGACACCTTTTAAAGCTGGAAAGCATTTCTCCAGAGGGGCACTCTTCCAGTCCTGCCAGGGGTTGGTTCTCCATGTAATTTAGCCTTTGACAATTCATTTACACCTTGACCCCATCTGTTGGGCTCTTCAATAGTAGTGGCCAGTGTACACTGCTTTACTGGGCCTCTCTAAGGAGGCAATGGCATGCCTGATTTGTTTGCTGCATTGCGAACTTGCCAGAGGAGCCTCCTAACAGAAATACTTGCTTCTAGTAAAAGCAAAGATTGAGATGTTGATCACCTGAAACAAGGGTGCAAAAGAGGAAAGTGAGTTGTAGTCTGAGAACCTGCTTTATAGCAGGATCGTCCTCGGCTGTGTAAACACCTGAGTAGACGGAAACTGTGGTATGATACGACAGACTATTTCTCTTCCGGGATTTCCTTGAAAATTTTCTTTTTGAAACTCAATACTCTCTCCTTTTGTTTGAGAAGGAGTCTCCCCTCTCCCTTACACATGGCATTTGCTTGGCGCACGCTGGTAACGCGGTGCAAATAGAGTAAGAAAAAATCCCTCCTGCCCACCCCAAACGAAACAACCCCTGTATGTTGCAGACACCCATATTGCTTGCTATAAACTTTGTGAGGATTGAAAGTCCAAATCCACAGATGACTCCAGCTTACAGTGAGGCAAAATTAATTCCTGGAGTGATACTTGACACACTAGAGAAAATCTTAAATACAGTGCCTCAGTGCTCTCTCAGAAAAAAAAAAAAACCTGCTTCCTTATGTATTCCTTACGGCATTACTAAGCTGCAGCCACCCTTACAGACTTAGACTGATTTTCTGGAACCTGATATTGCTTATGAATGTCTGTATGGTTGTGCTTTTTGTGGGTTCCCTCCTGTTTCTAGTCTAGGTTGATGGAAGTTGTTAGTGAACTAACTTGCTTTCTGAGTAGAAGCGTTTGCATTTCCTCTGCCATTCATTGCCATGTCATGTGTGTAGACCAGAGAAGTGTGCCCTCAAAACTTCTTCCTTCCTCCAGAACTGTCTCATTGAGTAATTCGATGCAATAAAGATAAGTGTTTCACCCTCAATATTGTACCATAGTGAACTGAAAAGATTGGATCCTTACCCAGTAAGTAGATCTTATTCCAGTGACACTAGTAGACCTGTAGATTGCCCCTCCCTTTTGAACAGAAGGTCAGGTATAGTACAATGCATGACAACTCACAAGTTGGTTTTTGGTCTCTCTCTCTCTTTTTAAAACTTTTTTTTTTCCTTTTTGACTGTTGTTTTTTTCCCTCTGGCCTTAAGTAACCTCTGCCAACTTGTTTTGATTCTGGTGCATATTGAAATACTTTCCTGTTAAGCTTCCCTTCTGAAGCAGCCTATGCTTGTCTTTACAGGAGTTTCTTCATTATTTAATTGGTACAATTCTGCTTCTCATTGCATCGATTGTAGCAGCATCGAAGAGTTACAATGTGACTGGACTTGTGGCTGGAGCGGTAAGTCTGTGTTTATTAGTCTAGACGCTTTTTCATTGCAATATATATTAACTAGGGCACTAGAAATCTCTTGTTTGTCACTTTGTTTTCTTATTGACTTGCCTTGCTTGTGTCTCAGTTGGTATACTGCCTTCTAGCTCATTTCAGTGGACGTTCTGGAATGTAATGCCAACAAAAAGGTTTCGTTGTGAGACTCCAGACTCACCACTGGAGTGGGTATTTGTCCTGTCAGTGAGTTGAAACCAAAGGCTTCAGTGTTAACACATGGGGACAAATGCGTAGAAGAATTAAGACAAAGCAGGTTTCACAAATGGCTGTTGGAGCAACTGGAAGCACTTCACCCTAGTTTTCTGCATTTGCCTCCTCCTGCCCCTGTTCAAGATAATTTCTCCTGAGCTAAAACTGACTGTAGTCCCAGGCCTTCTTAAGTGGAAGATGCACTCTGTCTCTGTTGGCTATGTTGGCTAGAGGGCTTTTAGAAGCATGACTTTTGACTGTGGGCAACAGTATTTTCACAGCAACAGAACTTAAATGCAGCCCCACCAGAATAAAGAATTGCTTTCAGAAACTTGGTTCTGATGATGTTTTATAGATGAAAATGGACTAGAAGACTTGCCTGACTTGTTTATTTGGCAGATGGCAGAGAAAGACTTGTTTGAATGGGGTTTGCCAAAAGAATAGGAATTGGAGGTGTTAGAAAAAGTCTTTTCTTTGTTGCAGAATCCTCATGAGAAGTCTGGCAGGTGAGACACTTGCTGTGCAGCTTTTTCTCTCCCATATATATGATTTTTAGTCTATCTTCCAGTCATTGTTTCGTCAAAGCATAAGCTGCTATTATACTATGGATTTTTTTTTTTATTATTGTCATTAAGCATATTGGCAGAATGGAGGAAAACATAACTCCTTTTTGGTCTGTTAACATCATAAAATATGTAGTTGAATATACAAGAGAGACCGTACATTCATGGAATATGTGTCATGTAGTGGTAAATATTTGTGGTTTGTTTGTTTGTTTTTCACCCAGACTTTTGGATTCCTAGCTACGATCCTTTGTGTTTTAAGCATATGGTCATCCTACAAGGTTTCTTGCATTACCCAGTCAACAAGTAAGTATCATGCTTAGTGCCTGCCAGAATGCTTCCCAAAATGAATATTTATATTTTCCTGTGGCAGCGTCTACCTGGGAGGTTTTATTAACAGCCTGTTGCTTGTTGCTCAAAATTACTCACAAAGCAATGATTCCATACTTTCAGTTAACACGTGTATCACAGCTACTGACAGTTTTTAACAACTAAGCAGTGGAGCAAAATAATTTGCTTCTAGTAAGTAGCAAATGTATCAGTGTTCTCTCTTCTTCCCACCCTCTACCAAACGAAGGTTTCCTGTGTGCTCTTTAATCAAGTAGATTCATTTGTTTGTGGCAGTGAAAGTGACTCTGGCTTCCTTTTCAAAGATGCAGCTGTATGACTCCTTCCTTCATCTCTGCAAGATGTCTGCCTTATGAAATAGCATACCAAAGAGGAGCATCCACCATGGAGAAGAAAGCCTGGGTATTTCGTTAGAAGCGTGGACAGCCGGTAGCCTTTGAAGATCTACTTGAATTCCTATGCAAAACAATGTTGTGAACCAAAGTTGTTTTTTTCTTCCCCCATCCAAAAAGTTTGTTTTCCCCCCAGGAGAAGTTTATAATGGAGAACCAACTTTTTCTGAGCTTTACAGAGAAAGACTACTTGTGTCTCTCAAGCTGGGCTGCAGTCATTGCCAGTCATTTGCAATAAGTACTAAAAAAAAAGACTAATTTGGAGAGTTGCTTGATTCTCCTTTCAGAGGGATGGAAGAATTGTTTCTAATTTCCTCCATCTGTTTACAGAAGGGAAATCCTGCAAATTCCTACCTGATTCTTAACTTCCAAGGATGGTTTGTTTAACAAAGGAACTGTTACAAACTGATCTGTGCCTGGATAAGCTGACCCAAGTCTTCGTTACCTCTTCCTACCAGAACCATGGATTTTTCTAACAACAGCTCAGCCAGCATCAAAAAATACAAACTGCAATTTGTATAAATTACTGCAAATACTCTCTTCTAGCCCCAACAGCACATGATGACATTCGTTTTTTTTTCTTCATGAATTTTAAGTTTATTAACAATCAAAAATTATTCTTAAAAACTTCCCTCTGCCAAATGCAGGGAAATACCTACCCAAGAATAAGCGTTTAATGATTTGGGAGGTCTTTTTCTTTCTTTTTCACGAATACTTGTTGGTGGAATGGACATTCATAAGACTTACTGTATGGTAAATTTCTCTTGAATTTCCTAGAAAGGAAAGTATTCTCTTTGGAGTCTAATGGTGTTCATGGAAAGCTCATTGTGAATAGAGCAATCTATCACAATCTGTCTAGTGCCTCTTTCTCCCTCTTACATATGGTTTTTCCCTTCCTCTGCCTCTACTGGGATCGATATTTTCAGGGGCTCTGCCCAGAGCCTGGACAGAGTTTTGTCCAATCTGACATTGTTGTGAAGCTTTATGTAACTATGAGGCTGAGACAATGCTGCTACCTTCTTGGCACCTCTGCCCTTTTGCAGTCCATCTCTGATGAGCTGGAAACCCTTTGCAGAAAAAAGGGAAGCGTAGGCTCCTCCTCTTTGGTGCTCTTCCCTTTCAGATCTAGCTGTGAAATAGAACTCACACGTTTAAGTTGGTCTCTTACATCAGGACAACTGCGTGACAGTGCAGCAGGTTTCTGCAAAAAAATAGGATTTTTTGTTTACCAGGTCCAATCTGGAGGAAGTGTTTTCTGGCCTGCTATAGATTTTTCTATTTGTCTGAAATTCTGCATAAATACTACTAAGTAATTTAATGATCTGCTTTTAGAAAATGCTTTTTGTGCCCCTTTACAGGTTATCATACATTGCCATTTGTTGCCACCTTAATTTCTTCTCTCATCCTAACATCTCTTTGGTTGTTGTTTTTTTTTGTTTGTTTTGGTTTTTATTCTTTGACAAAGGAAATTGGCCAGCTGCTAAAATTCTAAAAAATTTGAGAAATTAAATGAAAATAATCGAGCAGATGACTTGGAAAGGCAGAAATCCCCCTTCTCATGGTACACAGTTTCTGTGATTACTATTGCTGTTCCTTTTTGTAAGTGACTTACTCCTAACAACACAGAGCAGGAAACAATTTGAAAGCACAGAAGTCTACTATATATGGATGAAGATACCTGTATTCACTCCAAGATAAATTGCTTTGACATTAATGCGGAAGATTATTCAAATAAAACTATTCACTTTGAGTGAAAATACCTGCAAACAGTAGTGATATACATATATGATTTGAGGGGGTCTGTTTTTTATTTTGCAACAAAGGTGCTTGATCACCAGTTCTCCTGCCAAGGCTGACTTAACCACAGTTTTTGGAAAACGGTACCCTGACTTCAATTTGGATTGACGTGGTAGCTATTTAAGGACACAATCTCTTCTATTCCCCCAGAGGAAAGAGAAGTGCTCCATTTCTGCTGGTGGCACCTTCATCTCTTGAGAGCAGCACTCAGAGAGATGAATATTAGGCACCTTCTACAAGCTTTCACCTGCCTTGGCAATCCTGTGGAAAGAAGTCTTCAGCTGTGCACAGTGTGAGTGCAGCTGGGCCCGCAGAGTAGTGCTGGCACTGGAGAGAAGCATCTGGGGCTGGAGGCTGAGCTTGCAGTGAAGAAAAGGCTGTTTCCATGTTCTGCGGGGATCGTGTCCCCTCTGCTGACACTACATGCTCACCTGTTTTCAGCCTCCCACGTCACTCTGTCACTTGCTCCCATGGCATGGGGGAAGCCTTTAGGGGGAATTTCTTGCAGTCCAACAACCAAAGAACTTCTGGGTGATGCAGTGTGATAGCCCAAAGAATATATTTTGCTCTAAGTGCACTTGTTTATACTGGATCAAGGGACATAAAGTACAGGTTTGCTTCTGTTTTTGTGCCTATCATCAGGCCTAAGGTATGCTTGCAGTTTTTGCCATTACGGCAGTGCTGGGTTCATAGACCCACCCGATGCTCTGAATGCAGCATACTTTGAGGCTGGAAAACTGACATTTCTGCTGGCATAGCTTCCTCAATTCTCCCAAATCCTTGTGAAACATATCCACCAGGAAAAGCACAGCTTTTGGTGGTATCACCAGCTCTACCAGCAGGTCTTTGAATGACAGCTCTGTCTGACAAGGACTTTGGCACCTCACTACTGTACTTATGCCAGCAGAAGTGTTCTAACTTTCCTTCAGTGTCAACCCGGTTCTGAAATCTCCATCTGTCTGTTACTTTGTCAAATTTGGGATTCCAGCTCTTTATCTAAAAATAAACTGTTTGCTATTTGGATGATAAAATGGCTTTGATAATTGAATTGTTATCTTGCTCCTTTTTATTTTTTTCTTCATTCCTTTGCTGGAACAGTGTTTTTCTGTCTGGGAGCATCAGAATGTCTCTTACAACTGGAGGACAAAAGCTGTAGAAGCCCCAGAAAAAAAATGTTCCCCTTCTCTTGTGTGTGGATACGCTGGTCTCTGACTAGCCCACCAAAAGTTGTCCATCCTCTTCAGTCCTGAGATGAGGGCAGTAGTTCCTCTGAGCCACCACAGGTAGAGTGTGGGGTTTGGTTTCACTGAAAATTAAAATAAAAATTTTGGAGGAAGAAAAGAGGTAACACAAACTGTTTCACACTGAATAAAAAGATGGTGTTAGAGATAAGCTAGAGAATGACTAATGCCTTTGTGAGGGTAGAAACTGGGAAGATGAGAAGAGGAAGTGAAACTTTTACAAAAAAAAAGAGGAAGGGTGAGAGGGAAACCCCCGTGGCAGGAGAGTGCCCTCACCCCAGGGCTCTAGGATATTCTTGAGCAGGAGCTCTGTGCAAGCCTCCTGTTTGGGCTGTGTCAGTTTTCAGACTGGAGCACAGCTGCAGGTTCTGTGCCCTTGGCTTGTCTTCTGCTCCTCTGCAGGTGCAGGGAGCTGCACCTTGCAAAGGGAGTTCCCTCCTGCTGGGATCAGGCAGCTCCTGGTTTTGGTCCCTGGTTCCATCGCGGCTTGTTTGCCTGTGCTGCATGGAAGCAGGTCAGAAAGTCACACTGGTGCTTGTTGTCCTCTCCTGAAGCGCTATGGTTACTTTTTTTTCCAGCGCAGCAGCTGGAAAACAGGAAAAGCAATAAGAGCTGTTGGCTGCTCCTTCCTATGGCTGTCCCTTCTAGAGGTCACTAATTACCCACAGCTGGCTACTCTAGAGCCTGTTCCCCGTGTCCCCTGGGCAGGCACGCTGCTTTCTCACACAGTAAGTACGTGCCGTTGTTTATTACCAGGGACTGACCCGCATACAGTGGGTTCCCACCGCCCTGGAGTTTGAGTCCGAAAAAAAAAGCCCATAAACAACTGGTGAAGTAGCTTTATGCTGGTTTTGGTTGTCTTTTCTTCTCTGTGCTGATTTTATTAGGTTAATAACTTTACGATTTACTAAGTATCACACAAGATCTCATCACCTGCCAGGACCAGCCCCTCTGCAGCACCACAGGAGTTTTCTGCCTCAAGGGTGAGGGAGCTGCCAAGACAAGATTTCAGTTTTACATGGAGACAGAATTCAGATACCGAAATCTTTGGTATTGTTCTTCTTTGTTTTTAAAGCTAGGCTTTAAAAAGACAGAGTTGAGTAGCCGAAGGCATGATACTCTGGCTGCTTGTTGTGTGCTGGGAAAAAACTGTGCTGGGACAGCAGTATGAGAGGGAGGGGTAATAACAAGGAGGCTGAGAGCAACCCTGCCGTTTGGGGTGGTGGGGAGTGAGGAGAGCAGAGCTAGAAAAGAAAGTGGAGATGAAACCAAAATTTTGTGGATCCTTGTTTGAACTAAGTTAAATTCAAAATGCCCTAGGTGTTGCAGATTTCATATATTGATCGTTAGCTTTTTATAGGCCCAAAGTGACAGCAATGCACAAAGCAACCATTTGAAATTAATGAACTGCAACCTGAAACATTAGCAAACGAGCTGCAGTCCTTCCCTCCTCGCTGCAACAGGAAAGTCAGCCAGCAGTAAGTAACACTGCAAGGGCCCACTGCTACAAAGCCCACAGGTTACTGGGGCTGGCCCTAAAATTATTTTAGCCCTGTCCTGGTGCAGAGGCACTGCCATGTACCTCACCTTCTGAGCCCCGCTGGCCTGTGACCCCAGAGGGTGTGCCATTGACAGCTGTGTGGCAAACCAAGCACCTGGGGAAAAGGGAAGAGTGCAGAAGGAAAGGAGTGAAGTGAGTGCCCCATACTTTGTGTGTTTGCGTGTGCAGAACAACGTGAGGGTTGGTGGTGAAGGAAACACCTGCATGTTTCTGTGGCTGATGAAGGGGCTACCCGAAAGACAAGAATACCCCAGCGATTGAAGTGGAGCTGGTGTGTGGATGATGTGGTAGGCCAAGCAGAGGGGTGGGACATTCCTATCTGCTACAGGAGAATATCACCAAACCACTAACAGAGTCATTTCTAAATTCAGTGCCTCTGAAACTTGTTCTGTTCTTAAATGTTTGCACTGGTGCAGGAAGATCAGCAGCAGACAGGCAGCCCTCTTGGCATAGGAGGAGTTGCAACAAGGCCCTAGAAACCTTGAGGAAAAAAAACAAAACAAAAAAACAGCCCACAGGTGTAGACTTAGAGGCACCTAACCCTTAGGCATAGGACAGACTAGGAAATTAGGTCATCCTGCATCCTCATTTTTACAGCCCAAAGAGAATAAAAGCACCGTGTCTCTTGGAGGATATTTGCATAGGACTGGCCTTAATATCCAGCCATTCTCCCTTGTGTATTCGGACTGGCCTTAATACCCAGCCATTCTCCCTTGTGTATTCAACAAAGAAAGAGGAGGGCAGAGAATGATTCACAGCAGCCAAGGCTCAAGAGCAGGAGTTAACCTTTCCACTCTGATTCACCCTCTAGATGTGCCTCTTCCTCCATCAGCTACCAGAAGGGATGGAACATCTCAGGATAAGGCTGGGATCCCCCTTTTGCTTTGTCATGTGGAGCTGGGCAGAACATACACCTCCTAATTCCAGCACTTGCCTCTCAGCTAATAACAGAACTAATGCAATAGCTGGCTGGGTGGGAAGAGACCAGGCTAGGAGCTGCGTATCACCAGTCTATGATACCATGACCTCAAAGCCCATAGCTAGCCAAAAGCATCAGCTTGCAGCTCCCTTTCATTACATCTGCTAGCCTAGCTGCGATGGCAGGGTTTGATTTTTTTCCCCCCAAAGTACAGTCCTGCCAGTACACACAATTACAGAGCACAACTCTATTTTTTTTTTTTAATTAAGATTACTGGGGGTTGTACAAGGCAGACCAGTGCTGGTGGCTTCCCCAACATGGGTGTGAATTGCAGCTCTCTTGGCATAATAGCTCCTTCTAAATCAGAAGAGCTTTGTCCATCCAGCACAGCCTACTGTTATTTCTACATCTGTAAATCACTCAACATAAAACTTAATGAGCTGCATACCCCTTCTTCATGAACCCCAGCCAAACAGGAGCACAATGCTGCAGCTGTAGCTATTAAGCTATGGTGGCAGCAAAGCACTCCATTAATACCTCATGCTCAGCAGTTTGTGATGCATGAGTGCTGAATAATTATGCCCTTGTTACCCTCAAATGAGGCGCAATTGCCAGAAACAAGAGTTTACAATTAAAAAACTGTACCAAGTCAAGGACAACATTTGTTCATTCATAAAACAAGCCTTTCTGGGCAGGAGGACTGTGAGGCAGAAAACCGCCAGGCTTATGTTAACTAGACAGCGGTTTCTAATGCTGTATTGTACCTCCTCGGCTAGACCTCCACAGGCACTTTATCCCAGCTGCTTTGAGAAATCAGCAGAGCTTTAGCTAAAGCACTTGTTACTGTAAAGTAGCAGCTCCACGCATTCAGTTAGTTGCGTACAGAGACTGTTAAGTAACTGCTCCTTCCTTACCTACAGCTCAGTGGGAATGAGGATAATGTCTGCACTGAGATTTTTGAATGACAGCTGGTTAAAAGGAGGGCTGTGCTGAAGAGAGACAGACTTGGGTTATTTTGAGCAACACTTCACCTAATCATTCTCTAAGCCAGGGTAGGGTGCGTAAAGAAAATTGTCGTGCTTATGTCTCACAGTATTACGACATCAGTAAGTCTTATGACAAACCCAAGTGATGGCTAAAGAGCGTTCTGAAGTACTCTCCAAACATAGCACTGCAGAATACTACATGCTTTCATGCAGAATATCTAGCAACAGATACCTGGCAGGATAGTTGCTGCATGCTGTTCTCATCAGGCTGCAAATTAATCGCGTTATAGAAGAATGTGCTTATGCTGTCACCTCCTTGTGAAGCCCTGACTCTCACCTCAGGACTTGCCAACTTCAAAACAGCCAAGGCTGCTTTATTTTCCCAGTCCTGTTCTAATATTCAGCCAAGAGATAATAGGTCATAAGAAACAAACTGAATGAGTGGTCAGGACATGTGGGCTGGGCAAAGCAAGTTTCGCTGCAGTGCCTGGAGAGGACTGGAATTGCGAGAAGCCCTGTCTGGCATGCTTTACGGCTATGGCTGCCAACATTTCTGTTTGTGGACCCTGAAATTTTTTCCAGCATGCATCATTTGCATTTTTTTTGATAATAAGCTTCTCTCATTTAACTTCCCCAGAGTCCAAGAAATGCTCGGGTACTCCCCATTCCTTTCTTCCGCCTCCCGCCTACCCACGATCCACAGCCCTTTCATTGGAAACCACAGCATAATACAGACCACAGAAATCTTCAAAGCTGCAATACAGCATTATAGGTGTCATGATGCAGCTGAAGCTTGACTTTGTAATAAAAATGAGTTTTTAAAAAGATCTCAACAAGTTACAAAACAAAAGGAATAAAAGCAAAACCTTTACTGTTCCAAACTGCTTAGATGAAATATCTCCTCTAGACGGTATTTATCTATTACCAGAAATCCTTCAGGCTACATTTTGAGAAATAAGCATTTGGAAAAAAATATCACTAAAATACACTGTTCAATTTATAGCCACACTGACAAAATGAGAGGGCAAGGGGGCTTTCACTCCAGTGAAAACACAGGTGGGAGGAGGGCAAAATCCTCCAGGCCAGATCATTTCAATTCCAGGATCACTTTGCCCTCTTGTGGGCAAACTTCTCTCCTGCAGCTTCTCAGCAGACTTACCAGCTGTATGCAGGCAGCTGCACCGTGTGGACGGCACAAACAGAATGCAAAAACATTACTGGACTTCCTCGTGTTCCCTTTAGCAGGCCAAGAATAGCTATCCTGAATTCAAAGGGAAGTCAAACCCACAGCCCAGCCACGTAGTTAACCTTGCTCGGTTCCTGCAGAGAAGCACGAAGAAGGCTGTGTGATAAAACAGGTAGCTGTCGTGCGCCTCGCTCTAAGGTGAAAGCCCACCTGAGAGCAAAGAAACATGGATGTGCATTGAACAACAGGCAGGCAGACAGCAGCAACCAGGTGCTGCCTGTGCCACTCACAAAGGAAACCTGCAGACCACTAGCCTGTGTTCTGCCCTGCTGTAGTGTTAATTTACAGCAAATTAATTTGGATCACACTGCTGAGAAAGGAGTTGCCACAATTCTAGCAGTAACAGGACTGAAACTGTGTGATCATGCTCCAAATTATTCAATCTTTCTCACGTTTCTTAGATCTTCTCAGTTGTCTTCTCAGGCTTTGTAAATCCACCGCTGACGTACCCTTTTAACACAACATTTTGCCCTGATTACTTGCACCTCATTTTCAAATTAAATTTAATTAATAGCATTAGAGACCTTTTCCCCTTACAATTATGTTCATCTCTGGTGACTTCATCAAGAGAATTTCACCTTTAATATATGATACACAGAAAAATATACTGTGTCTTTCCAATTTCAGTGCTGACAATTAAAAAAGTGCCATTCTCCTCCTGCTTATAAGATATACAGGTAATAAGCAATCTGTAGGATTATAAAACAAAAAAGCTACCCTGCCAGAAAGCACACAAGTTTATTTCCTTTTCCTCACCCCCACTACTGACAATCAAACAAACATTTTAAAAAGATCCAGTGGCTTCCCCTCAACCTAGTAACTCAGTCACCTGCATTTTTCTACACCAGAAGATAGGATTTGCTTGTGACGCCTTGTCCTGGTTTGTGCTACTGCCTTTAACAAGCCTAGCAGTTTATTCAATTTCTCAGCTCCAACTTATCAAGACAATATGAAACCAGCACTTGAATTACTCTTGTTGCAGTAACATAGAGACCATGGTAGGTGTAAAGTGTGTTACAAACTAGTTTGGTTGGACCCCGTGGGATGAGACAACACCAACCTTATTGGACATTTCCTCCTGGAAACGTCCACTGAAAATACTCAGCTTTGCAGATTTGCAAGTTGGACCCTCTTCCCCAGTAACAGGCAAACACAATGCAAGCTCCTTCCTCCAAACCAGGAACAAAGAATGATGTTATTTCCTATGGTTTGTTCTGGGAGAACTATATACTGACACCAAGCACTAGCAGTAGAAACAAGAAACACATATTTAACTAATATTTTATTTTAAAAATGATTACAAAATATTTTTTAAAGTTCTTAAGTCCAAAAAAAAGCATAATACATTAAAAAGACCACAGGTTTAGAATGGAAAAACAGTTAAACATTTCAAAATTATTTTAATGGAAGCAACACTGACTACAAAACTGTAAAAAAAATTATTTTATACAATATATAAAACCACTGTGTTATCATCCTGATTTAATAATCATTAAGTCACTTAAATTCTCAAAGGTATGAAAGTGATAGTTCTGAACAGCATAAAATTTAATCTAGATGATTAATTTAGATTTAATCTAAAATTTAATCTGCTGCTGCTTACAGCAATAAAGCAGAACAAAGATGAATTTCCATCTTGAAGGCACTACCAGCATTTTGATTCGTGACAATTTTATATAACCTTTCTAAAGTCTCACCAAATGCTTCCCTTCAGTGTAGTAAGTTTGGTATTTTTATTGCACAAATTTGAACAGAATGAGGATTACCATGATGGCCATTATGCAAAAACATCTTGTGCAGAGCTCTGAGACTTGTGTGAGACAACTGACTGCATTTTCAAGTCGGAGGGTGCAATGGCAGAACCGAATTGTAGAAGACCACGATCCTTCCCTGCTGTTTTTAAAGCACAGAGCACAAGCAGTAGGGCACGATTCCTTCACATACTTGAATCCAAAGGGTATTGCTAGCATCATGATTTTAATGTGAGCCAAATGCAGAACACATAAAAAAATATTAATAATCTACATAATGCACATGCAGATTTTCGGAGAAACTCTCAGACCAACCTCTTCACAACAAGTACTCACACGTCCTGGAGAACCCTTTGCACCGATTCTCACGGCACTGTAAACAAGGCCCGAAATTCAGTGCAGAGCCTTTGAGTATTTTTGGACAGGCTCAACTGGAAAAGGCTACAGCTTTTAATGTGTCTGAGCAGGCTCACGACACCACTGCCAAGCACTGCGGTGAAGATGGGAGAAGACAACCCTCAGCTCGATGCACGGCCAACTGCTCCTTTCCACAGGTTTTACTGTCAGCTAAGATTGTACGTGGATGGTTGCTTTGCGAACAGTAAGAGAAATTTAAGACAGTTCCTCGTAACTGCCCTTCTGCCAAAGCTCCCACCACTCTCCTGAACAGTCCCTCATCCATTTCAGTCAAAAATCAGCCGACTTAAATTTAAGCAATTAAAAAACTGCTTCAAGTAAAGCAGGCTGGTTTCATCAGAAACAGGCTGGGAAACGTGCAAACCACTTTGCTGACAGAGCACGGGAGGGTAAAAGGCATCCAGCCGCACACACAGCTCCTGCAAAAACAGACGTTTCATCCAGGTCCAGGGCCATCCTCTGGGATTGGTCCAATTGAGAAACACTCAAAGCCTGGATCCAACACCAAAAGCATGACATAGGGCACTTCAAGACTGCAGGGGGCCACTCCACACAGCCCTCACCTCACCTAGCCTGCGAGGGCAGAGGTGCCAGGAGGGACACGGGGACAGCATCTGCCCCTTCATCTTGTGGAGCTGACAAAGCAGTTAAGGACGCCGCCTCCCAGAAGCAGAGAACAGCATACATGCAAGCAAACTTCATTCTCAGCTGACTTTAAACAACAAAACCCTTCAGCTTAAAGCCTGGGATTAATAGTACCACCGTATAGAAACCGTGTTGTTAGCCAACAGCAGTTTTGGCAGCAATAGTTTAGCAATTACCTTAAGCCTGTAACCAGCATGTCGCTCAGCTGCTTGTGGTATTTAACTGCTACGTGACAGGTTAGTGCCAGGTACGCAGTGTCTGGGATGGAGCGCTATGTATTTCTTTAAGAATAACAGGTTCCCTGTTAGTAACTGTGACATGGAAAACAGAAGTAACCAGTTTCCAAAAGACTACCCACTTGTCGTTTTCATTAGCTGACAGCAATGCATCCCTTTCAGTCAGCGACAGAATTGGATCCTCAAATCCATACAGGGATCAGTGAGTCAGTGAGAAAATGGGTAAAAGCTACTTGAAACAGCTACAAGGAAAACAGCACACTCAGTTTCTTTGTAAAGTATCATAATAATAAGCACTTAGGTGGAGAAAAGTCTTACAGAGAAAGCAATCAAAACCCATAATTCCCTTCACATATTTTCAACGAGGAAAAAAAAAAAAAAAATTACGCCATGACACAATCCCCACCATTGTGCTGCATCATTTAAAAATATCAGCAACACTGTGTTATTCTTACACCATATTTATAGCTTTTAATTATATATCAAGATTTAGAAACTACAGGCATCTTGGTGTGCATTGATTAGGTAGAATGCCAGGCAATAAAAATAATTATAATTAAGAAAAATAAAAAATAAAATAACCCACAAAACCAACCAAAACCAAACCCAAACTTAAAATATTAATCATAGCTGTGGACACAAACCCCAAAGTAAGACACTGCAAATTGCAGCAGAGATATTTCCCACTGTGGCCAGTTTGGTAACCAGTAACGTTGCTTGTAAACAAAAACATCTCTAACCTACCCAGTTTTGAGACACAGCTACGGCAGGCCCTGTACACCTACACCAAGATCAAGCGTTAGTGCAAATGGACACTAATAAATACAAGGAAAATCAATTCTAATCTAAGGAACATTTCATCCTCACAAAGCAGGAAATGACACAAAGGAAAGTATGTATTTTATGCATGGTTCTGAAACCAAGCTACAGCTTAAACCTCATGATTCACACCAACTGTCAAAATTGTACTCTGCCCAAGCAAAGTGTAGTGTTAAGGTTAGGTCTCAGAGCTTAGAGAGAGAACATCACAAACTCACAGTCATCAGAAAGTAGCAGTACTGGGAGGAAAAAAACAAAAAAAAAACAAACAAAAAACAATAACAACAACAAAAACCTTTGACCTTCTTTACAATGCTTTATCTTAAAATGGCTTCCTCATCCTTTTCCAAATATAGCTCTCAGACAATTTCTGGAGGGCTTACTCTCAATGCTGCCACAACAGGTTACAGGACTATAAATTTGTCAGACAATGGTATTGATGAAGTGGAGTTAATGCCTGGAAGATACGACAGATGTCATGAGAACCCAAACAAGAACTGTTTTTGCATAATCAGCTTTTTCTCATTTGCTTTGGTATTTTGGAATGTCTCTTGACTCACAGCAGTTCGCCCTACTTTTGAGGGCTTCCCTCTAAATGAGGTTTAGCAATTTTGTTTCTACCTCAGACATCTGCAAAATGCCTTTTTTTTTTTTCAACCACTTCACTTTTTACACAGTAGCCATCAACATCTAGTCTGATAGGTCTCTCACTGGTCTGATACACGTTGCATCAGTAGTGTTTCTTGCAGTCTCACGGCCCCTTGCTTTTAAGACAAATCAAGGTTACGAGTGCTTATTTACCTGTTCACCAACTGAGTTAGCCAGCAGCAAGAAGTCTCATACTAGTGCCGTAGATATCAGCACAGAAAATGGTGCTGTCCATAACCATTCTGGTAAAACTCACCATTACCTATGCATAAACAAGCTGTGCATGGTATTAACCCTGCAAATTATAGTTGATATTACAACATGCTGTAATCTTTCTCCCACTGATGTTCAAATTGCTACTTCTGGGTGACTTTGTGAAAATACTTAAACTTTTTCCTCTCACAGATGCCACTTCATTTTTTTTTCCCTGTGACTTTTGTCACTTTTGAAGTAGTCTGAAGGAATATTCTGGCATACAAGTCTGAACTTGAATAACCATGGGGTGCAAAGCTGTCTCCTTAAAAAAAACATTATATTACCCCCTGCATAAAAACCCTAAGCTATTTCATTAAACTGATCTCCACAGACAGAACTAAAAAGTGTAATTAGTAAAAAACAAACCAAAAACCCTTACATAAAGATAAGCATTTTTGTAAAGCTGCAAGTAGGTATCCCTTTTACACTTACCATTTGACCAGTAAGTACAAGAATGAATTCTACCATACTAACTTGTAACTAGTAGAAAATATATTTGGTCCAGTTCATATACAAAATGTCTTTAAGGCATAACTGAGAATTTATGCATCACAGATTATCTTCTAGTAGTCATTCCTTCCAAAATCGAATCAGCACACTGTTGTCCTTGTGTTATTCTATTTAAACTTTTTTTTTTTTTAAATGTATGCCACCTAGAGAGGTGGCAGGACCAGTTACCTACAAAATTAAATAGAACATGATGTTCAAGATGATATTACTTAACCTAAGGATCTATAAAAATTTGCGATGAGCAACATGTAAAAAATTGATTCAAAGGAAGAGACAGAAGTTATTACCTACAGAACACTGAAACTTCATTTTAGTTTGCTCCACTGAAAAAAAAGGAACTAATTTCAGAAAGTTCAGCTTTACTTATTCAGTAGGGAATCTTCTACGGTGCTCTGAGCGTTGCCTGAATTTTGAGGGTGTTCTTTGGTGCTTCGTTTCCAACTGTCCCAATACTCCATCACAAACTCAGCTAAAAATGCCCCACTTGCAAAAAATCCAAATACCTGTGAAAGTGAAAGAAACATATGAATTTAAAAAGTACAAACATTGACAGTATTCTATGATTTTGGAGAGATTTGCTGCACTATGTTAATAATGCTCACATATTAAATCAATGGTTCCATTTAAATTAGCAGCAGATCAGAAATCTTAATTCTAGCATATTCAATGCAAAAGTTGTCACAATTCTCATTCTCTTAATCAAGCGTGAATCTTAGGATATGTTCTAAACAGATCTTAATAGTAGAAGTATATTCATTATTTTTTTTGCAGTAAAATTAGTAAAGAAGCATAGCACTGGTGGTATAGCAGACTATTTATCCAAGAGATATCTGCTGTTTAAAGGGACTAAGTGAAGAAGAGTAACCCGTGGAAGGTGAAGGGAGATAAATAAGCAGAGCCTAAGCAAGTCCTTACTGCGTCAGCAAGTGGGGATGATGTGACCTTTTGCTAATGACAACTTTCATTATTAGTCATATCAAAGTAGTGGTAAGCAGACGGTTGGTTTTAGCAGCTTCTTTCAAGCAAGAATGTAAATGCACACATTTACACTAACTTTTAAATAAAATTAAGCAGCAGGTTTGCCCCAAAACAGTTAGATACTATGAAGTCTTGAATCCCAATATTTTTGTTTTTCCAGCTCCAGGACAAAAACAAACAAACAAAAAACCCACCACCACCACCACAAAAAAAAAAAAAAAAAACACACACAGAAAAGGAAGACTAATCAAACCATTAGGACTGTATATATCAGCATCACAACAGATGACCATACAAAAGTGTGTATCTTCAATAGCTCACGCTGAGTATGGAACAGAATTCAATTTTTATTCATTCAAGAATAAAATAAAAAATTGATCTTTAATCTCACATATTCACAATTCCAAAGTTATTCAAAAAGAGCACCAAACGAGTAAGGAACTATGACCCAAAGCTTCTACAGTGCCTTGTCCTGTGCCTCTCCAGTGTTCTGTGGGAGATGCATAACCTGTTCCTCTTCTATTTTTGTCTCTGAGGAACCTAGCATTCTTATTGCAACCTTTACAAGCCAGCATTCTCTACATATGCTTTATAATGTCTGACAAAAGATGTGGTTTCTTGCTGACTTCGCGAGAGGGCAGCATTACAGGAGCACAATTGAGGAAAAAAGTTGGCATTTCAGAGAGGCGAGTACCAGAGAGCCTGGGAGGCTGTGAGAGATGGCAGTGCCATTAACAGTGACAGATGACAGGGAATAGTACAGAGCCAAGGCAGTGAACTTAAGTGAGGAACCAAGAAGCAAGCCACAGCTGCCGGGGAGCCACAAGCAGGACTGCTGGAAAGCCCTGCATCCGAGGAATGCCTACTCTTCGGATTTCCTAAGCTAAGTTTCAGAAGCTCTGAAACAGCTAGCTCCTCCTGAAACTTGTAATGCACTGAATTCTGTTCCCTGCCCAGTTTTTTGCCCGTAGACTGAGTGAGGTTTAAAGGGTAGAGAAATTAAGATACAAGATAAATGCAAAGTAAATAATACACTTGTAAGACTTACACATGCAGTAGTTTCAGAAGCCAACGCAGAGCTCGTTGCAGCAAGAACTATTGAAGCTAACAGGAAAATGACACCTATGGCTAGCATGGCCCACAAATTCTGGAAATATAAAAAATAAATGTTACAGAATTGTAGATATACTACCCGAAAAAGAACAAGCATCGTAACAGCAACCAAGTTAATCTGCCAGTGAATTTACAATTTGAAACACTGATGCTCATGGGAGCTTCAGAAAATCGTAGAATGGGTTTGGGTTGGAAGGGACCTTAAAGATCACCTGGTTTCAACCCCCCTGCCATGGGCAGGGTCACCTTCACCAGACCAGGCTGCCCAAAGCCCCATCCAGCCTGGCCTTGAACACCTCCAGGGATGGGGCATCCACAGCTTCTATGAGCAGCCTGTTCCAGTGCCTCACCACCCTCACAGTAAAGAATTTCTTCCTTATATCTAATCTGAATCTCTCCTCTTTCAGTTTAAAGCCATTCCCCCTTGTCCTATCACTCCACTCCCTGACAAAGAGTCCCTCCCCAGCTTTCCTGTAGCTCTCTTTAAGTACTGGGAGGCTGCTGTAGGTCTCCTTGGAGCCTTCTCTTCCCCAGGTTGAACAACCCCACTGTTGGATTTTACTACTATGTATGCCAAACAATATTCAATATCATCAACTATTTTTAAAAGTCTAATTTACACACTCCTTTTTTTTTATTATTTCAGTATTTCATACATTACACCAACATTCATACACCAACATGGGGCTTTGGGCAACCTGGTCTGGTGGGAGGCATCCCTGCCCATGCAGGAGGTTGAAATTAGATGATCTTTAAGGTCCCTTCCAACCCAAACCATTCTGTGATTCTATGATTTCTCACAGTCAAATTCAAGTGCAGGTCAATTGTGCTAGCATTATTCTATACGCAATACATTTGGGAAACTACAAACTTGTAAGTAAACTTGCTCAATCAAATCTTACTACACTCCCTTATCTGTACCTTCATGTTTGCACGCTACTGTTTGCACTGAAGACAACCAGGAAGGGACATTCATACAACAATACAATATCCTCCCTGACTTTACAGAGCAACTCTGTGCCACCACAGTATCGTCTGAAATATAAAAGCATGAACAAGTACAATTATTACCAAAAAGGAGGCAGGCTACACACAGGAGAAAAATAGATACCATAAACAGGCAAATTCCAAGTATCATGCTGGTAGTAAAGTGTGTTCCATATGCATACATATATATTGTGATTGTAGTAGTATAGGTCTTTGTGAAAGACTTTCATACAAGTCCTAAAATCCTGCATGTAACCAACATGACAATTTAGGAAAAGCTGCCAAAAAAAAAAAAAAAGACTCTTAAAGTTAACTTATTTATTAACTGTAATATAACCTATGTTAATCTACCCTTTAATTAGAGAATAATAAAAGATTCACTCTGCATTGCCTTTTTACTCCACAGTAGTCTTTAAGCACTTGCATTAAATGGTTTGTTTAAAAAAAAAAAAAAATCTTACCACTCTCTTTACTTTATCTTTCCCGAAGGTTTCATATGCAACAGTGCAATACACACAGAGAATCAGGAGGCTCAGAAGAAAAGCACTGCAGCTTGTGAATTCAAAGAAGTAAAGTCCACCACAATTGATACAATCCTCCACAATTTCCTCAAAAATAACAGCCAGAAGAGAGAGAAACTGCAAACAAATAACACACTTGTGTTAGATCAAGTCACCAATATCTTTAGCAAACGGATGTCTCCAATATTAACATTAATGAAGGCAGATGTAAAATTAAAAAAAAAATCTAAGAAGAACTTGGTACGGTTCTGCACTATTTTATGGTTATTTACCATTACTTACCTATGGATAACACAGGTAGAAATATAACGACACAGTTTAGGCTTGATGTTAACGTCAGTCAACAAACTCCATTGGGTTAAGCTGAGCACATACCACCAAGCACACGCCTTTAGCTAAAGACTTCCCATTCGTGGCTTTGTGCAGTAGGAAGCAGAGCAGGCAGACAGCACGAGACACACAGCTTCCAGTCAGAACAAGCAAAAATGCTATTGCTTACCACTTACAACCGCATTTAGTTTTACATGCATTTGGGTTTGGGGTGGATCAGAAGACTCTGAGCCAGTCAGCTACCTCCCTGAAAGCCTGCAGCTGGTGTTATCTCCCTCGATAAACTTCAGAGAAAGTATAGCTAATGGCTCGTGTGTTTATGACCAGTAACAACAGAAGCTCAATTGCAGGAACCAAAACTTCAAACTATGTTTAAACCACGTTTAAGCTATGTTGGACAGTGTTTAATCTCTGCAGAAGCTTATGTTAGCCTCCCTGCAGCAGTATTTTTTGAGGAAAGAACGAGTTAATTCCCGTACAGACACCAGGCATCTGCTGCTGGATCTTCTACCATCTTACTGTACAAGAAAGGATATTGCTTTTTTTTAAATAGTCTCTCATTTTGGCCACTTCTTGCTGGTTTTCTTCATCCTAAAAAGTTGACAGAGGATATAGATCCTTGCAGTAAGGAGTTCAGTGAACTGAAACAATTATTAGGAATCAGAATCAGCCGTAAAATCAAGACTGATACAGGGATGATGATCCTATTTTTAATGATAGTATATGGGCAATAATGGAGTTGACAGCTCTTCTGTGAAAAAAATCTAATTCTAGAATTCAGAATTGTCATTTTCCAGTTACTTGCATGTCAAAACAGCTGCAGATGCTATATCTGCATCTTATTTTGGAAAATAATGACCTGTCTTCAGTTTCAGTTTTCGGACAGTAAAAATAAGAAAAGTGATTTAGCACGTGGGAACTGTAAATTCACCAACTAAGCAAGACCTCAGAAAACATCGTGCTTTGAATACGCATTGGTGTAAAGTAAACAGGATCTCAGAAAGGGAAAAACACAAGTTGGGAAACTGACACATTACAATCAGGCCGCAGCATACTTGCCTTCTCTCTTGTGCTTGGCTAGCAAAGCAAATTTCTCAGAAACCCTCACGCCTAACACAGTGATTACTACAGATGCCCAAGGAATATTTTTCTCCCCCTCCCTTCTGGGATTTATATTTCTGCCTCCTTATATCAGCACTGAAAACTGAATGCCATCACTTTCACCAGAGACAGAACAGAAAGGAAATAAAAGGTCTTTTTGGCAACCTGCCCTTAAAAGGCTTTAGAAGCCCAGGTAACCATAATATGGTCTAAGTAACTGCAAACAACCCTCTCCACTCAGTGTGCAAATGAGTGGGGAAAAAAAAAATCACATTCAAGGAGTACTTTTAAAGGGTTTCATGTCAAAAAAATGGAGGAGAAGGGATGATTGAGGGGTTGATCTGGCGTCCTTTGTGGGACTTCTCCAAGTCAGTATTCAAATTTTTATTAATGAGCCGAATAACGAAGGAGAGTTCTTCACATCAAAGCTTTTTAATGATGCACTTTGATTGAAGTAGTATATCAGCAGCACATCTATAAGCTGCAGAGAGTTCTGCCTGGGTTTGTTAATTTGCTTCTTGACATTACCACAAAAAACATAAGAGGGCTCTGTTGTTACGTTTTATTCAGTTTCCCAGTTCTGCAAGCACAGCCACCTTAGGTCATTGTTAGTCCTGGGATCAGCGGAGACTTGTACAGGCTTACATTAAGCAGTTGAAGCTTGCTCTGTTGTATTTTTATGTTTGCCATCTCCACACTGAACCTATGGAAACTTCCTAGTGGCAAGCACCCAGAAACTCACTATGGTTTTGTTTGAGCTGTCAGTAACAAGCAGAGAGGGACAGCTCAGGAGCTCCTCATTTTCTTCAGAGCTAAACCTTCAGGGCAGAGCCTCTTCTATGCTGAAGACCGAGGAAGCGCCTGAAGACACGAACAGGCAGCTGCTACCTTCCTTTCCTCTCGTGCAGAGCCCCGCATTGCTGCAGATTAGTCCCAACTGCCCACACATACACCAGCAATTAAATAACTTCCTCGGTCCTTTGCCAGCAAGAACTTTTCATTGACACTGACGTTTCTGCAAGTTTCTGCACAAATGTCGCGCTTCTCAAGTAGATTTAAGAAGCAAAAGGCTACAAAGGAATGCTACAAAAATAAAGCAAATCAATGAACTTTCCAATAGGCCTGTGAAAACACAGAGCAGTGGTGTTCCCAGTACAAAACCTTCCCGTTTAGAAGGGTGCATAAATTAATTCAGTTTAGCAGTTCACCCGTGTGATTATCAGTGTGCAGTCCCAACAGTAACAAACAATCATGGTTCTAACATAAGCCTAATAGATGTTAATGACCACCACAATCACTGGGACTTCCAATAAAAAAACAACCAATGCTTTCCTAAAACAGGAATATTTCTCCTACTGGAAATGTTGAGGCTTCCACCTTCAGTAATTTCTGGAGCTTGCTGTAAGTGCTTTGGCCAAGAGCTGAAGATCTGTGCATTTTGGTAAAGGGAAAAAAAAGGGGGGGGGGGGGGGGAGGAGTGGGGAAACTGTTGGAAATGAGCAGGGTGAATGATGATAATTCATTTTTTTCTCTTATTGAAGGACTGCTATAGGCCATAAACTGCTACTTCTTTAGGAGCCTATCAAGCAGTTATCCGTCCTTGCTAAGACAGGCCTTAATAACTTACCTTTTTCCTTCCTAGAAAGCTTTTTAAATAAAGCCTCTGCTCCGGTAAGCAGTTGAAGACGTTGCTACACCAGTAAAGTTGCATATGCAATTGTTTTGTTCCATTAAACTACTGATCTGTAATGATCTGTTTGTTTGGGAGCAACATCCAGCAGATCTTACTTAATTAATCTCTAGAAGATGAAGTAACATTTTACATCCTGTTGTATTTACTTATAGCATTCTTGGGTGTGATTTTAAAAAAAAAAATAACACTCTTAGAAAGCTTTACTTTTGGCAGCATTAGCATTACCAGCACTGCTTTCTTAAGCTTTCAGCTGGGGCTTTTGACTGCATAAGATAAAGTTTAAAAACTGAACATCCTCTTTTCTGCACAGTGAGTTAACAAGAAAGGGTTGGAAATCACCTATGATTCCTCCCAGCATGAGACATCTGACTGAGAAGCCACTTCGTTGGAAAATGTTCGCTGACACATTTACAGTCAGCGGCCCTTTGCCACTGCGGTTTCACTACTCCCTGCTGGTACGACCAGCGCTCCTCACATCACTACCAGCAAGCCCACACCAGCATGCTTGGGAAGAGTCCGTCACTGAGTATGGAAACAAACAGGAGCGTGATTCAGGTGTCCCGGTGCTGAGCACATTCAAGAATAAACATTACGCTTGGCAAAAAGCAAGCAGAATTATAAGCCCCCAATTCCAGGTGAGCATGGGACTGCCCGGTATGCAGCGAGGCACTGCAATGTCACACGCACATCCAGACCGGCCACCACCCAGGTCGCATGTTTTGGTGTGATTTCTGCCAGGAGGTTTGCTGCGGGAGATGTGCTCCCCGAGGCGGTGGCGCACAGCACAGCTTGGTACGCTCACAGTCGGGCTGTGGGGGCGATGGGAGGGGGACCCAGCAAGCCGTTCCTAGTCCCACAGCCTTACAAAGGTTTCTACTGCCCGTTTTCATCCAGTGAGGCCCTAGGACAAGAGTACTGTTTTCTGTGAGGCTTGCCTCTGATTTTAAACCCCGAGGACACCGAGCAGCGGACCCGCGCTGGCCGCAGCGTTTAACCTCGGTCACGCGAGGCACACAACCACCATGTAGGTGCTAGTATGTGCTCCTGCAGCCAGGACACGAAGAAGAAGAAGCAAGCCCATTAGTTCCTCACCACAAAACAACCTCAACCTGTCCAAAAGGCAGTGCCACCGCTGCCACCTCAGCCTTCAGTTACCAATTTGTGCAGCTTAGCAAACAACAGCAAGCGCAGACTTTGCCTCTCCTGTGCTTCAAGCCAGGCTTTCTGCTCAAGCAAGCTCCTTCCTGACCCACAGAAATAACCCCTCTGCGTACAGCCACATCCGTTAGCCTTCATCGGTGAATATTTTAATTCTTAGGCTCGGGGGAGCCTAAAGCTGGAGGTTATGGGAAGGGAAGGGAAGGGAAGGGAAGGGAAGGGAAGGGAAGGGAAGGGAAGGGAAGGGAAGGGAAGGGAAGGGAAGGGAAGGGAAGGGAAGGGAAGGGAAGGGAAGGAAGGGAAGGGAAGGGAAGGAAGGGAAGGGAAGGGAAGGGAAGGGAAGGGAAGGGAAGGGAAGGGAAGGGAAGGGAAGGGAAGGGAAGGGAAGGGAAGGGTCTCACCGGTTGCAGCACTTTGGCCGGCAGCCTCCAGCCCTTCAGGTGCTGCCGGGTGCAGCCGCAGGGCCGGTGGGGCTCCTTGCAGTGCGGCTCGGTGGTATCGTTGTACACGGCCCCGTTCTCCATGGCCGCGCCGCCGCCGGCTGCCGAGCTGAGGGAAAAACGAAAGCAAAAGGGCGAGGCAGGAGGGCGGGGAGGGAAGGGAAAGGGAAGGAAGGGGAAGGGGAAGGCGGAGGCGGTCCCTCCCGGCCTCCGGCTGGCTGCCAGCCTGGCCCGGTCCGCTACCGGCCTTCCCCAAGGGCCTGGCCCTGGCCCCGGCCTCACTTGCGGAGGAGCCGGGCAGGTACCGGGCGCTGGAGGCGGCCTGGGGCTGAGCAGCGCCTAGGGGAGCGCGTGGGGCCCGGGATGCTTTTTAGGAAGGGTTTGAAGAGTTAGGAAGGGTTTGAAGGATTGTTTAAGAAGGGTTTGAAGGATTGTTTGCCTCCCTGTTCTCACAGGAGGGTGTGGGTTGGAAGGATTTAAACCACAGCTTTTGGTGCTCAGCCACCGTGCTGGCAGTGAGGTAACCACGAGTGTCCCCCAGCTCCCTGTGTCGATACGCTCCCACGCCTCTGCCCAGGTCAGAGTTGAAGGGAAGCTGCGGCTTGTGGTGCCTACAGAGGAACACGTGAAGCCCACTGTATATAAGCACAGGTGTACTGCGTTCACCATTATTATACTGTTAACCTATCATCCGCAGAACTGCTACCGTCCATCACAGTCAAATGCGGGTACACTTCACTTATTTAAGTTTCTGTCAAATGTAATATAAATGGCAATTTGCTTACTTAACCTCAGCTTTGTACGCACTTTGGTTAAGTGAAGTGTATGCTCAGCAAATCAGGTTGCTCAGCCCCTGTTCCTGTTCCAGAGCCAGCACAAAGAGTGGGGAGGACGCGTGCTGCCACCCGGGAGCCCCGGTGCCATTTGTAACTCTGCCAAGAGCCACCGGGACGGACAGGTAAAGTAGGATGGCCCAGCTAAACGCGGTCGGTTCGTGCTCTGTGTTGAACATTCACCAGCAGGCCATAAGCGCGATCCCTCCCAGTAAGAAAACACAATCTAGAGGAACGCTGCAGGGCCCCTGGGCAGGGCAGCACAGACTTGTTTGTGCCAGAAACAATGCCTGCTGCAGGAATCGGCTTTAGAGGCAAATGAGGAGGGCAAGTCCCATGATTCCCAAGGCATGGGAGTTTCCAGTAAAATAAGTAAGGTACCGCCACGAGGGCAGCATAGCTTCTGCCTGGGGTTGGGATGCGTTTAATGTAGTTCTGCTGGCAGCATCCCCAGAACGCAGGGCTAGGCACATAACATTTACTGTTACCACTCAAGAGTCTGCCTTGCCTTTATTGCTGGTTTTTACATTAGTACACTATAAATAAGATTACATTACAGAGGCTGGCATCTCTTTTCTGAAGGAATTTCCCTTGTTTTGTTTTCTTGCTAATATTTTGTGTGTGACTAGACTGTACCTTGGTCTGAGGGAGACAGGACTTAGGGAGATAGAAGAAATTGTGAGTTTTCCTTTTAAGGTGTTCGGTAGCATCTAGGGATATTTGCATTTGTTCCCATTTGAATCTTTACCAGTGTCTTAATGCAACATTACTAGATTATGAACAGAGATTTAACTATTGATGACAACTGTCCGAGTCTGCTTTTCAAGGAGTCATATAAACACTATAAAAGTCAACAAAAGATGAAACATATTGCAACCTTTTTCTACTCCCTGTTGTCTTTGAGTTGGCTTTTCTGTTCAGGCCTTCTCCAGAAAGTACATATCAATGATGCATGAATTATAAAGGTTAGCTTGCCACTTAAATCCTAGCTTATTTAGCCCACTTTATTTATTTATAAGGGAATTCATGAAAAGCAAAACAGTAATAAAGTTCCAGTAACTGTAACAAAGAAGGAACGAAAAGCAGACCAGATAGGGCGTGGTAGCTTAAAAATACTTTGGGCATTGTGTTAAAACATACAAATGCTGCTATGCACACAAACTAAAGGCCCTTTTCATTAGAACTGTCTTTCAAGTACCTCACTCTCCTTTAGAGGGAATGCAGATCAAAACAATAGTTGTGATACATAACATGCCTGTTTAATGCAAATAACTGTAATTACCTGCCTGTGATGCAATGGAAATCCCATTCCAGATGTGCATCTACTTCCTTCTGTTTACGTGCTGATGGAGTTTTCCAAAAACAAAGTCTTTCTTACCCACACAACCTGTGCCAGAATGGCAGAACCAGAGCTAAAAGCAGAGAGGCAACCCTGGAGTTAGATCCTAAACTACCGCAACATCTCCATTCAGCCAAAGAGCTTGAGGTTGGCGGAAGCAGATTAGTGATGAGTGCCCTAGTTTTCTCCCTCATTGCGTCTTCTCCACCATAGTGGCCAAAAAGCAATACTTATTAAGTTGAGAAAGCTACCTCATTAGGGGAGATTATAGTATAGCTTTATGACACAGCTATCACCCCTTGCTGCACTGAAAAACCTTACAAGTAAGTGTGACTGGAGCTCCTTGAAGCAGTTGAGGAAGTGTCAGCCACTGGAATATAACGGACACAGACCAGGGCTGCATCCCTGTTCTCATAAAGTGAAGCCCCAGTGACCCTTCAGAACTAGCTTCGTACTTTCGTACTGTATTACAGATTTACACAAATTAAGCTAAAACCAAAATCCCTCACAATCAAAATTAGCAGCAGGGCTCCATTGACCTGACTTGTCACAAATTCTAATTTTCCCATGTTCATAAATACAATTGTGTCTTTTTGTTTTCCTTCAAGGAGGGCAAGAGAGACGGAACTATAGGAATGGGAAAGTAGTTTAAAAGTCCAAAGAACTGAAGGAGACAGGCTCCATTTCATTTGACGGGCGATGAGGTTCATCACCACTGAACAATTAAGTCAGGCAGTTGGAGGCACAGCTCTCCTCCTGGTCTCAGTTCTGGTATTCCCATGCAAGCATCTAACAGGTTTCTTTCATGACTCTGGCCCTTCTTGTTGCAAGCATTAAGTACAGTACAACTAGCTAGCAAAGGGAATAACATAAGTACTGTGACAAAGAACTCAGAAAAGACTTTCACGTGTTGCATCTGCTGAAGATTCCTCTGCTCTCAAGGCTGTATTTTTGGGCTCAGTATTGCAATTGAATTCACAAACCCTGATCTTCATGCTGACCAGCTAGAATGTGTGATTTTTAAACAGCTGAAGATTAAGAATTAACATTTTTAATAGCTATGTCTAAGTATCCCTTATGACACAAGAAAACAAACCCTCAATGCTCCACATTTCCCAAATGTTGGGTTAAGCTAACTCGTCACTGTTTTTCCACATTTATCTGCTTAAAGAGAATCACAAAGCCATGAGGTATTTGACAAGTAACAGTTCTACAGGTGCAGGTGTCCTACTGCAAGTTAAGTTTGCTCCCCATAAAACGACTGCCACCCAATGGGTTGGTACTTAAGTTCCAGATGAACCACTAGAAACTTAAAAGTTCGTGTAGTATGGTAGCTAGTCCATATAGCCCAGGTATCACTACACATTTCAGAGACTGCCATATTTTCAGCTGAAAACTAAGAATTGTCTGGAAAGAAAGTGGTCTATTAACCAAAATTTTCAAGCTTAAAACTGGTAGAGTAAGCTTATTACAACCAGTATTCTCAAAGAACTGATGTAGGAACATGAAGGAGAGAAGGAGGAGGAAGAAGGAAGAAGAAATTTGTAAAAATCCCCCCCAAAACATTCGTTTTGGGGTTAATAGTTCCTTATCTACAGAGAACTAGCTCTGAAAGTACAAAGGAATTTACTTGGTTTATTTACTTTACAGCATTTTTGCAGTATTCCACAAAACATTGATTTTATTTTTTTAAATGAAAAATCATCTGTTCTTCCAATACCATCTCTAATTTCTTGTGTACTAGACTAAAACCTTGGACCCAATGACACTAAAGGCATTAAAGGCACACAAAAGCGATTAGAAGTTACTCATGCTGTTATTCCTTTTAGAATCAAGGTCATAACAAACCTAACACATCTACAGGTAGGGCATTAAAGCACAATAAAGGATAACGAAGTAGTATCCTTTCCAAGCATCCTTCCGTTGTTTTACCCAACTGGTAGCTTTGGTACCTAAAAGAATGAGGATTAACTAGCTCTACGTTTTGTGAAAATAGCCTTCTATTACATAGGTTTGTTTTGCATGATAGTTCTGGTGACACCATCTTGACACTCTTGTCAAAGCAGTAGGCAGGGAAATTTCAACTCGAGGCCAAAGCCAGCAGCCAAGCAGTCCTGGTCTCACTGAATGGAAACAAGAAGCCAAAGCCACCAGGCTAAATAGAAACAAGTTCTCATTTTCCTTTTGTCATAAAAATACTTTAAAGTCTTTTTTCCAAAAAACACAAAGAAGCTGTGGATAGTGACAGCAGCTTTAAGAGAATTTCAACGTTAAGGAGGGAGGTAGGCTACATCAGTATAGTAGAATAAAAAACACGTAGAGAGAATGTTCTTTAAAGATTTTTTTTTTTTTTTTGCAAAATAGCTAAAACAGCTAACAGGGGCTAGGGAAGAAATAAATTTAGAAGTTTTAAATTTGCAGAAGTGACATTTATTTCTAGAACTTTGTTTTATGAAGTGAAATTATAATGAGTCATTAGTAAGGTTTTCCCCTGTCCCTGCCTCTGAAAAAAAAGCCACCTAGTTCAACAGTTCCTAATATATTGTCTAGTTTTCCAGAAATATACGGAAATAAAACATGTCCGAGTCTCCAGCTTCAAAAAGGATACTGGACTTTGACAGATGCTCAAATGAATAAAAAAATGCAGAAGCTAAAGTTTTCTTTCCAAAACCTGAGCAGTACGAAAGCTTAGGATATTGCCCTAGAGTTTCACTCCACAAACACTTACCACTGCAGCTCTATGTACGAAAAAGCATGCTGCTGATATTAGGAACAGCACCTATTACCTTGAGCACACTTAGAGTTATGTTTCAAGAAGTTTACATACATAAGCTACTATCAGAAATGTACTGACAGCGATGCATTTCTCCATGTGTCCCCTCTGCTGAATCACTGCCATAAGCAAAAAGTTTCAGTACTCCAGTTTGAACAATTGTTCAATAGCTAACAATCCCTACTGAAACATGGGATTCAGTCCACAGTTCAACACTCTGAATCAATTGTAACAAGCATGGTTAATAATTTAGGGAGCTTAATGAGAAACAAAATATGTTGTTCTTAAGTGAATTTAGGTATTTGGAAATAACGTGGAGATTCACTAGAACCACTACACTATGCAGGTATTTAAGGAAAAAGAATATCACCATATTCACAACAATGAAGATCTCTTCTTCATCAGGGGGTTTCTGAAGTTTTCTAAATAGTTGGAGAAATTAATGTAAGACTATTTAAAGACCTAAACCTAAAGCAAACAACAAAAAACCACCCTGAACACAGAAGAATTCACTTGGCAATTATTCGATAAGGACAAACTTTTCACATTTACTATTCTGTAGCCGCAAGTAGGAAGAGACCATAAGCTTAAAAGAGATCAGTAAAGGGATGCTCAACATCTGTGTACTGAAAGCTGAAGTAAAGCCCTAACCTCAGTCAACTACTTCTTGTACAACATACCGAAAGCATCAGCAGGATTCTTAGTGTAACTAGGGTGTTTTCAAAATACATTACAGCAGAATCCACACGTCTGATAAGCTAGTGTTACTCCTAGCAACAAATGCAGCAGACTTCAGGCAGTTCCTTCCAGAAACAACGTTTTAAGGAAGTTTAAATCTGTCCCAGTGATCTTATTCACAGAGAGGTAAAAGATAAAAAGCATGCTTTAAAAAATTTAAGTATGTGGTGCAAAACATAACTGTAAACAAAGAACACCATGGCTTCAATGAAAGTTATTTAAATTTGAATGCAGAGAATACTTTATTAACTGATTACAGTTTTGATGACCAATTTTAAACCATAATTCATGTGGGAAACATAGTGGGGGACATTAAGGCTGAGCCATATATATATAGACAAATCTGGATACTGATTATCTGTACATTTAACCTCTGCTTTTTCTTTATACATCGTTTATTCAGTGTCTGAAATTAATCAAACAACCAAAAAAACTGGCCACTAATTTGAAGTCTTATATCTGGAATGAAATTTTTGCATGGGTTTTTGAACGCAGTGTTAATCTCAGGGGAGATCAAACAGATTTGCAAACATACTCCAAATAAAGTGTTCAAATATATTTGGAGTTTATTGTTGTTGTTACAGTTTTGTGCAATTCATTTTCTCTTACAAAAACTAGCAGTAGTTCTCTCCTTTAGAGGTTAAGCTCTACTTAAGATGGTATTCAACCTGACCACCAGGTTGGGAAATCAATATAAATTAAGTGCCTGTGGTGTGTATCAGTTTCCTGCTCTAAGCAACCTTTACCTGATAAGTGGACATACTTGCCAGTTTTACAGAATTATGCTGACTTTTCAACAAAACCCAGAAATTAAATTTACTATTCTTGCACTGTGAACAGCAGTCCTACATGATGTGATACCATTTTCCATCTGTACAGCTCCCTTTTGTTAAGTTGGGCAACACATGAAAGAAAGACAGACATAAACTGTTTGTGTTCTGAAAAGATCTTTCAGTTCTTTAGTTCCAGTCACTGAAGGAAGAGGCAGAGGCAAGTTTGAATTATCCCAGAAAACTGAACAATTGGTTTTATTTGGTGTCTTCAAGATGCTTCACCTTCTGTGGGAGATGTAGGGGTTGTAGGAGAGACCATGTCAGGTTTCCGTGAAATTCTGTCCAATTCTGCCTGAACATCTGTTAAAACTGGCTTCTGACCTACAAAAGAAATGCACATCATTCAGTCATGTTTATGAAACAGCTCTGGGAAAGCCTGTAGTATCTTTAATACTCAAGAAGCACCTATTAAACTGAACAAAAAAAACAAAATGGAAGAACTACATTTTTGCTTCAGACAAATCCTAAAAATTGTTACTGGACACTTTGGGTTGCAAAGTAAAGACTTAAGGCCGAAAAATCAGAGATAAAGTCACATCCTTCTGTATTTCAGATTTCTCAAAATGACTTCCATAATTATAATATAAATTGTCAACATATGAAGAGGTAATGGAAGGTTAAAAATACATATCATTGTTTAGAAGGATTCATAACTGCTAGAAAATATGGCATTCTGTATCAGCTGTATTTTACACTAATTCTCAACGGAAATCAAGGGTTTCACCACAGACTAATAAGGTCAGTTTCCCACACTCCGTCAGCTTAAACCTGACACTGCTGCAGCTGGGCGCATGCACACCCTCGGGTGGCAAGTCCCTCTCTCCCCTCACCTGCTTACCTCCTTCGTATCTTGGAATGGCACAGACATTTATGCAATCACACTTAAGACCTGATTCAAGCTTAACTCTCACCATTTTTTTCCACCAGGTCACTCTTAACTCTTATCGCCCAGTCTAGGTTTCTATCCTGCCATGTTCTACCACAGGAGAGGAAAAGACAACATAGGAAAAGGCAGTGTAGAATTAGAGGCTCTCCACAAGTAGGCACAGTACCTCCATCTGTAAAGGACAATTCTGACATACATGTCGTTTTAGCAATGTCTCAGCATCCTTGCTGAAGATCCAGCTTCACAGGAACTATCCATACTGCTAATCTAAATGTACTCTGCTGCTCTTCAAATCACACTCAGATCCCAAACCATCATCTTAACACCCAATTTGCAGATGAAAAAAAAAGTGAGTTTTATCAATAACAGTAAACGCAAGACAGTAAGTACTGAGGAAGGTGAAAAGGTGACATCTAAGCCAAGCTTACTTGTGTTTATGGTAACTCCTTGAAAACCTAGCTGCATGCCACGTTCAACTGGCTACACCCTAACCCTTCATTTGCTGCATAGTAGGATATTTCTGAGAACATCTTTTCCTCCTTAACAGTTTCATTTTATTCTTGAAATTTGTGCCACGGCTCTGACGCGCCACTTCTCTGGAGTGCTGCCCCCACCCGGCTGAATTCACCCAAACCACCTGTCAGCCACTCCCACCGGATTTTTCAGCAGGTGCTCGCTGCATGGCACATAACAGCGCTTGTTACAACGCTCTCCACACGCTGCTCCAACTAACGCTGCAGACTTCCCACTTAGGAAGTACTTCTACACTTTGCTCAGCAAACTGAGCTTTGCATACAGAAAGACGAAGTGCACACATGGAATAAGGCTTATCTCTGGGTCAATCTACACAAAATGTTCGTGGGAAGCCAGGGTTTTTTTTTTTCCTCTTGCTGTCTAAAACATTAACATCAAGCACCAATGAAACACAAGCATTCATACTTCTGATAAACTCTACTAATAAGAATGATGCATCAGTCACAGTTTAGGTCGGAAACTGATCTTTTATCATACCTGACTTTTTTGCTGATGGTGGTAAATTGCTGCCAGCACCTCCAGTGCTGCCACCTCCAGGACTGCCACCAACACCCCCAGGGCCACCAGGGGAACCAGTTTTCTTACTCAGCAGACTGTTGAAGAAGTTAGCCAGGACTCCTTCACTAGTAGCTCCAGCTACAAGGCAGAGGGGGAACGCAAAAAACACACAACATTTCTTAGGTTTAGGAACACTGATTTTAGTGTTTCAGTTATTTGTGCTAAATGAGCGTATTAAAGAAAGGAAGTAAAACAGCTGTTTTATTTCCCCAAATGCATTTGTGTTTTCAAAAGAAAAGGTACCTTTCATATTGGGATCAATTTTTTTGGACCCAGTAGGGATAGGTGTAACACTAGCAACGTTTGATGTCACAGATCTATTTGGTGTTCTAGGAGATCCTCCAGGAACTCTCGGTGAGGCATCCTACGCAAAGAAAGAGGATGAGAGAAAGAAAAAAGCCAAAGCTTGAAGTAGTCAATCTCCTACAGAATTAAATCACGCAGCACATGAAGTGAAGCACTTGTTTCGCAGTTCTTTTTTTTTGAGACAACATAGTATCCCACACAGCTGAAACGACACAATTTTCTTGAAGCATGTGATTTCTTCCACACTTGTATGACATCATTAAAAACATTAACTTCAGTTCAACTAAAGCAACTAGCGAAGCTTACTCCCTCCCCACCTCAACAAAAAATGTTAAAATGCACGCGCTATTCAGTAGTGCCTCTGACCATAATGAAAACTGTACTGATGAGATCATAGAGGAACTATTCCAACTTCTTGCAAAGACAACGCATGCCACTGATATTGTGGAAATGACTAAAGGTAGTCCAATTTAAAAAAAAGAAATATTGCTGCAAAGATAACAAATCCTGTTTCTGTAAAATTGCAGTTCATCTAAACAAGATAAAGCTACCTTTAAAATATCACATGCTCTCCATTAAACTTGTAACTTTTTAGTTATTTTAATAGCATTTTAAATGTAGTTGTTGTCATAGTTCTCATTTGACTTTTCTTTTCCAGAGTCTCAATATTCTTAGAGAGAGAGTGCCAAATTTAGGAAAAATTTCACCAAGACAATTCAGCTGACATACCATTTGCTCTCTGGATGCACTCTGCACTCTTTGGATGGGAAGGTCAGTCAAGTAACTGCTTAGATGTGCTTTAACATATGAGAAGTAAAGCCCTGATGTTTAGCCCTTGCTGCCAATACAAGTTATGTTTAGCTGTGAAGAAGTGTCATCATTTTAGAGCACTGTAAGATGGAGGCTTTCAACGCTATGTAGTTTTAAAAAAAAAAATCAAAAAATATTTGATAGAGGGTTGCTTGCTTTAACTGCACTAAGCATATGAGTGTGGATCATTTTCATGTATGGTATTTAAAATTCTTATTACTAACCACTGGCCTTCCTGCAGCAGTAGGTGGTTGTTTCGCCAACTGTGACTGCAAAAGAAAAAACAAACAAACCCATGTAATGTTAGATATTACAGTGACTAAGAATACAAAACCAAATTTCTATCAAGGATCTTGTTAAAGGGCTAATTATTTTATAGACAGAAAGTTACCTGCTGCTTCATAAGAAACACTTGGTCATCCTCTGCAACAATTTCTTTCTCATGAACAAACTGCAATACAAAAACCAATAACATCATTTTAACTGAAAGAAGTATTCTTTTTACACCTCCCTGTCAGTATGACCAAAGCATTCAATAATGAATGAAATGTGATCGCCATGTTATATTACACATTTTCTGTATTTAAGACTGCTACCTTGTAATTCCATTAAGTTACATTAATTAGAAGTGAAATGGAAGGATCATTTAGTCCTTTGACCTGGCTGACATAAATCTGTAGATATATCTATGGAAAGATCCATTTTACGTTCAATGAAAGAGGAATGACACAAGTGACTACGAGGTATGTTCAGGGGGTGTCAGGATCATCAAGAATACAGTTTAAAAGGCATTTAAAGCGTGATACAGTGTTATGTTTCTGGTCACAGATGCACACACTCCACAACACACTCCCTGTCTCTGTTAACTTATCCAAGCCTGGTGTTACTGTTAGTAACTTTTGAAAAAGTGACTCTTCCCCTGTACTACATTAGACTCGTCTATAAAGTGGAGAGAGATCTTAGATCCTAATTCTATGCATCAAGTCGCAAGCACTTTTTCTCCAAATAAGCTCACCACAAAACCTTTGCCAAAACAAACATGGCAAATACCAACACCAAAATTTATAATCCATGCCTCAAGTTTAGAAGCATACAAAAAGCCTGCCAGTTGTATTTTCCTTGGACACTTAGTATTTTAGATACTATTGTATGTCTTGATTTCTCCCCTAAAGATTACAGAAAGGACATAGTATTAATTTTCCTGGCTAAAATAATTCACATATGGAAATACCAATCCCAAATTCTTAGCTTTGTTACAAAAATTCACAAAAATATTTGCCTTGAGTAACTTCTGTACACATGGGGTCCACTGCTGCTGGCATGTAGTTCTGTCAAACTACATACTTAAACAGCATAAGAGAGAAAACATACTGATTATATTGTGGCAGCTGCATAATCACATATAGAGTTTTGTTTTGTTTTTATAAATAAAGAAGAACTTTGAGAACAAGATAAGCAAAAATAAGTTTATCACAGTCTTACGATAAACTGGAAGGAAAGTCTCAAAGAAACACTCCAAAAGCTGACAGAAATATGTAAGTACAAAGCTAAATGCCAAAATATCAGGAATATTTATTCTCTTTTTAAAACATTTTAATTTACCTTTCTGACTGGTGGTTTTCTTATGTTATCTTCAAAACTGTCTTCTGCTTTTAGTGTTTGAAAGTTCTCGTGCAATATTCCTATCTTCTTGTCATTATCCCAACCTGCAGGACTAGAAAAAGGATCATTTGGCTTTAAATTCTATTGTTACTTCAGGCTATTCTAGTATGCAATCCTCAACTGCACAGAACTGAAAGCCAGGAAAGTTGTCATCCTTCCCTGTCTTCCATGTAATCGGGTAACTGACTAGTACAACTGGTTGTGGACTTGGGGCAGGTTCACCGTAACAGGGAAGAAGTGTCTCCGGGATTAACATTTCTTTTTGGGGCAGTGAGTATTTCTGATTTCAGTCCACTGGCACTCACCAAACCCCTGCTTGTGAGAATGTTACACTGAACTTTAAAAAGCATAAAACAAAAAGAGGTTCTAAATGCTGTTACGCATAACAATACAGGTAACTTACATAAATACTGCATCTTTTTCCACAACAACAGCTGGAACATTGAAAGGAAACCCATACAACTTCTGGACTATGTATTTATACACTAAATCAATGTTTTTGTTCTCCTTTACTGAAGTGTAGATAAGTGCTGCCCCATCTGAATCAGCTTGTTAAAGAAAATTCAGGCTTTAGTGGTTAGTAAGAGATAGTAAAGAGACCCTTTTTTGTTGCTTTAAAGGTTATTTCCTCTGTAAAATTTAAAGGGGGAATGTAAAATCATACAGGTCAAACAACTACCAGCACTATTTTTGAAATAAGCTTTTTAGTAATTTAAATCTTTCTTCCTGCGTTTATTTTAGGGCAGCTCATCTGTCGCTTTTAAAGTACAGGCTTTTCTCACTTTCAAAGCTTCCCTGTGATGTCTTCAAAACCGTTTTTGTTTTTCACGTAGGAAAATTTTCATGCCATATCCTTATCTTGTCATTATCCCATCCTGCAGGACTACGTAGAGATGTGATGCACACAGCTACAGCATTAACACTTGTAGCTTCAAAAATGCAAAAGGTCTTCACCCTCCCAGCTATGTTTTTAGAGGACTGAGCTCTAAGAAAGTGCTTAGTATTCCAACTTGTTTCAATATTAAAATAACACTGTTTATACACAGGATTAATAAAAGCAGCCAGGGAAATTTTAAGTAATTTTTACATTGGGATTCCATCTCCAATTCCCAATTTCCATTGGGAATTCCCATTCAGTGAAGTTATGTATGGCATATACAATTACTGGGACTAATTCCTACTTACCTGTCATATTCTTCCTCCATCTACAAAACTGATTACAATTACCTGTAACTCCATTTTGAAAAATAGGTCTTAAAAGCTTTTTGAATGAAGTGCCATCTCCGTACTTAACTCAAGTCCCAGGTTCTTGAACTATTTTTTTGATCTGTTAACTGCTCTCTCTCCCCACTGCTATTTAAACTTCCCTCTACCACAGCACAAATGATGATAACATAACGAAGGCATATTATTAGCATCTAAAATCTAGTTCTTGGCATGTCTAGCTGACTAAACAACACTAACCAGTGTAATATACATATTTAATTAAAAAAAATAAAGTAATAATATCATAGTGACAGCTTATGTATGTTGCATCTGCACCAACACAAAAGCCAGTGGATCTTTCTTACAGCAATTCAAACTTCTTTTCCAACCTTATCGCCTTATCCTGTGGAATTACTGAACACTGAAGGGACTGCATATTTGGTCAAAAAGAATAAAACCTTATGCACATCTGATGTGATTTAATGCTTATGTGAATTTTCTTGTGTTAGGGATGTGTTGGCTTAGTCTTGTTGGTTAAGACTTGCTGATTTAGGAAGTGACTCCTAAATATGGAAACGAAGGCAAGTAAAGAAATTCATGGTAGGGGGACGTGCTAGACTCTTGCAGGACTGTAAAAAAAATTAAAATCAATCAACAGAAAACAGAAGAGTTTAGGTCAGCAATGTCTGCAGAGGGGTAACTGAAGCAGACTTCCAGCCACAGTAAAGGAGTTGTGTACTACTTTGGTACAGATGCAAATATTCTTTTAAGCTGGTCATAATTAATGAAAAGATTTGAGTCCTTATCGTCTTTATGATGCGTTTAAGGATACATTGTAAGCAAAACCGTCTGATATGTGATTGGATGAAGTCAAAGTGTTCATCTCTGTAGTCATGCTCTTTTTCCAGAACACTGATGGCATCACACTGTTGAGATAAGCACAAAATTAATATACCACTTTCAGTTATCTGTTGAAATAGCAGTGCTGCTGCACCTCCAGTTCACAACTGGGGAATAAGGGGTAGAGTGGGGTGAGTGGCAGAGGGAAAAACAAACACCAAAAACCTGCTGAGATAATTTAAAAGCTGTAACTGAGCAAAATCTCTTAAAACCAATGCATAACTTGGCATGTATGTACTGTGATCAACACTAAATTGAGAGATTAAGCATTTGCCACTTTTCATTCTCTTACCTCCTGCCACACTATATGATAAAGTCTCTGCTTGAACACTGTCCCATTGAATGATACCACCATTTTCTGCACAATGTTTTTACACAGTGGTATTACAGAACATCATCTTTTTGTCCAGTTACTTTGCAAAAGGAGGCAAAAGCAAGAAATATGGAAGCAAGAGAGAAAAAAATGGTGCTGGTGGGGAATAGAGAAAAAACATGCTTTTCAAATGAGAGGGTTAACCTTCCAGCAAAGTAACAGCATATGCATCTAAAGGTTTACTTTCACTGTGGGCCAGAGGCTGAAGATGCAGTATGCTTAATGCCAATGAGAACTGAAGAGCTGGGGGACACACAAGAGAACCACGGCACTTTCTTTTTAGCATAAAAATGTTACGTTTTGAACACAAACCAAAACAGGTCACAGAAACACCGTAAGAACTGGGGAAAGTTAGTACAGCAGCACCAGAACCCTGAACCTTCTTCACAGAAAGAACAAAAATATCTAAAAATCCAAAACATTGTTTGCAGAATAAAGGAGACCGTGGAGATTAAGGGGAATTCTAGTTGTTTACTGACTAGCTCACTTCCGTGCACAAAACCAGGGCTGAAAAATTTCTCAATTCCCTGAAAACTGGCATAACCGCAGGAAAAACTACTTCCAAATTAACATGCAATCAGGGCTTCCAGAAGATTCCCAACCTTCAACATTGAATGTGTTTTAAAGAATTCTTATCCAAGGTATTCAGAATGAACTAAGAACCATGCGTTTCCCCACCCCAAATCCAGAATTGACAGAGTTCCTTAAATAAAATATGCAGAAAAAAACCTAAAATGTGAAACAAACCTTTGTACAAACTACTACTACTGGAATGCCTAAGTTACATGTTAGTGTATCTGCACCCAGGGGTAAAATCACACTGTCATCTTTGTCTTCCTGTAATGAAGTATTTCTTCTCTGTGGAGAAGCTGGAAAATCCTCGCCTGGTTCTATATATTCCTGGAAGTCTCTTACCACTGAAAGTAAAAAAAGTTATATTAAAAGATCAGCTACTTTATTATTTCAACATTGATTTCCACTGCCATTGACCTCTAGCACTATTGATTGTATAGTACTTCTGCTTCTTTACATGGAAAAAATTGAACATGCACTGAGCACCACCTATTTCTTCACTTTGCGTAGCACGAGAGAGAAGTAGGAAGTCAAATCTGCTTTACTGACAGACAGAAGAACATGACCAGATCAGTGTCCACATGGACAACACTAACACATTTTTATTTTATCACTGTGGAACCACTGGGCAGTTGTTATTAACCATTATTGCTTGATCTCTCTCCTAAAGAACGTAAGTTTCCTTGCATTCATCTTGGTGAAATTAATGAAAGTCTGTTAGAATAAACATAAGAAAGCCTTACACATATTACTTAGCTGCTATCTTATACCAGGTTTGACCTAAAAATCCCTTGTCCACACTTCTGTCTGTACAGTCAGTCTACACTACTATCAAACAAACAAAGAATTAACTATTGACTAGATGTATTATTAGCTAACAGTATATTAAATATTTGGCATGATTTTCACAATAGACCAGATACTGTTTCAAAATTTAGCAAGGAGGATAAGTTGGAATATAACAAGCATTAGAAGGAAAAAAAATGAGGTTATAAGTGTAACTTTTGCAAGGTTCTTCTGCAAAACACCCCAGCCTCTAATTACAGGGTCACTTAATAATCCTACTGTCAGGGATGCAATATTAGGCATCAGATGTTGTACTTTCACATCATGTGTCCCGTTTCACATGGTAGCAGCAGTATTTTACCCAAAACCACCACTGATTACTTTTCCATGAGTAGCGCTCCCTGATTCAGCTAAAAACTCAGGCAACAAAGACAAATTCAGCTGTATCATGCAAACCAACAGCTAACTGCTCTAGTACTTCCTCACTGCTTTGTCCTGATTTATGTTAATCCATCCTTACTTCCTCTGAACTGATTGGAGCCCTCTGAGTTCATACCTAGAGGGTTATCAGTTGACTTAACAGAACACTGAATTATTGGAGGCCCTGGAGGAAGACATGAGACTGAGGTTATTCCAGTCTTCTACAGGTCTCAAAGTTCACACTAACAAAAAGCACACGTACAGATTATCATCTCTACTACAACAGTCAACTCAGGCTCTTAATTCAGGGAACACTGCTGCTTCAATCTGATCTGAGCGCCTCCCAGATCGATCATATCTTAAACCCTGATATCTTCTCACCAAGATACATCAGCAGTTCAAGGGAGCCTCTCTCAAACAGCATCCTGTCTCTTCTGGGAAAATCACATGCTAAAATAAAAAAATCACACTACTCCAAGTGCTGGCAGTCCTCTGGCGGATTCCCAGAACTCCTGCTGTGTGATCATGATATACTCGTCTTTATTTGGGTACAAAAAAACAGGAGAAGAGATTAACATTATATTCCACAGCCTCTGAGCTGTGAGATATTATCTCAGGTCCTCCTTAGAGGCACAGTTAAAACAACTAGGCAATGGGGCTGCTGAATTCAGCAACAGGAAGAGCTCTCACAACCCTTCACACACAGCTGCTACGTATCCCTTAATGCCTTCCATACCAGTCTTGGTTCTCACAGGGTCCCTTCCTTGAGTAGGGTTCAGTTGCTAAAACTGGAAGACAAGCACGTCAGAACACCTCCAGAAAACTAGACACACAACCAGCTAGTAGATTTCAGTCCCATTAGCAAGTTAAATCAGCTCACAGGAGCCTCTCATGAGCGATGAGCCTGATACAAGAACAGGATTATGTAGCCAAAACTCAGGCAAGCAAGATTCCTCTCTCCTCCTTTTGGCAGCAGCAGCCTGCCACCCACCTAGCAATGCATGAAGTCACATCACAGGAGGCTCAAATTCATATTCCAATTCATGTCTGGATTGTGTCCAGGGTTTCTACTATACCCTGCACACAGACCATCAATATCGTTGAGTATTAGACGAGAAACCAAACTCTTAATGGCTAGCTGGTTTTCTTGACTCACTTAATCGCTTACATTTTCTACATTTTGTAAAATTTCACTATTCTGTTCATTGTTGGTGTTAAACTACCACCTATACATTTTGATAGCAACGTTGTGCCCTTACTTTCATCCAGTAAAATCATACCCTGAATGCCTCCCAAACTGATAAACAAAGTAAAAAAAACAAACCTAAAGGTGCTCTTCTCCTCCAAAGCAAGCTCCCATTGTGGAAGATAAAATGATTCTGAATGAAACTCCCTTTAGAATAATCGCTCTCTTAAAAGCATAAAAGTTACCCATCCTCTCCTCCTCCATGCCAGAGTATCTACCACCATTATCTTAAGGGCTATTTTATCACAGCACAGCTACATCCTGCACGTCTGAAGAAGCTATTCAGCAATCAGGCCATCAGTTGCTAAAGAACATAGTTCCAGAGGCCAATTTCAGACTTATAAACAAAGTTTAATCATGCTATTTGATCTTGACATACAGCTCTCCCAAATGTTCACTCCTGTAGGAATTTCAAGAGGGGAAGGGCTCATGCTTAATACCCCAAGTGAAATACAGTGGATGCCCAAAAGTAATACGTAGTCATGACGTTGGTCGGTTCCATCAAATAATTTAAGGAATCCTGCAATAACTTTGTGCTCTGTATATTTAAGCTAAAGAGACATGAAACTGATAGAGCTACATAGTATCTATGCCAAAAAACACACACCATATAGCTGCATTAGCATCAATAATAATATAAAACTCTTCAAATAGAAAGGGCCCAATCATTACTAGGCTATAGTGAATCCTTTCAACATCTACACTTTTGTTAAGCAGAGAAAAGATTCAAAATTCTCTAAGATTGACTAGTTACAGGAACAGGTAGAAGACTGATGTAGTGTAGACAGACCAAGATTTGCCTCTACAATAATTAAATAAAAAAATAGAAAGCTATGAATTTTTTTTTCACTTGTCAAATCTTACCTACAAAAATCTGTAAGAAATAAGATTGTAAACTCAACCTAGCTGTGCTTGCTCTGAAAGCCTTTTGTTTTTTTAAAGTACTTCCATTAGAAAGAAACACTATTATTGAGCGCTGTTCATATAGTTACTTAAGACTTATCTGAAATTTGACTTGCTTGATCTGGATCTCCTAGCTTTAAGTCACCTTCCCGAACAAGAAAAAGACTGCAACGGAAACATTAAGTGGTGCAGAAAGCATTAAGCATATTTGATTTAAATGGATTCCTACGTATTTGTGCAATACTCACACTTCTGTTCCATTTCTTTCATTTCTTCAGGAGGAATTTTTAACTTGTCAATGTGTTCTCTTACAACACTTGCCCATTTTTGTAAAGAATCCAGTGCAGTCCAAGGTCTAGACATGTCTACTACCAGCATAATTAGAGTGTCCTTTAGAGAGCTTGCATCCATTGCAAATTTAAGAAGACCTTTGTGATACAGGTCACCATCCAAAATCCATACATTACACCTTGTTTGGTCTACAACAAAAGCAGAAACATTTTATGAAATTTACACGAAACAGTCCACTACATAGTAGCTATTACATCTCCATTAGATGTGTAAAATACAAAGAAAAAAGAAAATGACATGTTTTATCAGTCAGTTGAACACACATATGTAACAACATGAGTGAACTGCAGCTTGTGGAGACCTGCCCCTCGAAAACCCTGAAGTGAATAGAATACAGTTTCATGGCTGATAACTGAAGATCTGAAACACATTACCTGAGAGTGAAAACCCAAAGACAGAATTCAACATTTCCATTTGAGAGGGAAAATGGGTTGCTTCAAGAAACAACTTAGAAAGGGGAAATTGGAGTTTTGACAGGGAGATGGCAGTCTTTGACAGATGAGCAGACCAAGGGCTGAGAAGAGATGGCTGAATTCACCCAACGTGATATGTCTATATAACTCTTAAAGAACACAAGGTACCTTGACCTGTCAGAAACCTAGAGCACAATTCCAAGTTTTTCTTTTAAGTTTTAATGAATTAGATAGGAGAGTGAAAAGACAATGAAGTTATTCTTGAGGTTTGCAAAAAGGACAATCACCATACAAATAGAATATCTTCCCCCAAAACAGTGTACTTCTATATCCTATAGACACAACTTCAGTGATAAATCAAGAGCTGGCGATTCAAAATTAGATAGCTTAGTATAATTACATTTTGCCTTCAGTTAAGTTTTTATCACTCATTACACAAGTTCTGGGGAAGACGTTCAGAACAAACTCCCAATACTCTTAACCTTGGTCAAATCATCTTTGAGACCCAGACATTATCCATTCCATCAGCGTAGGTATTTGGCGTCTCGAACTTAAAACACCTTTTCTTCTAGGTCTGAGAAGTATGCTTTTGCCTAGCATCCATTCAGAACATCACAATAACACTGTTTTCCTGGTCTTTTCAGCCTTTTCACTGGCTCCTCTCCTTTCATGATACATACGAAAGGAGATTAGAATGAGAAACTGTCTCATGCTATAAATCGCTCATGTGGACTAAGCTGAACTCCTGCAAATTATCAGGAAAGCAAGCCATCCACTTTCATTCCAAATATCACACTATTGAACTATTACTTTGGTTTAAGGTATTATTACAAATACAAACTTACCATCTCGATCTTCATCGTGCACATTTAAATACAAATATTCCATTCCTCTTCCTTTCTTGTATTCCTCTATTCCTTGAATTTTTCCTATTAAGCTAGTTTTACCTGCTCCGTCTTCACCTGGAGAGACAGAAGTTAGAAACCACTCAATCTTTAATCTCAGTTACATATTAAAACACACTTGTGGCAAGAAGGAAACACTGTGCTAACAAGATGACTGAACTCATTAAAGTTTCAAAATATAGAGGGTTTTGCCCAACTCATCCATTTGTTCAAAGTGCATGCTCTTCCTTCAAGTCTTACTTCTGATTTGTTATAAATGCAATTATGATAGTGACTACCCTATTTGAAACAAGTTTTTATACACATTTTAAAACTTGTTTAACACTCCAAACAACTTCATTCTTTTACCAGCAACTGAGGTAGTAACAAAGTCTTTCCTGAGTTCATGTAACAGTAAGCTCATCTTACAATCCGAAGAATACTATTTACAACTCTCCCCATCAAGCAGGGCAGGACACCAGGCTGAGCAAGGCAAAACAGTTTCCTTCTCATTTTATGGGTGGTTTCTTTGAATCTTATCTTCTACAGCTCTGAAGAAACTTTAAAGAGGCGACAAACTGTAATCCATTATCTTACATTCTGACCAGAATTCATATACCTTGGTACATACACAGCCTGCAATCCGCATGCATTCACCCCACTGTTAATGCCCACCTATTCTCTCCCCCAAAAGGGAGCTCAGATAACTAGTGAACCTTACACAATAAGCAAACTGTAAGCAGCTCAACTCCTGCCAAAGACTCCTCTTGAAAATCTAAGTATACGTCCTAAAGCTCAAAAACTTTATGTGCAATTTTTCCAGTTTGAAAGAGTAATCAAACTAAATTTGAACTCAGATCAGAGTTCTGCTTCTCTAATTTAATAGGAGGATGGGTACATAAGAGTTACTGAAGACAGACATTAGTAAGTTCTCGGAACGCACTCACAGGTTATAAAATTAAAAACAGGTTCCTAAGAAGTACCTTATCAGCTTTATGCCAAACAGGACGTTTTTTTTTTCCCCAAGACTCTCTTATACAGCAAAACTGTAACTATAAACACTACATAAAAAAAGAAAAAAGTTCAAGGACAGTAATTTTCACTGTTACACATACTGAAGTTTCCTCTTTAAAGGGACTTGACCATCATCTTCTAGACAACATTATGGCTCCATTAAATATACCATAGATATAACCACAGAAGAGAGCAGAAAAAGCAGATAAACTGGCGTTGAATTTACCCAACATAAAATTGCAAAGATAATCACATGAAATATCCAATTTAGAGTTCAGCTTTAGGTTCAGACTTGACTAACAGTGTAGAAGCTACCAGAAAGCATAATACTATTTACTCTAATTAACCTGAAAGACTTTTCTTTAAATACTAATTCTTTCCATTGAGTAAAGAGAAAATATGACCAGAATTGAAATTTAAGATCTGGATAGCAGCAGAGAAGTTAAAACTGAAATACGAAGTTGTATCCGTTAAACTCTATTTGAAAAAGTTAGCTAGCTATGTCCTTATGTTTATTAAATCTAGATGCACCTAAGATAACACAATCACAGGTAATTTTCAGGAAACGCTGGAAAGCACAGCTATTTTCAGTTCATCAGTGTTCTTCTTGTGAGAATATTCTTTCAAATAACAAATTCTGCCTGAAAAGTGAAGAACTCAAGCTTCTTCACCACAGATGAAATATAATTCCTCCCTTACCCTCACCCAAGTACTTATCCAAATTTCTTGTATTTGTCATCCAGAAATAACTGAGGAGACTCTATTAAGAGCTGTTACACTGGCAAGCTATGCTGCTGAAGTTGCTGTTACTTTTGCCAAGGTATCTGTACGAGTCATTCTGTCGTTTCACCGGGTAATAAAAGCACACAAGCAGGTAGCTTCAATTCATTTGTGCCATCAGACTGCTCAAGAGACAAAACAAAACATTATTCCTTTTAAAGAGGATTGCACACTTCACAGCTTCCCTAGTTTCTCATAATAGCTGACCTCTAGCTAAGTTCTCTTGCATTCTACTTTGTTTTACACACGTGGTAAGAAAGATTACAACTTGTTTGTGCTGGGAAAGTTCAGCACTTTTGGCAAAGTACATCTGCCAGTTCTTAACAGAAGTGCCTGAAACCTAGATCTAAGAAACATCTGTGGTTATGAGAAGTTCTAAACATTTCCAAAGGTACACTTCAGCAGTCTAAACTAAACCATACTTACACCGATGCCATCCATACAAGTTTGTTGTTTTAAAGAGCCCAAGCTAAACAATATAGACAAACTTGATATATCCATCCCACAAGCCCCCTTTTCATGGCTGTGTGATCTGCACACACCCCTGTATTGCCCAACAGCTGAAGTAAAGAGGAGTTCAGTACTGTTAAGGCTGTTAAGGTCAATCTCCTAAGGGAAAAAAGATAGGTTATTTTATTTTCACTCCTAATGTTTTTCAGTAATTATCTTCAGAGCACACACAGAAAGAAGTATCAGAACAGCATAGGACAGGTTGACTGGATGTAAAATTAGTGCCTTTGGACACATGTGCATGCACAGTATGGAAACGTAGAATCATGAAGGTCGGAAAAGACCTCCAAGATCACCTGGTCCAACCACTCCCCTACCACCAATAGTCACCCACTAAACCATGTCCCCAAGCACCACGTCCAACCGTTCCTTGAACGCCCCCAGGGGCAGTGACTCCACCACCTCCCTGGGCAACCCGTTCCAATGCCTGACTGCTCTTTCTGAGAAGAAATGTCTCCTCATTGCCAACCTGAACCTCCCCTGGCGCAACTTGAGGCCATTCCCTCTAGTCCTACCACTAGTTACCTGTGAGAAGAGGCCGACCCCCAGCTCCCCACACCTTCCTTTCAGGTAGTTGTAGAGAGCAATAAGGTCTCCCCTGAGCCTCCTCTTCTCCAAGTACTCATTTAACCTCTCATCATGGAATTAGTTAAGCCTGATCTTTCTGCAACAGACTCTACTCTCTTCTGCTTATCAAACATCCACCCATTTCAAAACACCAAGATCACGTAGGTGAATCTCTGGCATATATAACCGTATCTTACAAGTTACTGCATGCAGAGAGTAGTGCTTATCATTCACTACAAAACCAGAATGATGCATCAGTGGGGCTTGAAGGGTTCATGATTACTTTAATTAATTACTCAGGTAAATGAAGAGAATAGTAAAGTTTGCAGATGATATAAGGGAAACCAAAATATACATGGAGAAAAGCATTAAAAGGCATACTGACAAGCGGATCAAAACAAACAATGCATAAACTAAGTAGTCTACAAAGTCTACAAAGTCTACCCACTCTCAAGGGTGCAAGACAGCTGCCTACCCAGATGTGCCCTATTCCACAGGTGACCCAATCACCTCAAAAGATTCATAAAACCAAATTACTACCAATATTCTGAAAAAGCTGTCAAAGTAATAACATGACCATCACGTATGACATAAGGACTTTTTTCCCCCTTGCCTACACAATTCATCGTAAGAAGTTAGGAAGAGGTTACTTGGCCTTTGACAAGAGAGCAAACTAAGACTTGAGGTTCCTTCAGTTCCTTCTACTTTTTTTTTTTTAGCATGTTGCACACACTATTAAAAACTGTGATAGCTGCAAAAACATATTTGTATCTTTGCTGCTTTTTTCCAACCTAAAATCTTCAAAACAAATCTCCTGAAAATTCAGCACGTTCTGAATATATGAAGTCATGCTGGGCAACAGCAGCATATAATTTTGCTTTGTAGTTATTTTTCAGGCATGAATATTAGAAAGGAAAAAAAAATCTTAAAACAATGCTAATCTAAAACTCCTTATTAGAAACCTCATTAGCAAAATAATTCTATTTGCAATGCAATGCTAACTTTTAGGACCTCTCAAAACTCAAGTCTTTTACAGGTAATACTTTTAGTATGTATGAAGCTTCTCTCTGCCAGAGGGAGAGGAAAATATTTGTGAGGAAATTAAAATCTATTAGCTGTTTTAGGTTTGATGGGTAACGCACCGTAATGCGATTAGTGTAAATGCTGCCAGACACTTATCCAAAAAGTGTGCACTATACTCATTTATTCCTAAACATGAGTACTTATATACACACACACACACATATGGCATGACGTTAAGAACACGAATATATTTAAGAATATCTTTCGTTATCTCCGGATGTCTATGAAGTACATGAAAAAGCAATGCTGCTTAGTTTCAAACAAAAGGGAAAGTTTGTTCTCCTAGGACTTAAACAAGTTGTTTTATAGTTGTTGTCTTTTAAAGCTCTACTGAAATACTACATAAGACAAAGGAGTAAGCACCTCCAAGATGAGTAAGCATCATACTCCTCTTCCAAGACTGAGACAGAAAATCCTTTGGCGGCTTCTTTATTTCTATAGCATGCAACAATCAGATTAACAACCAACTTCTGCATGCAAGCTCACAGAGCAAAACATTTCCAACACACAATTCCTGACATAGAACTACAAGGTAGAATAAAATGCAAGTAGATAGACACAAACTTAAGATTTTGCACTCTGTAACACAGATCTTTCTTTTACAAAATAAATCTTTAAGAACTAAAGCTCTCCACTACATCAAGCTGCACTTGTATTTTAATAATACAGCTGAGGAAACAGAAGCCATGCTTGCCAGCAAGCAGTGCTGCACACCAAAGCAGAACACAAACATGAGAGGGACAACAAATGCAATTTTTGTGGAAAAGTCAGGCTAGAAAGCAGTTGAAACTAAGTCAAAACAATGTGTTTACACACAGTGTTTCACTGTATTGTTAACAAAATTGAAAGTCTTTCATTCAACTAAACAAAAGCCGTTTCATTTCTCTCCCCATACTGCTCCTTTACTCCTCCCATGAGCTCCTCAAGCTTGGTTTTGTGCTTGTCAAGGCCTCTCTCTCCACAGTACTGCTCCCACCAGGAAGGGCGGTGTGGTGCCCATCCTTGTGCTCCTGGCCTCCAAGAGAAAGCTAGCACAGCACGAAACCCTACCCAGCTCCCTCCTTTCGTGCCCACTCCAGGTGAGATGTGTGTATACTGAGCAGAAAACGGGCTATCACCAACAGTCCTGGTACAATACACAATTTGGCAGAGCGGTCACCCGCAGAAGTAAAGGCCAGACAATGTGGAGAGCAAATTGTCTTCTGTCAATATGGGCAGACAAGCACTCACCTAGGTGAACTGCGCATAAGGAGCAGTTCACCCTAAGTTCTCTCTGATGAGATACTTTGAGTTCTGTATTACAGAACTTCCCCTCAATTAAACATTTTAAAATTAACAGTGTTTACTACTCATACTATTTAGTTTAGAAAATAAAAGCAGAAGTAGATTTTCACTTGTCTTAAAACAAGCAAGACATTGAATTCTCACAGAATACATGGAGTTGCCATAAATACATTTATTATCTCCAGGACAGCCATTAGACTTTTCATTTAAATTTTCTCCCCTGTAAACTGTCAAGTGTGATTAAAATATGAGAAGGCAAAGAAAAAGTGAAAAATTTCCTTTCTGTCAGCAGCACTGTTGGTCCGTCCCTCTTCCATTAGGGGCTCTGATTTTTTTCAACAACTTTGGAAGCCATGGATATATCCAACGTGTGTAATCATAACGGCACTGGCTCCTTGATGGATTTTGTTGTTGTTGCTTGCTTTCTAAAAAATATCAATTAAAATCCAGCCCGATATGGGAATTATACAACTCGTCCCTAAAAACAGTGTTCAGGCACAGCCAAGCTAAGACTACACACAACAGTCCTAGTTAATCCTCTCCCTCCTCTAGAAAAAGGTTATCGTTTTCTTTTTGAAAACTATCTTTACGCTTTTACAAAAAGACGACAGCTTCTGGGTAGAAAAATTCACAACATTTAATAAAATACCAAATATTTGTACTGATAGAAGAAAACCAACCTTACTGAAATGTGATAGAGCAAAGTCGTCAAAGCTGAAACTGAGTTATCAAACAGGGCAAAGCAGCTTTCCCAGAATCACAGAGCGACTGATCTCCGTTCCACACCTTGTGGAATTTCTGAAGCTTAATCCAGTGGAGTGGAGACACAACAGCCTTCCCGCTAGAGTCAAGGGCATGTGTACTACAGCTATGTTCAAGATAAACACTTCACTCGAGCACAGGCTAATAACTGCCTTTTCCACAGCCTCATATTAGTGGAAGAGACTTGTTTACACATACTATACTATTTGAAGAATGCCTTTTGTAGAGCAAGACCAAAATAATCAGAGTAAGCCAAATTTAGTTTGCTTTCAGAGAGATGAAGAACAAAATTAATTATGCTGATGAGATTCTTCCCCAGAATTCCTCAAAAACGACACACATGTTCACAATAAATAGGCCCTATCAAGTCTTCAAATAACTTGCCACTAAATTAGAATTTACTCGTTAGACAAAAACCTTCCTCCAAGTTTGTTTTACTCCACTGAACGCACCTTTTTCCTCACATATCATTCACTTGCCTTTTTTTTTTTTGTGGCAGCACAAAATTAAACCAGGAACACATTAATTGCGCTTCTGCGTAACATGATAGAAAGCAGACCGTAGACAACTGTTCCAGCATGCCTTTTGTCAAGTCCTGCAACACAAGAATACCTGGTCTGACCGTGGAAACAGGTACAGCAGTGTTACTTACTCTTGGAAAAACCTAAGTCAGAGAAAGCCAAATATTGTAGAAATTTCTAGAATGAGTACGAGCAGCACACATCTCGAATGCAAGCACTAAGCCACCTGTAACATCATCTACTAAGTCCTGTAAGTCATCTAGTGCATTTTACCCAGGCTCGCTACTGAAATAGAATAATCCTGTGCTACTATTGAAGGGATGTCTTTATTGGTATTCCTGTCACTATCCTACCTGGAGAACACAGAAACACAATTCCTTTCACAGTCCTCACCTTCAGAGCTATTTCTGAAAGAGATCCAGTAATCAGCAGCACCTCTGGCAAAGCAGGCAAATTCAATAAATGCAATTCAACAATTCTAAAACTTCCCATGCTGTTCTGACTAAATAAGGCTTACTACACAACATTCATTTAATTCTGGGTTTTGGAAATGTATTGTAGCAGGAAGAACATTCCCCAAAAGTACATTTTAGTTCTAAAAAACATAGTATTCAAGTTGTTTGGCAATACTATCTAGGTCAATGTCCCATCAAAACAATTGACACTTTAGAACTATAACTGTTGACTGAAATAAAACTTGTCTTACATCTGGAAGGCTTTCATTTCACACAGAGGGTGTAAAGGTTGCATGTTTAGATTTGAAGAGAGACAACTGCAGGACTAGAGAATTAAGAAGCATTTGAGATGAACAATCAGGATTCTATCAACAAGCAATGTTTCATCAGCTGTAATGATGAAATGATCACAGTGAAACTTTTAGCTATTTGAACATGGAAAAAATCAAATGGAAAAGTAAATTTGTACTCAACAGCTAAAAAATAAGTAAGCAGATTTCATATTGATTTTATATCCTCTCCTAACAATTTGCTGTTTACAATTAATGTTGAAGCGCGCTACAGTTCAAGGGTCCGCTAAAAGAAAGTGGCAAGTTGAAACAGCTCCTTGAGATGCGCCAGCTTTCTACAATAACAGAAATTTCCCAAACACGTGCACACAGAAAAGTGTACCTGTAAATTAGCTGTGGACTGCGGGAACTCCTCGAGCATCCTGACAGCCACTGGCCAGGAGCAGAGCTCAGAGATTCAAACAAACAGGCCTGGCCCTGCAAAGTGAGATGTCTGGGGTGAAAAAGAAAACGTCTAGCCTGATAGAAAGCAGCCATTCAGTTCACTTGCAAGCTAGGGAGCCTGTTTTCTTGTGCATCCTGGAATGATTCTGAATATTATTGCTTGAATACATGCTGCAATTGATTAAATTATTGATTAGCCTCGGTCTCTGAATTCATTCCTTCACACATTGTGTAGTGCTATGGATTCCATCCATAACCCGCAGTCTTGACTTTTTAGCTGTTTCATCTATTCCACCTGCTGATTCAGGTGTAATTATAGCAGGAAGGGAATGAGCAAGAGCGCTCCCAGTTGGCAGCATCAGTTTTGTCATCATACTTGACAAAAACCATCGCTCTCTTCTGATCAGCTACCTTTAGGTACACAAGTGAGCAGAAAAATCAATCCAGCAGAAAAGGGAAAAAATATATCCCAGCAACAAAAGCCACATGCCTTTGGCTATCTGCAAATAGTAGCTACGAATGGCACCCCATTTCCTTAAGAAAACAGGGACTGTCTTATGTTCTCTACTGGTACAATTCACTAAATGAGGTAGCTATTTGTCACTATGACAGAGCTGCCTATGAATCAGAGCACGCTTGCTGTACAGAAATGTTTAGGAAAGATTGCATTTTTATTATTTGGTCATACAATAACAGAAAAATGCTTTTATGCTACATGTACTGCCAATCAAAGTTTGAAGTCTCCACAGAAAAAAAAATGAAATATTAGAGATGTACAACTGTAAGTTGGCCTTTGTTTGCTTTTTGCCAGTTTTGAGGAGAAAATTACCAGTATTATGTTGACTTCACAAAATTTGTCCGATCCAGAGATTAACATTTGGCATTCTGCTTTCCTCTAGTTATTTCTGTGACTGTTTTAAAACATTTTCCAGGTTCTTAAAAATGAGATGTTAACAAAACTGAAAATAAATTGCTGAAATAGCAGAATTAGCATGCCTGCCACAACCAGGTTCCCAGAACAATTAGGCATACAAGTATATATAGTGTTTGAAAAATATAAATGCTGCAGGCAAATCAAAAAAAAAAACGTCCTGGCAAAAGAAAAAACACTAAGTGTGGGTTGCTGGTTTTTTTGTTGTTGTTGTTGTTTTTTGTTTGTTTGTTTTTTAAGATACAGTTTGTATCAAAAAGCATTACTTTGTTACTACAAATCATGTTCCAAATGGGAAATTTTGACAAATACACTATTTATACTGTAAATACTGCAACTTCTCTAACGAAACAGTGAGAACTATCAATTCTCATCATCAGCTTTACAACTCCTGCTTAAAAGTATTCTAAGAGTGATGAAACTGGAAATAGCCATGACAAGAAGTGATCCACACTAAGAACAAAAGTTAGTATAAAACTAATTAAAGGAAGAAAGCTTAAAAATAGAGGAAGTGTGAGATAACAGAGAAATTGCAAATACATAGCTCAAGAACCTGAAGAGACAAAACTTCACGTACTGTACACCTGAATCTGGCCAGTACAGAATATATATGATCTCTCCTTTTCCAGAGGCAGTGTACTTCAGGGCCAGCACGCTGGCTTGCAAATGAACAGCCAAGAGAATACACAGATTACATACTCATACAAAAAACACGACCACAGCCCTCATTGGACAGTCCTCATATCTGATGCTCTTTTTCCTAAATACATGCCAAACTTTTTTTTCTGGACTGCATCCTTCTAGAAAATACAACTCTTGAGAAAGCACTAGAATTTCTTCTACAAATCTGCATATCTTGTTAAAAAAACAAAGACAAAAAAACAAGAAAAGCATGAGTTAAGTGCTACATTTAGTCATTCTGTAAGCTCTACATAAATGAGGGAACAGCATTTCTCTATGCAGCAAATTAAACATAAGCTAAACGAGTGCTTGAGAACATTCTATGATACCCTCTTTAGTTTTGAAAGAAGTCCAGTCTCAATTTGAGAATTACAGATTGCCAGTATCCTGTATGCTAGCCTACGAAGAGCCAAAAAGCCAAGAATGTAATCTTCTTGGCAGGGATCACAGCTTGAAGAAAAAGGAAATTCAAGTTTCAAGAAGGACAGTTGTCCAATTTAATTTCAAAGTATCGCATAAAAAGCTGTCAATTGTTATGCAACCTTTCCTTTCTTTAACATCACCAGAACCTTTCAATCTCAAAAGCCTCCTTAGCTGTATCATATAAAAAGCAACAAATAGAGGGTGAGGAGTTCTGTAACAGGTTCACTAGCGCCATCCCACAGCCCTTGCACAAATTTCTCCTTCACAGGAAGCCTCAGGCCACCACTTGACTTCTCCAAATAGGAAGAAAAGGGTCGCAGCGATGGCTTTAGGATTGTGGAGGGAAAAAAAAAAAACACACTTGAAAGAACTCAAGAAAATATAAACCATGAGGCTAGGGAGAATCAGCGGGCGCACAGAGCCCATGCGACTGTGCGTGCAGGGTTGTGAGCATGTTCCCAAATACTGACCCAGAGCTCCCTGCAGGGCTGGGAAGGCTGACAATGGAGGGGCGAAGCAGCTGATTAACTAATCCATCCACCCGGATTCACCAAACTGCCTGCTGGTAACAGCATTCAGCAGTCCTCCCGCTACCATACCCACACGCACACAGAGATATACCCACGTATGAGGGCGCCCGTTCCCCCCTTCGCCCTCAGCGCTCGCCACATCGCCTCTCCCCCTCACGACACCCCCTTCGGCCACCCCAAACCCGGCTGGGTGGGGACGGGGGCGCACGGCGGCTGCCGGCGGCCGCCAGGGGGTGAGGAGGAGGAGGAGGAAGAGGAGGAGGAGGAGGAGGAAGGCACTGCAGCAGGTACCCGGGACGAGCGGCCTCACCCAGCAGCAGGACGTTTTTCCCCGAAGGAAGCTTCGAGCGGGAGCGCGTGGACACCTCGCTGAGGATGCAGGACCTGGCGCGGGGCGGAGAGACGGCGCTCAGCGGGGGGCCGCTCACACCGGCCCCCGCCGCCCCCTCAACGAGGAGGGGAACGGGGGGCCGGGGAGGTGCCCCCCGGCCGCGGGGGGTTTGGGGTTTTGGGGGTTTTGGGGTACCCCCGCCCCCGCCCAGCCGCCCCCCGTTACCAGAGGTTTTGCCCATCGTCCTCATCGCCGCCCGCCCGCAGCTCCGCGGGGCCGGCGGTGGCTGCCCCGGCGCCGGCCGAAGACGACGAGAAGCCGGCGGCCGAGCCGAGGCCGGCCGTGGAGGCACCGAAGGAAGCGGCTCTCCCCGCCGCCGCCGCCATCTTCGCTGCTGCTGCCACCGCCTCCCCCCCGACAGCTCCTCCCCGCCCCGCCGCCTCCCCGAGCCGCCGGGCGGGCGGTGGCGGCGCCAGGAGCCCGGATGTCGGCGGGGCGGGGCCGGGCCTGTGGCCGGGTGCTCCCTGAGGCAGCCCCAGCCCTGGGGGAGGCACCGTGCCTCCAGGGGAGGAAGGGTGGTGGAGGCTTCAGGCGTGGCTTTTGGGGGACAGGGTGCTCGCACACCGTCTGAGAAGTAACACGTGAACCGCTTAAACGCCACACAGAACCACCATACACATTCGGCAAATGAGTCTTGGCCCTTCAATTCAAGGATGTAAACCATGGACGTTTCCTTGTTACACCTCTTGACTCTTTCCAAGAAGGATGCGTGGTGGTGTCACATCCCTGGGGTTGTTCAAGGAATGGTTGGACCTGGTGCTTAGGGACATGGTTTAGTGGGTGGTCCTGGTAGTAGGGTAGAGTGGTGGTTGGGCCAGATGATCTTGAAGTCACTTCCAACCTTAATGATTCTGTGATAGCGTCAGCGTTAGCAACTTACAAGTGCCATTTGTATTTTTTTTTCTCGCTGACCTGCTTAGTTGTTCTTTTTTACCCTGAAACAACTGCTTTTTTAGTCTTCAAAAATAATCCATATTTTTACCCATTTATATTGCTTTGCAACCCAAGCTATGGATCATAGAATCATTAGGGTTGGAAAAGACCTCCAAGATCATCTGATCCAACTGCCCCACCACCACCGATGTCACCCACTAACCCATGTCCCTAAGCACCACGTCCAACCTTTCCTTGAACACCACCAGGGACGGTGATGCCACCACCTCCCTGGGCACCTCCCTGGGCAACCCATTTCAATCCCTGACCACTCTTTCTGAGAAGAAATTTCTCCTAATTTCCAACCTAAACCTCCCCTGGTGCAACTTGAGGATGTTCCTTTCATATGTTGTTTTAGTAGAGATCAGGTGCAAACTGGAACTTACAGGTCACAAATCATGAAAATAAATTTTGACAAGGTCCCTTAGGTAAAAAAATAACTGAAACAATGAGACCAGTATACTGAGTTCCAGGTACTTGTCATAATGGATGGCCAGTTATTGATTAGATGTATTTTGTTGTAGACAGAGTACAGAAAATGGCAAAGTTTCAGTGGAGGTGTGTCATCCATTAAACAGTGACCAGGAAACAGAGGAATGCTGCTGAAAAGCCACCAAGAAAAAACACTTACTGCATGAACTAAAGTTTTCCTAACAGAGCAGAGCATTTTAACATTTCACAACCAAAAAAAGGAGTTTCTGCTCCCATCTGTTCCCCTCCCTCCATATCATTTGCCATGAATCCTCTTCTGTTATTCCTGGTTTTCTTCACTGTTGTGTGAACTGATATAAATCACTAAAATAGCAGAAGATTGATTACTAGAATGGCAGAACTCGTCTAATTTAGTGAGTTAAATCAGCTTGTGGAAAGGGTTTGACAAGTGGTGGGGCCAGAACAGAGGGCAAGGAACAGAATTGCCTAGAGAGTAAGGAAAGTGGGAAGAGTTGAAGGCAGAGGGAGGGATGAATTAAGGGAGCAGTGGGGTGAGGATGTCCTTTCAGTGATGGCGAACATCAGGTCAGCTCAGCTGCAGGTGAAGTTGCAGTTTGCAGCGAAAGGAAGGAAGCCGTAAGAGTAAGGTTTATCTTATAGAGAGAGCTGGAACTGTAAGAACATAAATTTCTTGTTTGATTTCTGCTTTACTCAGAGAAACAATTCTCTTTATATCCTTTGTAAATAACTTAAAACAACAAAACAGCAGGTCCTGTTATACATCTCTTAATGGAAACAACTTCCAATCACCCAAATTTTAGCTATCTACTTCAGCCAAAAGGGATAATACTGGTTTTAACACGATTTGTGTTTTGTTTTACAAATAAATTGCTACTTAGCCCATTGCACAGTCTTGGAATTTTGTGAACTAAGAAGTGGAAAATCTCTAAAATTCAGTGAGGTAGGTTTTAACGCCTCAATCCCAAAGACACTGAAAATAACAAGAGTTTTAAATTTATTTGTGTTACTCATTATTTTAAATGATTTCCCATATATTGTTTGCATGTGACCTATATTAAATTGAGATATGTAAATGATATTCCCCTAGGGTTTTTGTTTTTGTTTTTGTTTTTGTTTTAAACAAAATGTGTATGACAGCAAGCAATACTTAAATATGTGAAAGTTACAGAAAATAAAAGACTACATGGAGGAATAATAAGAAGAACATATTGTTTTGTGCTGAGCAGGGAACATATTGATGTTGAGAAAAGATGGTGCAGTTTTCCTGCCCTTCTGTTTTCATGGAGGTTAATGTTGCTAGCTGGAAAAAAAAATGTATCTGGTGATTGCAAATCTGCCAAAGCTTAGTCACAGTGAAAGAGAGACCACCTCTTTTCTTTCTCCCCTCCTCCTTCCCCTGACATCCATTCACTGTGGAGCCTTTTTAAGGTGGCTTTCACTGTCTCATCCTCTTGTAATGGAGGATTTTGCCGTGTGCCTTTGAAAGAGATGTGTACAGTCAAAATTCTCCGAGGATTCACGTACCAGATTTTCACACCTGACAGTTCTAATGATGGTTGACTGGTGTATTTGCTACCTTCACCAGAAGCAATCCCTCCCTCCTATTATTCCTCCTCTCTGTTTTATTTCACTCTCAGAAAATGCAGAAAAGGTGAAAAGGGAAATGCTTGGTCATTCTGCTCTCGGGATAGTTTGGGAAGAAAAAAGAACAGCGAGGTTGAAACAAACATTGATAGAATCAAGTCTTCATCAACTAGGTGGTACGCTGATACAGCACCTTGAATAAAAAGCAGGGCTGCTGTGCAGTGAGTGTTATTCATACTCAGCTGTGCGCATGATAGGAGGAGGAAATTTAGAAAAAGCCTGTAAAAGAGATGAAGCAATGACAGAATAAGAAAGAAAATCTATAAAACATTATTTCATTTCTTCCCCTGTAAGATAATTTTCTGTCTGCCAAAGATGATCTTGTGAAAATATGGGAACGACCACTCCGTGCAGCTTTTACCCCAAAGGAAACTGCAAACAGGAGCTGATGATAATGATGTCCAACAAACGCAAAAGCCTCATTTTCTGCTGCCTCACGTAACCTGTAGTGATTTATCCAAGCACATTAAATATCTTTCCCCAGTATCAAATTGTAAGTTTTTATCAAATTCTAATTTTTTAAGTTACAAGTTTGGAATACATTTTCTTAAAATATTATGATGTCTATGTATATCCACATTACCATTCTGATTTGGTATCTTATATCCAGTCACTATTATACTTGCAGGGGTAGCTCTGGCTATGCAAGATAGACAAAATGAAGAATCACATCCATCAATTATGATGACTACTTTGTTTCAGATGTTGAATGTTAGCAACAGTTTTAACATGAAAAAGGGTTTGTCCATGGCTTAACAACAAGATCCACATCCCTCTGTGAGCTGCCCTGGGGTGATGCCAGAGTGCAGACCCTGAGAGGAGTCAGCTGTACAGCTTTGAGCGAGACGCACTGTACTGACCAAGGGGGGACCATCAGGGGAAGACACCTCCTGTGCACAGTTGTTAGTGTTCACAGGAGTGGGGTCTTGGTTTCTCATGTATTCTGTGCCTTTCCCGGTTTCTGATGTGTGCCGGTTATTCTGTATTCCTCTGCTTGTTCTTAACACAGGGCTCCTCGCTTGCTCTCAGTCTTCACGTAAAAAACTTTTGTCTGAATTAGCATTGCACAAAATCCCAAAAGTAAAGGTCCAGTTTCTCTGTCTACATGTATTGTCAGTGGCCAAATACTATGAAATCGGTTGCGAATTTAGAAGGCATCTTTTTTCATAAGCCTATGGAAATGAATTGTTACAGTTCAATTACATTTAAAAGATCCGTTTTAGGTTGTTTGAGAGATTTTGCCTTTAAGGCAAAACTGTCTTCTTAGCAATGTTGACCTTGTTGTTGAAATCAAAATCATAAAGGTCACAGCGCTCAATACGCACTAGTAGTTCGCTGTGCAAAAAGCATCTCTTTGAGAAGGCAGCAATGAAGAAATAAGTAGAATTTCCAGCAAGATATGTTGTTGCCTTTGGCTATAGTTTATATAAAAGTACAAAACCAAACCTTTAAAAGAAAAAGACGAGTGTGATTTGTCATCATTTGTTGGTGTGAATTAGTGTGTGATTAACATTCAGGCAGCATTCATGAAGATGTTAAATGATTTTTGAAAGTGCTTTTTTGTTGTATTAACAGCTAGTCATCTGAAACTTAATCTTGAAAGTGAATCACTGGTTATTTTCTTGTTTACAACGCTCAAGTTGTTCCTTTAGGAAATGAAAAAAAATACTGTTTGACTTAGCTGAATAATTAACAATAGCACAAATTGCAAATGGACAACATCAGCACAGAATGAGTATTTCAACCCGAATGCTGAAATTTACTATTGTAAACTGTATGGATAATACTTGGGAATAACAACCACATTTTGGGAGACTTAATGGGATTAATCCGTAAGAAATATGAGACGATGACCAGTTTTGTCTAACAAGTTTATGTTTTTCTTTTGACCAAGTACAAGTCGTGTTACTCATCCAGTAATGTGTTTTTGCAGGTTGGTGATCTAAGTTCTGTAGAGCGTGCAGCAATGTGGCCACTTCTGCATTTCTTCTCTGCATACTCCATCGTGAATTTTTTAAAATGTGTGTGGCTAATTGTAATTTTATGAAGCAGAGTATTATGGTCTGCTGCAACGGAGACAAGGGAGTTTCCTTTCACAGATACAGTGTTTTATTTCTTTAATCTAAGCTAGTTAGCATTCTGCAGCTGATGTAGTGGAGCACCTTAAACATAGTACACCCTGCAATTTACTTGGAATCAGTGGGATTTAATATGTGACTTACATATCTGTCTGACAAGTACAAATATGTGCTTGCTGTGCATGCATAGAAGACAACCAGCCAAGAGTTGAGTGCCTTGCCTGCCCTTTGGGACACCAGGTACATTCCCCCTCAAGGCACATTCAGCTCCTTCAGGGACACCCAGTATGATTGCTCCTTTGGTCTGAGCAGGATTGTTTCTTCAAAGAGAGAGATGTCTTTGTTATATATTTTTTTCTGAATAAACAGTATTACGTAAAGTAAAATATATACAAATGAGAAATTTCTCTCCTTACTGTGGAGACAGTCAGCAGTAGGCACTTCCTTGTGCGTTATTTACAATTCTGCTCCTTTATTTGGTTCTTTGCCCCGAGCAGTTTAGTGACTGCTTCTCAAGTAGCTGATTTGCTTTGTACGAGCCTTTTTGGTTCTCAGATGGCACGGCTACAAAGACAGGTTACCATGAAACAAGGAAGGTGTTTATGGGCGGTGTGGTGGCTACTTCAGGCAGGTTGTCTCAAGGCATCTGTGAAGAAGTTTGTGTTTGCTCTGTCTTCAGTGGGAATGAGGTAAGGTATCTTCCAGTTACTGCAGAATAAAAATGTTCATAGAGACGATTAGTACAGAAAAGCTAAAAAATAGTAAACCTGTTCTCTGGCTACTTTGCAATAATTAATGCAAACGTGCCTTTCCAAGTAGGGGTTGCCAAACCGTCAGCCAACTGCTCCGTTGTGCGGTCTGAGAATCTCTCATCCATAGGGCTTAGTTTCTAATCGGTCCTTTTCCTGGCCCAGATCTTGGCTGGTATTTCCAGGACTGTTTAAAACAATCTTGAAAGGAGCTAATGTTTCAAAACCCACAGCCCTCCTTAGGAGATAATGAACATTTTAGCTGCCACCAAAGCAAGCATTCTACAGTGCTGGAAAAAAATATTCTAGTTACATTTTCTAGTTACGTATTCTAGTTACATAGTACTGTATTAAATGTGTTGGGTTTATGTTTTCATCATCTCACTACTATGATTTTATCCTCTGCACAGGAAGCTGTTACTTGCTGAAAGACATCCCTATTTTCAGTTTGGAATACATTTAAAAATACATATAAAATCATTATATATATATATATATATATATATATAAATTTTGGAATATATTTATTTTATTTACACAAACCTGTGCTATTCCTTCCATATTTTTTTTTCCTTTAAAAGTCTAGTCATTGGAGGTCTACAGAGCTCAGAAATACATGTCTACTTCCTTAAATTCCTGGGTTAGAAACTGCTATTTTAGCTAAGTGGTATGTTGTTTCATATGGTGGAGGAAGATACTCTTTTCTGTATTTCTATTTCTCTGAATTGTGAGTAATATTTCAATTAAGAATTATGTCCTTTTCAGTAGAACTGCCTGTTAAAATCATCTTCATCCTCTGAACTGAACAAATGGATTACTTTGGTTAATATAAACAAATTGTGAATGTAATCTGATAATTGATAGAAAAAATATAGCCCAATAGAAAACAAATAGAAAACAAAAATTGGCAATATGGGGAACGAGATGATTAACAGTTGACTTAGAATTGCCTCACAGTTCTGAGGAAGTGTTTGTTTTGTTTTTTTTGTTTGTTTGATTTTTTTAATGGTTTTAATGTAATAAGAGGAGTAATACTAGCAGTAAGAGTTCTCACTTGAAAGCAAACCTTGAAATATATCTCTATATATTCAGTAAACAGAACTATGAAGGTTCTTTAGAGTGGAAGGAGGCTTATGGTTTTTTGGCATTTATTTAAATCCTGAAGAAATGTATCCTTATGTTGTATCGAGAGGTGCTACGTGCAAAATTCTGCTATGTAGCAGATTTGAACCAAGTGTGCCAAGAAGATATATGTTAGAAATGTGCCTGGGCAATGTAAGATAACATTTACAAAGTAAGGGGAAAAAAAATCAAAACATGAGTGGGAAAAAAGTCAGATCTTAGCACCAGGCGTTTGTAGCCATCCTTGAGACAGAGTAATGTGATGGCCCTTTGTCTGACTGGCTAAAAATAAACGCTGTGCACACTTCATATGCCTCTCTCCCCTTAATGTGTGGGAGGACAGAAAAATCCCCACAGGAACAGATGCTTCGCTCTTGTCCCTTTCCCAGCACCTGCCAGTTTCTTCTCCATGCCCTTCTCTCAGTGAAGCTGCGCTCAAGGGAAAGGCCTGGGTTTAATTCTTAAACCCTATATGATGGCAGCAGGTCTGTGGATGTGGATGAGGATTAACTGGTCTTCTAAATAATGTTATTTTTTTATCTGAATTTAAAGTTTTCAAAGGTATGTGATTGAATGTGGTTTCAAAGGTATGTGATTCAGGCTTTAACATCAAACACCCCCTTTCCCCCACCCAAACCAGAATATTTCATAGATTTATTTACATTTATTTACTCACAATAAAAGAAAAAATCTTGCACCTCATGGCAAAATAAAATAATTTCACCTTACTTTGGCAAGAATCTTGACAAGGTGAAGAAAAATGATCATAGGATCGTATCTTACTTCAGGGAAGTACTATACTATGAAACTCATTCATAGCAAGACTATGTGAGTGAGTAACAGTACCAAATCAAATAAAGTAAGGAAAAAAGTTTGTTTTATTCAACATGACATGTTTCATGAGAAATTCTCTCTCTTTTTTTTTTGTCCTGCATTCTGTTTCTCACTGGACGTTTCTGCATGCACTTTAACTTTTTTTCCCTAGTTGTTTACAAGCTGCCATGCTGCATTTGTGTTTAAGATGATGATTTATGGTGGAAACTTGCTGACCCCTCACTGTAGGAATACAGTAACTGTATTTCAGCCACATATTCCTGAGGTTTTGAAATGAATATTAATGTTTATTAACACAATGTTCAGCGTTTTGGAAAGAGATTAACAGCAGCACTTCAGCTGAAGAATTTGTCTGGTTCATGTCATTCAGATTGCATCTGAAATCTCTGATTGCTTTGTTTTGCCTCTGAACAGACATTTGAAATGCCAGTCGGGAACATTAGGGGTGTACGCATAGGTATATGGATTCAGTGGCGGTGAGACACATCGTGGGGCTGATTTTTCTCTTGTACTGAGTCAAGTGAAACCTCTTTTATGGTAGAGAGATTGCAGCAATGCAAAGTAAGCCTGAAAGAAGGATTAATCACAGAGAGTTTCTGCAGGCTGCTTCCTCTTATTCATTCATTTCTTCAGCACGTGAGGAACACAGAAGCCAGATACAGTGCCAGGAGGACATCCATCACGACAGCAGAAAGGGAGTGAGGAAGGAGCACTACGCTGCTTCCTCTGCCAGGCAAATACAGATCTCTGTCTAATTACATAGTCTGATTTCAGGTATGCGTTACAAATTTCCAAAATATATGATAAAGCCTGCAAGTTGTAGCCATAGTAAATTGCTTTAAAAATAAACATTTTGTGGTTTCATATTGTGGTAAATATATGCAGTCCGCGTATGTGACGTCAGTAATATTTTATCTTACTTCCATAGGAATAAATATTTCATATACAGTATTCTTGTTATGTGGTTATATCCAGTACCTACATTTAAATTTGAGCAGAAGGCCAGATTTTTTAAAATGTTTCTCCATTTAATTCTTTTCCAATATATCCTTTTTCTTATTCCACTGTGTCTTTCACAGCACTTTTCCTCTCACCATTCTAATTAATCTATAAAACATAGGAATGTCCCTCATTTCCTTGTCCACCAAGTCACTCTGAGCCATTGGCGTCCTGGAGCTTCTTGTGCTGTCTTTGCATTGTGATAAAGTTCTTCCTGCTTCCCTGTGTTTTGGAGCCCTTTTCTGCCCTCAGATTTTTATTTTTTTTATTTTTGTTTTTAACATTTATGCAGATAGTCATGCTGGTCTTCCCTTCATGATTGTGTCAAAATAGAGCCTGCTGTCCAAGCAATTGCTCTCGTTCCCACTCCTAGACCACTGCTCTTCCTCAATGTAAAGGAAGCACTAGCTATGTGAAAGTGAAGTGTTCATTCATGTAAGTGGCAGGCTTCCTGAAGCCTTGCTGTCTGTGCAGTATCTGTTAGTAAGAGTGACTTGCAGTAGCAAATCTGCAGTGTGGAATAGAGCCAGAGAAGGAACTAGCCTAGTCCAGGCTAGCTTGGCAAAATGGACTACATAGGGGAAAATTGGAACATGTGAGGAATTAAGATAGACTGTGTTTTTATTTGTAAATAAAAAAAATAAAATAATAAAAAAAAAGCAGAACCACTGACAGGTGTTCAGTCAATCTTCATTTCCTACTGCTTTAATTGCATTTCTTCTCATCTCAGGCATCTGTTAAGAACACTGCGATGATGATACCAGTCTGCCATTACTATATTAAGGAGGTGTTTCTTCCAGAATGGTAAGAAGTGATGTCATTCTCACACTAGAGTTGTCACTAAACTTCAGAATCATTGCGGTGACTCATGGGGCTAAGATTTCCAGCAAAGCTGTCAGTTCAAACTCATTGAAGACCCAGGCAAATAACACCACAATCTTTTCAGTCTTTTTTGTATGTCAGAGATTGTCATAGGAACATTAAGAACTTGATATATATGAGAAAATTAGAATCTGTTCTGTGGAAATTCCACATTCCTGAAAGACAAATCAGAACAGAGGCAGTAAGGAGAAAGACAGCGTGGTGACCCATGGGATTAGAAGGGTACCACATGAGATAAGGAGCATAGTTGCATTACGCAGTGAACTGTGGTACAGAAATAACTGAGCTAACCGCCACTGAAATATTTCCAGATGTGAATCTGCACGGTGACACTAGTTTGGCATTGAATACATGTTGAGAAAGGCTGTCTGTCTTGGTGACAGGGCTTATGGCTTGAAAGGAATGTGCTAGCACATCTACACAGCTCCTAGAACCAGAGTTGCATGAGTACAGATTATCTGCACTGTGCTGCATGGACTAGCAGGGTGTCCTGATGTGCTTGGACCTTTTCACATCACACACCATGCTGTAAGATAGATATGCTGTAAAAGTTTGACTTCATTACACAGACAAAATGAATAGTAACAGCAGATATGACTTCTTTCTTTTAATATATCACCAGAGAGATAAAAGCTCTGTTTAAACTAGGGAACAGAATTGGTCTAAGAGCATAAGTCATAAGCATAAGACTGACTAGGAATACACTGAGTCTAGAAATTAGAAGACTTTTCTATGAGGGCAGAAATGCTCTGGGACGGCCATCTGATCGAGCAGTTATTAAAGGGGATTTGGTCAGTTTCTGAAAGGGATTAAGTGATATGACTGCAAGCATAAGACTGGATCATTCACAGTGATTCTGGAGTTCCCTTCTGACCCTATGTTCTCGTGTTTCGTGGTTATGTTCAAGGGGCAGAGTCAAAACTGAATCCCACTATTGAATAATCTGCGAATAGCAGGATCCTAATTATAATCTTAATAATCTTCTTTTATCATTTTACATATATTTCAGTCATTGTACATATATTTCATTTAACAGAACTGAAAGGTGAAAGAAGAGGGTTCTCTGGTAATCAGACTATACAACATTAAAAATATGTTGGACACTAGTCTTCTTCAGTTGTACAGTTCATGAGACAATTTTGTTCATTCTTGATTCTCTTTAAGTAATAGTGAGAGAACTGGAGAGGTCCTGGACAAATTTCTTATAAAAATATGCCAAATGGTGTAAGTCATTATTTCATTTATTCTAGTCACGAGGACTTGAGAACTGCTGAATTCAGCCAGATGAAAAGCCCATGTAACCTAGGATCCCATCTGAGTAAGCAGGTATTTATTTTGTAAAATAAGTAAAATATTGTAAGGAGGCAGTCATGCTTGCAGTGATATTTTTTTCTATCATGTTCTTCTAGCCTTCCATGGCTAAGAGACTCTTTTGTTTAGTAGTTTCCGCTGGACTACTGAACGGAACTGCTGGATTCATGAAGTCATGATTTTTTTTGATTCATGTACAGTCTGGGCCTTCATGATACCTAATGGAAATGAGTTCAGTTAGTTTATTACTACTAGAAAAACTGTTCATGCCTTCCAATGTTCTTATTGTGAAAGCTAGTGGATAATTGTTCCCAGTTCACCTTTTCCATAAAATTAGTGATTTAATACATCTTTATCATATCTTCCCTTACTTTTTTTTTTCTAATTCAGCCACACCTTTTTTGATAATTGAAGGACCAAAACTGCATATGTTATTCATAATTTGTCTGTGGCCTGAATGTATACAGGGCAAAGACTTCTTGTGTTTGTTCTCTGACAATTTTTAGTAATTTCTAAGTATTGTTTGCCTCTTTAGGCACTGAGATATTTCCAGATTTCTTTCCTGGTGATGCTGACTAATACCACATACATATGTGTATTTTTCCTTCCTCTCTTAATGTGCACTACATTTACTGATACCAAATAGCCTCTAGCATTTTATCACCATTCAGTATTGAACCACCCTCTGAAGCTTTTCGTAGCCAGCTTTAGATTTCCTCAGGCTAATAATTTTGTGTCATCTGAATTTGTCTTTTTGTTATTACTTGTCTAGTTTTCATTTATGAATATGCTGAAGAGCCCAGATCTCTCATAGCTTGGACACTGTCAGTGAATCCTGATGCATTATAATCTGTGATTTTTTCTCTGTGAAGAATAAAAGCAATATAAAATCTGACCTATTAAAATCAGTTTCTTCCTTTTTTTTTTTCTTTTTGACTTCTTCCCAAAATAAATTTTTACTGGTTTAGTTTTATTTTTTATTAATTGCATAAGTAGATGCATTTTTAAATTCATCTTCAGGGTATAGTTCTGTTTTTCAAAGGATTTACAAGATAATGGGAAAATAAGACACCAGAAATTCACTGGTATTTGATGATTTAATTATCACACATGTTGAGTTTAATGTCTCTAATTAACATTTTTATTTAATCTCAGTAGGAGATTCTGGCACATATGGACAATCAAGAGTGATTGTCAGGCAAGAGTATATATATATTAAAAACTGTTCATTTTATTTTATTTTATTTTATTGAATATGAGCACGTAAAGGTTGTCTTTAGAAGACTGGCTACAATCTTCTATTGGCTTAATCCACTATGCTTACTTATTAAGCTATGAATACCTGCAAATCCTTTAAAGGATTAACTGTATCTTCCTGCTAAGCTTTCAAGGCAGTTAAAAATAACTGCAGGCTGATTCTACTGACACACTAAAAATTGGACCTACTCTACATTTTATGTTGTATTTGCTGCCGCTTTGACAGATGAAGTACTGTCTGTAGCTGCTGAAAACTGCTAGGAAGATTCAGGTTGACCAAGTACTCTTGAAACCCTCCTTATAATTAGCAGCCATTTTCCATTACAGCCTGTAGAGAAGCAATGTTTGTTTGTCTTGTGAAAAATGCCAGTGACCAAGGACATATAAGGTGGAAACAGAAATTCAGCTTCATACAGATGTGTGAAATAAAGGTGTCCTTCTCTGTAGGAAAGGCCAGGGCTTACAGAAGTTGGTCTGACCAGTTACTGCAGTGCAGTCCTTTGTGTCCTTTGTGATATGGCTTTTGCTAGCTCCTAGCATTGACCTCAGAAAACGTAGATCTTTTCTGCATTTGTAGGATTATTATCACATTCTAATGCAGTATGAGCATGTGTTCTGGATGCTGCTAGATATTGTTAGGAAAGGAGCCAAACAGACAAAATTCACTATAACAGAAGACTTAAAGGAATGTGCAGTTTCTCTTGGTGCTCCAGCAAGCGCATGACAAAGCAGTACATTGAAATGTGTACTGTCTGGCTCTTGGCTCTATTATTCCTGCTGATTGTCTGGGAAGAAGAGTTGGCCATCCTTTTCTTCATAAGTCAGAAAAGTTATACTGTGAAATACATGAATATGGAAGCTTTGAGACAAGGCTTTTTGCAAGAGTGTTAGAAGAAAGCAGTGTTTGTGCCACTTCTGGTTCCCTGGGCTCCCTTGAGCCCTAGGTTTTAGGTCATCAGGTGTTACTTTTTCTCCCTTGGAACCTGGCCTAACGTCACATGGCAGAGGGATGTAAGCCAAATTATTCCTTAGCATGACATAAAATATATGTGCTAACAAAACTAGAAGGCTGCTCTTCATAGAAGATGAGGTTTCTCTTTGGAAAAAGCACTGAACTCGAACTACATGATTTTAGCTCAGAAATGAATAGAAACAACTTTTGTTGCCAAAACGAAATGAGACATGCTTATCTGTGGTGAGAAATATAACTTGCTCTTGAGAAACTGCCAATCTATTACTCTTCATAAGTGCAAACATCCCTACCAAAGACAGAGGATGAGCAGAATTCTTAAATCAGGACACTTGCTCCCCTGTGCTAACAGTAAAGCCCTAAGAGTGCTTGCTGTCACAGCATGGTTCACCTCATTTGCCAGATATTTTCTCTCTAAAGTCTTGTAGCAGTACAACAGAAATTCTGGGTTGTAAACCAGTATCGTAGATGCTGGTACCTTCCTTCTTGGCAAAAGACAGAATGCCTGAGTGTCTTCCTTAAAAGATTCCATAGGTTCCTGTAAATAAATTGAAGTTAGAGTGTACATAGCAGCTGAAACTGGCTCTAGTAATTATAAGAAATGAATGAGCATAACACTGCACAAAGCTACTTTGCTCCCAAATTATTTAGCTCTCAGGCTAAATAATACTTAGGTGGAGGCAAGAATCCTGTGTTTGTTGTGAGATGGTGAAGGAAGAATATTGAAAACCAAACACAGTGACATGTAGGTATTCACAGCGTGCAACTCTGTCGGCATTGCTTATCACTTATTACAGCTCCTGGCTGTAAAGCAATACATAGGTCATGTCTTGACAGCTCTCGGTCAGAGTGCAAAGCGTTGACACAGGTACAATAGGAAAATTGGATTCATCAACGCTGATTCAACTTTCAGTCCCCAGATTTTTATTTATTTTTTTAAGTGCAGAAAGGCTGATGAACTCGTTTAGAGAATAGCTACTCCAAAAGCTATGTAGTAGTTACTTAATCACTTAATTGTTATACTGTTTATCAACTGAAAGGCTGTAGATTTACCCGCTTTTGTAAAAATGTGAGCAAGCAAACACTGCACAATCCAAACTGAAGGATCTAGCTCAGATACAGTAAGTAATATACCCTCATTAAAATTAATATGTGCTACTTTATATCTAAAATACTTCTGGAGACTGATTAAAGTTTGTACTGAAGCAACTTCATACTGAACTGAATTGGAACAAGTTTTCCTTTTTACACATTCTAGCTAGGGGAAATCAACAAAAACTGGGTGAGTGATAACATTTTACATCCGTATTTGTAGTCATTGCTTGCCAGTGGCCTTAGCCTGCCTGGAGAAGTGCCATGTTTAAGCAGATTCATTGCTTGTGATATTTTGATATTTTATCTCTTTAGTCTCTTTAGTAGCTGCAGAATTCCTACAATGCACAGCACTGCACTAGGCAGGCACCAGCTGACACTGAGTAACTGGGTAGATTATTTGGTTCCACCTGTTTCAATGTCAATTGTTCTAATTAGGCGTTTGTTGCTTAATGTGTACTTTTATCTGAAGTTGATGAAAAACTGTCAGGTTAAATTTTACACTGTGCATTTTGGGGGGAGAAAATGCACTTTTATAAAATGCACTTCCTGATATAAACTATTTAGTACTTTGGTATGAATAGAATCTAGAATTTTTGTGATGTAGATAAGGAACCCTGTGGAACCCGAGCTTGTCAGATTTGTGTCAGAAACTCTCCGGTTCCCTGCCAGCTCATCTACCCATCCGTTTGGCAGGTTGCCTGTCCTTCCCAAACTTGCAGCTGCCTCTGTGTCAAGGATGGCAGCACTTTCAGGGCTGCTGGCTCCACAGCGGGTGGCTGGGTGGACCTCCTCGCAGGTGCCACCCAAAGGGTCCCCAGCATCCTGGGGTGACGTGCTGTGCAGACAGCCTCCAGGCAGGGAGCTGGGCCAAGGAACTTTTGGGTCGGGGGATCATCATGTGCCAGCTTTTAGTAGTTTTCTGGGGAAGAGGTTTATCAGTGGACTTACCCATTCCTGTCACTAAGGAAGATCTTGTATCTGAGAAGAGGGGTGTATGCATTCAACGTGCCGCTTTGTAGCAGTCTTACTTTCATGGAACATGTAGAAATGACACAAAATGCAATTGCATGTCTAGAAGAATGTTACTTTTTAAATCATAATTTGGCTTCTGACAGAGCATTAGATTTTGCTTGGATCTTGCTTTTTTTTTTTTTTTTTTTTAAATCCTAACAGACATTCCTGTTTCTCCTCAGCAGTATCTTATGGACTAACATGCACTTTTTTAATCAGAGATTCATGGTAGTTGATACACCATTTATATTAATAATGTGCTGTGGAAGGACTGTAATGATAAATAAAAACTGACCTTAATAGATTTTCTCCTATCTTGTCAGTGCTGAGAACAGTACAGTTTAATAGCACAGAGCAACGCTAGAGAAATTTTGGGGACCGTAACTTTTCATGTTTGTATGAAAGTAAGTACTACCAGATGCGCCTATAAATTAAATAAATAAATAAATAAATAAATTTTACTGAAGTTAAGTAGCAATATTGAGAGACACAAAATTAATGTAATGAAGGAACTATGATACAGCAAATATTTATAGACTGTTGTCTGGAGGTGATACATTTTTTATAATTACCCTCAAGGAAATGTAATAAAGAATTTTTAATTAACACAATACACTAGAGCATAAGATAATGCATCTTATAATTAATTTGTCCATTAGAAGCAATGATGTTGAAAAAGATGAGATTCTGACAGGTCTGCTCCATCTTAGTATTAATTTGCATCATATATTGTCCCAAAAGTTATTAGGTCCATTCCTGAAGTTCCTCATCAGGCAGAATAAAGGGTTCAGAATCTAGATGGATAATCTTTTCACTTTGTGTAATACTGAAAAATCAAACCCTGCCTTCCTTGGCTGGAGCAATGACTTATCTAAATTGGTACGGTTTGAAGGACGGAAGCACTACAGTTTAAAAGATAAGTTATTAGTTCTTCTGTTTCACAGCTAATGTGATATGCTGGAGTGGAGAGGGTTGACCTTGTTGTGCATTTAGCAGATGCTTTCAATAAGTCGTCAAAAATGAAACCAAACTCAATCGATTTGAATCTGTGCTACCCCAGCTTGATGTGTATTGAAAGCATTGGACCTGTGCTAATAATGAGAATGAAGCAGAGATAAATCATATCCACCGGTTCTTGCTGAAATGATGACAAGTAGTTTGTCCTTGATTTTATTTCTTTTGTAGCAGTCAATATCAACATTTTGCTAATATGTTTCTCACAAACCTACATACCTCAACACTTACAGACTAAAAGTAGTTGCATAGTTGTTGTCTGCCTGCAAACTTAATAACAACATGACTGTATAAAACATTATCGTGACTGTCATGTTTTCAGCTACAAACTGTCGTAGCTCCAACTGCATAGCTGTTGACTTCATGAGGATTTAGATATTTAAAGTTAAGCATGGGCCTAAGTGCTTTGTTTATGTATCTCTCTCTTCTTCCTCTTAATATCATATGCATGAAATTTAGCTCATGCCAACGTACAAGTGAATGTTCAACAATTTCTATACATTTTTTGAAGACCAAAGTGTGATTGATTTACTCTTGTTCCAAGCCCAAACAAAAGGCTGGTGTAATGACTTGGTATATCCACTGTGACTTCCACCGTAGTGTGTTGTGAGTCCTGTATGTGTATTTATATATATGAAAGTATGTATGTATGTATCCATTCTCAAAGGCAATGTATGGGCCTCTCATCTGACCAAAGCCTCTGTAATCAGATAGATTGCATTTCAGAGTAAATCCTTTCTAGCGTATCTGCGCCCAGACTCATGATCTTTTGCAGCAGATGTAAGTGAAGTCCTCTTCTTTTGTGGCTTTTGATTTAAATCGCTTGATGTTTTTCAAAGTTATTAATACTTGTTTTTTCATTGTGTTTTAGAAAGTTTACAGTAAAATTATTAGTAATAGTAGGAAAGATTTAGAAAGTGAATTCCATAAGAGCTATTTTGTAGCCTGAGACTATGTCATCTTCTATACAAGACATAAACGTTCTTACACAAAGTATACTATAATTATGGCTGTAGGCAGTGGCTTTAATAAATAGTATAGGTCTGTCTAATACTTAATAAACTAAGAGATTTTACTGGAAGTGTAACCTTATATTTCTGATTTATTTGCCTTCTTCCCCAAAATAGTATTCATCTACAGTAATACTTAGTTGGGCATTTATGCCTGACTAAACTAACGAGTGTGATATTAGACTGTCAAGAGATTCATGAACGTATTCAAATAAAGACTCCTGAGTGCTGTAATTGTCTTGACAAATCAGAGGCTAATTGAAAATATTAGGAAAGATTAGAATAAAAGATGTTTTAATTGTATTTCCTTAGATTTTATATCCTAAAAACATTGATAGCATGTCCATGTATCTCTTCATATTTTTAGTATTCACTAGATATACTGTAGTTTCTCCTGGCATATGTGTCCTGTAAGGCAAGGGACAACGGAATCAAGAAATAAACATCTCACCATGTCACAAATCCAATTAACTCTGACAAGGCTAGTAAAGTCAGGTGAATAACAAGCAGTGGTGTCTGGAAGCAGCTTTGTATTTCAGATTATACTGGAGATGGTAGGACACCAGCTGGACAAAGCAAAACCAATCCAGGCAGCTGAATTTTCTGCATCCAAGAAGACCATCTTATACTCTGACGAGATCACAAGCACTATAGTATTTTCAAGTGTCAGCTCTCATCTCCAAGTGGTAGAGAGGACAAGAGAAGCATTCTCCTCACAGAATGTAAAATCTGTGCTAATGTCACTGCGAGGTAATGCAATGAAGCAGAAACAGTTAACATCACACAGCCTCTCCTCCTGAACTCCCAGCACTATGTTTGGTTACGATAATAGCCTCCATTTCAGTGCAACAATCTTCAAACAGAAATTCTGGTGGAAAACTGGTGATTGTCTAATCCCGGGATCTATGCATGTTAAAAGCAGCTTTCCTTTTTCTACTCTGTGTCCCATTTAATGAAATTGAATGGTTAAATGAGTGCTTCAGTACTTGTGCTTGAGACTCAGAAATGTGAGTGAATTTCTCATCTTGAGTGTAGCAGTGTCAACCTAATGATACTCATTTGATGTTAGCAAAATTATGTGGATTTAGCCTGAGTTGAGAATCCATTCCCTGACCTTCTGACTAGAAATCTGAATTCTTCATTGTTTCCATATAGAAAGGAAATAAATACACCATTTACTTTATTTTCACAATCAGTCACCACTATATTACACTGGAAATTCTACAGCTTTATCTCTCTTCTCACTCTAACCTAATTCACAGTCATGCAGTACCCTCAACTAAAACACTTGCTTTCCATTTACACTTGAGTAATGTAACAAATAATAAAGACCCATCAAATATTACACAACATTCACAATTATTACTGTTAACTGTTGATATTTGCAGCTCATAATAACCTATTTTTTCTAGTTGTCAGAATAGTCGAACATACAGTTTGACTCTAATATGGGCCCTAAAACTGTAACCAAGAGCTATCCTCAACTTTGAGATGTAGGAAGGAATGTTTCTTTTGGAAACAGCATGAGAATTGAGGTTAGATCGTATCTCGCAGCTAGTTTGTGGCTGACTGGTGTTGGAAATTTCCCATCACTTTTCTTATTTTCTATTTGATTGAAACTTAAATTGTACTAATTTCAAAAAATGTTTCCGAAGGGAGATTTCTCAGGTTTAAAATAGGTTTTCTAGCCTATAAATAAGAAACAAATGCTGTGACTTTGTTATTAGGTTATTATATGATTAGATTTGGAATTGAAATTTTTCCTCCCCTAATCCCACATTTCTTGCCCACAGGGTACATGTTAGCACGCACTGCACCTTTTGAATCCTTTTTCTCTGTAACTGAGCCTTGTTCTCACATAGAGGCCAAAAAGAGTAAAAACAGAAGTTTTTCCGGAAGTCTGTAGCGTTCGTTTTCTGGTTAATCTTAGTGTTGGTCCCATCTTTCCTGACACTGAGAATTTAACAGGGGGTGAGACGGGTAAGTTTATTTTAGCTGTCAGGATGTTCTCAGAGGTCACAAAAAGGAGTAAGGGAGGAATAAATTATGTGTAAGGTTGCTTCTGCAGATAATTAAAAATTAAACATTTTGTCATGCCTGTGCATTTTTCTAACTGCACTGAAACTTGATCTTCTTGCTACAACTATGGACACAAATAGAATTTAGCAAAGGATATAGGCTGTACGTGCAACACAGGCATATGCTGACATACGACTCCCATATGTCAGTCCGCAGAGATTCTACAGCTCCTGAAACATGTTTAATTCCTTAAATAGATTTCCATCTTTTTAACATTTTGGACCATGTGACTATTTTCATTATGTTTTTTACCTCCATCCTTTGTGGCCACATTCATTTATAACTGACTTGGATTAGGCAAAAGGACAGACAGAAAGAAGGTAAAACACCTTTCAGAGATTTCTATTACAGTCAAATATATTTGGAACTTGAAAGGCCAACATGAACTGTTGAAACAAAATAAAATCTGCATTAATCTTTATAAGTAAATAAATCATGATATGGATGGAGATTTTTGTCCTGGATTCATCCAGGGTCATACACAGTATTTTATTTGCAAGTTAAATTGAATCAGTTTTTAATTATTAATTGTTGATTAATTTACTCAGCGAGTTAAATTTTAATCCAAAAAAGATAAAGCCTTTGTATTTAATAGCGTATCATTACATACGGAAGTTTCAACCTGAACTGGAGGCTGCCTGAGTCTTACAGTCTTACACAGAGTTTAACCCTACAGTCTCGCACAGAGAACCGTGGTAGCTGCCAATAGTGTATTTCATGTTGGTTTTCTCAACAAAAAAAATTGGGTATCTTCATGTGATCTGCAGATGTGCAGTATGAAAGCATTTAGATGCGAGTTGTACAGAGGCCTACTATTTTAGGCAAAAAATGGATAAGCAAACCTTCTCTCTCTTCGAAAAAAAGTTCCATCAGAATAGTCTAACATCTTTCAGCAAATTGCATGACCTATAAAATATACTCATTCCTAAGCTCATAAAAGTTTTGGAAGAAAAAATATTTCAAGTTTACTTAAATGCCCTTGAGAATTAAAAAAAGAAAAATAAATAGTATTTGTCAGCAAAATACTTAATTTGTATCTTTGGAGAAAAACAAATTGCTTGAAATGTCTCAGGAAATAAACCATCTATTTCTGAATGCTTGGAGAAATGCTAAGAATAATAACTACCATAAATGTATAATTAGTAAGAATTTACTTATCTTTTTCTGATTTACAGATTGCTCCTGTCTGGAGATATAAAAGTTTCTCAACAAACACCAGCTTCCTAACTGTTGCAATAGCAAGCACATTGAGTGTTAGACTTCCTGCAGTGTATGTATGAGCTTAGGCTGGCACAGGAAAAATTAAGATTGGGCTAAAGAACCAGCATTTGCTCAAGGTCTCTGATTCAACACACGTACATTCACTTTCTGTTTCTGCATCTCAGGGTCAAAGTACTCTGCAATGTGGAAGGGCATAAAGTAGTGCTTGGTGCATTGGACAGTAGTCAAGCAGACATCTTACTATGATGAATAAATCAGTTCCTGCTTGTGCTAAAAGTCACTGAGGTAGTGATAAAATGATTTAGAGGCCTGATCCTTTTCCTCTTAGCAGTGTCACACTGGAAAATTTGCCCCCTGTGAATTAACGATTGGGCCTCAGTATGCTTCTGTTGAAATAAACGCTCTTCTTGTCAGTTTAGGATTTAAGTGGAAATTAAAGTTTCATAAGCTTTAGAGTAGCCTTCTCTACAGAAAAGTAAATAACCCAAAAAGTACAGTGATATACGTACAGTTTTCCTTCCACAACCACGTTGATTTTCAGAGAATTGTAATTAGATGCACAATTGTTTTCTGGATGACAATGGAGAGGGGAAGTGACAAAGATGGTGTAAAAAACATGCTTCTTTTCTTACCTTAGAAAAGAAAGTCTGATAAAATAACGCAATTTGGGTGAGCCCAAAACTTAAAGCTATTAACAGAAAAAGATAATGAAGCTATCACAAAAGCAAAATGGAGAGAATATACATAAGAATTGCCTATACAAGCAAAATCAGAGCAGAATGAGGCAAGGGGGCGTTGAGAGATGCCATGAAGGAGTTATTTATCAGGTACTACAATGTGAGGAAAAAAAAAAAAAGGAACATCTTTTCAAAAGGAGAATCATAGAAATTTCTTGGGGATATTGTAGCACTGTTCCTCTAACTGCCTTAAGGTCCACTGTTCTGTTTCCCAGTGGTACCTCCTGCACCTAGAAGCTCTGCACCCACTGCTTCTCTTTCCACACCCCCAAGGATGCTGAGGTCCTATCAGCCTTGGCTTGTCTCCTGGTATCGTCATCTACATTTGACTGCGAGCAAAGATGTCATAGTGGTAAGTGTTGCCTTAAAGGTACTCTGCCTCTCCTTTTTGTCTGTGGAAACAAGGTGTAAGAAGGGTTTATTCAAGGTATTTTTGGGGTACTGCTGCTGTGGCTGCAGGATGAATTCTAACATTCTTCCCCTGCACCACCAAGCAATGCAAATTCCAGCATCAGTGTGAAAAGCAGGATCAGGAAGGACTAAAACAGTGTCTTTCAGAAACTGCAGGAGTGAGAAAAGTTAGAGGACTCCCACTTTTATGTGGGGAGTGAAGGCTGATGTGAAACCTACCTACACGAGGCAGACAGAAGGGGAGCATGCTGCTCCCTACAAGTCCCGTGGTTGAGGATGTAAAGTTTTGTGAGATGGCTGTACCTCAGGGAGTTTCAAAATGTGCACTGGAGATGTGTGGTGCTGGGCCAGCCTCCACCTGATCCAAAATAACCTGTGAGATTATACGAGAGATGTGGGGAAGCTCAGCACCAGCTGTTTACAGCTATCAGTCTACTGTTGCTCCAAGCAAATTGCTAAACACAGCCTACGCTGTTTTATTCACTGCTCATGGAAAGAACAAAAACTATAATAGTTTGCAATGCACCATAATTTTCCAGGAAATATATTCCATAGCACTCTGAAGGCACAAATACTGTATTTAAATGAGATTCATAGCAGTATATTTTATTGGCTTTGAGAGATAGATTCAGAAAAAGAGGATTACCAAACTGAGACTAATAGCTGTATTCAACATACTTAAATTTACACTAGTTTACATTTTAAATAAGAACTCCATCTGTGGGGGGAAAATATAGTGCCTAAACATGCCTTATTTTATTAAATAGTGCCACCTAGGGGTTAAGCGCTTTTTAATGTTAGAGAGGCAAGGGATCGGAAGCCCCCTTAGTAGCAGAAGATGTATTACATAAAATGATCTGTATTTTGGAATTTACTAGGAAAACAAAGTGCTGCCGAGATTTCTATATGGTTGTATCCGGATAAAGAACTGTAACTTTTACAGTTCCCTTTGGCTATACTTTTCCCCTTCTTCCTAGCCTAGCGGTAGTGGGGGATGTTGTAAATCCTGATTTTCTGCTCTACGAGATAGGTTTTGCTGTATGTGAGCAGCAGAGAGGTTATCTGCTGCTGCAAGGCTGGGTAGGAGATTGCTGTCTTGCTGGTTTTGAGTATGCAAGAACTTAAAGTCTTGAAAAGTTGCTTGCTTAGTGAGGCCAAAATCAGAGAGGAAACCCTGTCCTAGTTAATCTCATGTACTAAAGGAAGGTACTGCATGGGAGAGGAGTGAGAAGCTGGGCCTACACTCTGGCCCTAAGCAGACATGATTTATTCCTCTGAAACTGCCTTTTTCCACTTATGCATTACAAATTACAGTTGGGTCCTTTTTGCTTGTTTTAACATAACCTAGAAATAGGCAAAAGAAACCTGGAATAATCTGCCCATCTCTGGTCCATGCTTGTTTTTTTTCAAACTGAGCTTTCAGCTAAAAGCCTAAATTGGGACTATTTCTTTCCTGCAAAAGTAAATATTTAAAAAAAAGTTGTTGTTTTTTTTTTTTTTCCACAAATTTTTTATTCTCTCAAAGGGTATTTGAGTTTATTCGGTATCTTCCACAGCAGATGGCGTACCTGTCTTACTGAGCCCAGTCACAGGTTCTATTATCTGCTCACTTGACAAGATCTACTACACCTCAGGCAGAATGCAAATTGTATGTACATGCATTCAAGAAATTCTTTCCCCTACCCTTACAGGAATATAGTGATGCTATCATAGTATTCATTTTTGAAGGAAAAATGTCAATAACAATTTTGATTGCATGACTGTGTGCTTGAACTGCAATGTTAACAAAGGCCATGTGTCTCTTCCCTTCCTTCAGTACGTTTCATGCAAATAAGCAAGTAAGATCTGATTATTAATAAAAGGGGGAAAATTATTTTCTTTGTGACAAGTTCCTTTTAAAAAAATCATCCATATTGATCAATGGGAAAAAAAAAATCTAGCCAGCAAAAATATCTGTGCCTTAGAAATTGAATAAATATTTTGATTTTGGAAATGCAAGCCACAAACATGGGAAAACAATGCTGGAAGTATACCAAAAATTGCTGCAAGTACCCCTCAGGTAAAGAAGCCCTCCAGTAAATTCATAGCATGATGGATAAAGCAAATTTCTGTAACTGTCCTCTAGATGTCACGTTGCAGAAGAGATGAGAAGCTGGATACCAGTGCTGCCATGCTTCAGGCTGAATGAGCTTTGACAGGACTGTCAAAGAAGAGGTATAGTAGGGAACAGCAAATTCGTCGTGGTGCCCATCTATCTCGGAGCAGCATGCCCTGGAACTAGCAGGCTGCTGTTTTGGCACTGGTGACAAACACAGTAGCAAACCTGAGAGAGATATAGGTTCACATTAGACATTCTTACTCTGTCAGGGTGGATTTTTGGCAACTTTCTTGTTTTAATAATAGTCAGAGAGAATGCACAGTTACACTAGTAGTAAAGTGCTTTTGCTTTTGTAGTTTCTACTGCTTACCAAGCCAGAACATACCAGCATAAATAATTAATAAGACTAGTAAATATATACACACATCAGGAGGGCTTGCTATTACAACTTTATTGGCAGTTGTTATCTAATACAGGTATGGGCTAACAGCGTGGGCCAGCCGCTATTTCTCACAAAAGAAATTCAACAAATTCAGAGGCTTGGAATAAAATGCTTATGTATATGGACTGCAGGATTTTCTTGTAAATGTGTACACATGTCCATAACAAAGTCTGAAGGTCAGGGTAAATTGAAGAGGATTTGCAGAAGCTGTGATTAACAGAACTCATAAAACAGAAGTTGGAATATTCGCAATTTTAACTACAAAATAAAAAATTCACCCTGATCTTGAAATTCCCAAACTAGCGTTTTCAAAAATTTGTCAGTTTACACAGCTTGGCTCCTTAAAAGCAGTGATAGTTTAAAGGTGTTCAGAGCTGGTGTGTCTAGATGTGTGCTTCTTTCTTTCCAACTGTATCCCCTTGTTAAATAAAGTATCACCTCTCCTTACAAACCATGCCTCTCCCATGTGTGGAACAGGAGAGTTAAGAAAGATAAAGTAACTGGATGCTTATGACAAGAAGACCAGTAAGAAATCATGCTTCCAGCAAACCAGTTTTGCGGTCAGCTTCCCTAAGGACAGACTTCATCCTGAAATCTTTATCTAATGTGTAACAGGCATGCAACAGGTGTGGTATGCTTTAGATAGCCTGGTCTCTCTTGACAAATACTGTCAGCTGGCAACAAGGTCAAAATCATATAATGCAGAATCTACTAAGATCCACACTTACTGTTGCAAGAAGAAAACAAGCTGATTTTTAGCAGGAATAGATGTGGATGGAGGGAAGTCTTGGAGAAACAGATCCAGAGAAATAATACAATAAACTGTTCCCATATTAACAGATGACAAAATTATAGAAGCAGCATCTTAGAGGAACCGCCCTGACACAGAGGAAGCAGACGGGGAGCCCAGTGATGGAAAGTCATATGCACAGAGTGGCAACTAAAGTGGACTGTCCATGTGTCCCCAGGGACACCAAGACAGGGCCGCCAGGCTGCTCGCAGCCTTGCCCCGCATCCTGCAGGTACCTGTGGGTGGAGGTGGCTCCTCCAGGCCTGTCTGCTGTCCCTAGGACAGGTCAGAGCTGTGCATAGCTGCTGGGCATGCAAAGACCTCTCTTGGGGGTCTTGAAATGCTTCAAGATCTACAGTATGTCCAAGTCATTAAAGACACTTAAGAGTCTTTAATATTTATGACTACTCCAGACACTGCAAATCACATTTACCTCATGTCTTTTACCTCTTGTTCTCTTGTACACCTTGTACTTTAATTACAAGGATAATGGCAATGATAGCAAATGTTAATTGGAGTCCTTTACACCAGAGGACAGTGGCCTTGCAGCAGGAGGGGCTCCCAGCAGGGTTAAGCTGCTGCCCAAGCAGCCATCCAACAAGGAATGCAGGCCGCAGGCGCAATGCTGCCTCATCCACCCTAATGGCTATGGCGATAAGCACCCCAACAGCACTTCAGGTAGCCAGGCAGATAATCCACACAAACTAATAAATATTTTCAAGTGATTAATGCAAAACCAAACTGAAACTCAAGATGGATTCTTCCAGGAAAACACGCTTATTTGTTGCACTCTTAGGCAAAGAATGAAACTGCAGCGTGAGCAGTAGGTAAATAATTGAATTTTGTGTTGGAGTGCTGAGGGGAAAACCATTCTCCTGTGCGATGTGGGAACGAAAATGTTTTTTTTTTTTTGCATCGGAATTGGTAACATAAGCATAGGAAATGCAAGGCATGTTGCTTCCTGGGATTGCACAATGTATGGGGGGAAACAAGCACTAGATTGATATGCAGCGGAAAAGCACTGGCTGGGTGTACGTGACCAAAAGGCTGAAAAGCTGTTGAAAACAATAAGAAGGTTGCAAAAGATAAGAAAAACAAAGGGAAGAATTAAAGGTTGATAATGTTTGTATGACACTAGTAACAAGCGTCGATAGGTTGTGAACCAAGTTGTAGTACTTGGCCAATGGGGAACCAGGGCAGTTGGGAACCAGGGCATAAAAGGTGTGAAAATTGAGTCCATAAGCGCTCTTCTGCTTGTGAGACGCCCACCACTGCAATCGCGAATAAAAGGTTACTTCACTGAGATCCTTGCCTGAGCCTGCGTTATTGGCCAACATGCGTTTCTCACAACTTGGGAGCTCGTCTGGGATCCAGCGGCCTAACACAGACCCCGTCACCGCAGCAGCAGGAAGGTGCGCCCCGCTGATTTCAGTGATCCTGTGCATTGACAGCAGTGGTTCTAGGAAGAGCTGACAGAGGGCCCAAGACTGGTTAAAGAAGCAAGATCCATGAAGTACTGGGGAAGGGAGGCACTCCGGGTTCGAGAATTGACCCGGTAACTCTGTGCACAGACCAAGGTAAGAAATATTAAGTATTGCTTTGGAAATTGGGTGAGACTCTTGTGTGACGTGATTGAGACATACTTTTGTACGAAGTGAGTGTGGAGTCCTGATCCGTGGTTCTGTAGCTCCATGAGGGGCACGGCCAGAGACAGACAAAGTGTGAGATAAGAGAGAGAAGGGAAGAGTTTGGGAAATCTGGTGTACAGTACCCCTTGCACTGTAAAGTGCTTGGCAGTACACCAGGGAATCTGGTAAATCCATAGGTGTACAGTACCCCGTGCATGGTAAAGTGCTCGGCAGTACACCCCCATTTTCTAGAACCAGAAAGTTAGTGTGTGGTACCCTGCACGAGGAGAATTTCTGTAGCAGCACCCTAAAGGGGACTAGGAGAAATGGGAAATCAAGATTCCAGGGAACGGGGAGATACCCCTAACGTAGTGCCTACTGACAGTCCTGTAGGAAGAATGCTAAGAAATTGGAAGAATAACCACAAAACTAAGGGAAAAGATAGGAAGAAAATGGCAAAATATTGTTTTAGTCTGGACAAAAGAACCAAACAAAGGAACTGCAGTATTTTGGCCAAAATATCGGTCTGATGAATATTGGGTATGTCAGGCCTTAAATTTATACGTTAATAACAAATCTCCACTTTCAGAAGAAGAATCAGATTATGCTGCTTGTTGGATACAAGAAACACACTTGTTTTTGAGCAAAGATCAGAATAAAAAAGAAGAGAAAGGAGGAGAGAAGTAATGAATGGGACCCCTTAGAGGATTTATCTTCCTTGTAACCCCCAAGCTGCAGCAGCAGCAGCGGCTGCTGTAGTAGCTGCTCTGGAAGAAGAGACAGTAACTGTGAACAAAGTTAGCTCCAGAGGCAGGAGGTACCCCAGGCTTGTAAAAGAATGAGAACAATGCAGAAAAGATCTTGAGAATTTTCCATTCCCTAATACTAACACTATTAACACTACTGAAGCTACTGAAGCTGCTATGTATCCTCTCTGGGAAGTTCCACTAGGACCTGGACAAATAGGGTATGTAAATGCTCCTCTTACTAGTGGAGAAGTACAAAATTTTAAGAAGGAAATGAAGTCCCTCATTGAGGACCCCATTGGATTAGCAGAGCCATTACATCAATTACATCAATTTCTGGGACACAATTTATATTCCTGGGGAGAAATGATGGCAATTCTGAATCTGCTATTCTCAGGCGAAGAACGAAGAATGATTAGAAGAGCAGGAATGCAGGAATGGGAAAGGGATCATCCTCCAGGAGATGGGGTGATTCCAGCAGAGCAAAAATTTCCAAATGTGGACCCTAATTGGGACAACAATAATGCTCAGCATAGGGTTAATACGTAAGACTTCCAAGAAATGGTATTTAAAGAAATTAGAGAAGCAGTACTTAAGTCTCAGAATTTTATTAAAGCCTTTGCGGTTCAGCAGAGTAAAGATGAAACTCCGAGTGATTTCTTGGAAAGGCTTAGAGACAGGATGCGAAGGTATTCAGGAATTAATCCTGATGACCCTGTAGCACAGCGGCTTTTAAAGGTTAATTTCATGATGAAAGCATGGCCAGATATACAAAGGAAACATCAGAAAACAGAAGGGTGGAATCAACAACTGTTAGAAAACCTTTTGAATGGGAAGACCTAGAAATGGTCCATAAACCACAATGTAGATGGACTGTTTTGCCTCAGGGATTCACTGAATCCCACCAATTTGTTCTGGCAAGTATTGGAGAAGATTTTAGAAACATTTCAGATTCCAGAAGGGGTGGATGTTGTTACAAATGTAGGTGATTTGTTGATATCTGTGGTAGAAAAAATCAAAGGTAAAAGAAGCCACAAATGAACTCCTGATTTATTTATTTATTTTAGGAGAACTTGGGCTAAGGGTGTCTAAGAATAAATTACAATATGTGGAAAAAGAAGTCAGATATTTAGTCTCTGAGGGCAGATGGAGAATAAACCCTGAAAGGATTCAGGGAATTGTGCAACTTCCTCTCCCTTGAACAAAGAAAGAATTAAGAGAATTTTTAGGTTTAACTGGATATTGCAGATCATAGATAGAGGCATATGCACAGAAAACAAAGATATCTCAAATTATTGGAGGAGAAACCCAATATATTGAATTGGACAGAAGAAGAAAAAGAAATAGTGGAAAAACTAAAACAGGATCTGATTACAGCACCAGTCATAGCTCTTCCTGCCCTAAATAAATAATTTTATCTTTTTATAACTGTAAATGAGGGTGCTGCTTTGAGGGTTTTAACCCAAGAATGGGGAGATACAAGAAAGCCTGTAGCATATATGTCTAAATTATTAGATCTCGTATCCCAGGGATGGCCAGTGTGTTCAGGCAGTAGCAGCAACTGCCTTACTGGTAGAAGAGAGCAGGAAATTGACCTTTGGGGGGCAATTGATTGTCGTTACCCCTCACCAAGTGAAGGCTACCCTTACTCAAAAAGCAGGAAGATGGTGGACAGACTCTAGAATACTAAAATATGAAGCTATACTGATTGAAAAAGATGATTTACTGAACCTATTTTGAATCAAATAGATCAAAGAAGTCATTTTACTTCATATATTTTACAAGGATTAATGAGAACTTTGGGAATAAAATGGGAGTTTCGTACTCCATGGCACCCTTCCTCCTCTGGGAAAGTGGAACAAATGAATCAGACATTAATGAAACACCTGTCAAAACTGGTTTTAGAAACTAAACTTCCCTGGACAAAATGCTTACCTTTAGCTCTTCTCAGAATTCAAACTGCTTCTAGGAAAGAATAGAGGAGTCTCACCATATGAGATGTTTGGATGACCATACCTGGGTAGGAGCAGTGAAATACCTACTCTTGAAACCAAGGATATTTTTCTCAGAAACTGTGTATTCAGGTTGTCTTCTTCTTTGACATCTCTTAGGATTCACGGACTGTTGGCTGAAACACCGCCCTTGGAATTCCCAGTATACCCATTCATTGCAGGAGACTGGGTCCTGATACACACCTGGAAGGAATCTGAGCTCCAGCCTGAAGGGGAAGGACCATTCCAAATACTACTTACTACTGAAACAGCTGTAAGAACGGTGGAGAAAGGCTGGACTCATTATACACGAGTAAAGGCATCCATCAATCCCAATACCTGGGAAGTTGTGCCTACAGAAGCCTCGTTGAAGATCAAAATCAGAAGGAAGGCTTCATGATAGACTCTGGGTAGAAGCTCATAATTGTAAATCAACGCATAATTATTTGAGACTTATAGCTTAAAAATGTCAATAGGGGAAGGCCAATTATTAGCCTTGATCCTGGTGGCTATATGCCTTAGAGAGAACTTCTGCCAAATAACCACTTGGCAAAGAGGTGATCGGGAAATAGAAGCAGTGAGTTATCCCGTCAAGATATGGGTAAATGTGACAAAGAATGAATTACCACAAAACATCACGTTTGATGCTTGTGAGGTGTTGGCTTGTGGGAACTTAAATGCCCGACGGAAATTGAGCAGTGAGAAAAAATATCTTTGTCCTGAACCTAAGACTAGTGGATTGTTTAAAGGCCCCCCTTGCCCAGGATGAAGTAATGTATGGTGGACGACCACTTACAAAGGGTGGATGTATACACCCAGCTCACGTAATAGCCTAAAAGGGTTAAAGAGCCAAATTAGCATATTTAAAGGAACTGCTCAGCCCAACTGCCAGCCTCTACAATGTAATCCAATAACTGTAACAATTAATAAGGCTGATGGCCTTATTAACTGTACCTTTGGTCTTGGAGCAGATGTGACTGGGAAAGACCCAACAGCCAGGTTTAGGATAGCTCTATGGGAATCATCCCCTAAAGTCACCCAAGATGGGGAGAGACTCTAGAAGGAAACTGGAGGTCCTCTTCAAAGTCCTGCAGTTGTAACAGTTAAAGAAATAAAAAAGGATCTCAGGCAAACATTTGAAATTGAAACAAAGTATGGGGATGTGAATGCTGGATAGAATGGGTCAAATATTCCATCCAGAGTCTCAACCGTAGCAATTGCTATGCTTGCACCTCAGGATGACTGACTGCCCAGATAGTGCCCTTTCCATTGGGATGGACCAAGGATTCCCAGGGGATGCAATGTGTGATTGCATTGTACCAAGAGAGGACTGCCTGGGGAAATGAGACCTGTATCATAGAAATCACAGAATGGCTTGGGTTGGAAAGGACCTTAAAGATATCTAACTCCAACCCCACTGCCATAGGCAGGGATGCCACCCAGTAGATCAGGTTGGCCAAGGCTCATCCAACCTGTCCTTGAACACCTCCAGGGATGGGGCATCCACAGCTTCACTGGGCAGGCTGTTCCAGTGCCTCACCACCCTCTGTGTGAAGAATTTCCTCCTAATGTCCAATTTAAATCTATCCTCTTTTAGTTTAAGACCATTCCCCCTTGTCCTATCATTATGTACCCGAGTAAAGAGTCCTTCTCCATCCTTTGTATAAGATCTCTTTAAGTATTGAAAGGCCACAGTGAGGTCTCCCCAGAGCCTTCTCTTCTCCAGGCTGAACATCTCCAGCTCTTTCAGCCTTTCTACATATGAGAGGTGCTCCAGCCCTCTGATCACCTATGTAGCCCTCGGTCCTCGTTTTGGCTAGGATACAGTTAATTTTCCTCCTAGTAGCTGGTAGGGTGTTGTGTTTTGGATTTAGGATGAGAAGAGTGTTGATAACATGCTGATGTTTTAATTGCTGCAGAGCAGTGCTTGCACTAAGCCAAGGACTTCTCACACTGTCCTGCCAGCGGGCAGGCAGGGGGTGCAGCAGGAGCTGGGAGGGGACAGACCCGGGACAGCTGACCCACACTGGCCAAAGGGGTATTCCATACCATATGGGGTCATGCTGAACAATTATATGGGGGTCTGGCTGGCGTGGGGGGACCGGCTGCTCGGGGATAGGCTGGGCATCGGTCAGCGGGTGGTGACCAATTGCGTCGTGCATCACTTGATTTGTACACATTATTATTAGTAGTACTATTATTATTGTTTTCCTTTCTGTCATAATAAACTGTCTCTATCAACCCACAACCTTTCATTTTATTTTATGTGTATTTGATATGGCGATAAGCAAACCAACAGCACTTCAGGTAGCCAGGTAGATAATCCACACAAACTAGTAAATATTTTGAAGTGATTAATGCAAAACCAAACTGAAATTCAAGGTACATGAGCAGCAAGTGTCGGACAGGTTGTGAACCAGTAGTACTTGGCCAACGAGGAACCAAGGGAGAAAGTAAACATTGGGAACCAGGGCATAAAAGGTGTGAAAAGTGTATGAAAAACTCCTGCTTGTGAGATGTGGGTTGGTCTCTTCTCACAAGTAACTAGTGATAGGACTAGAGGGAATGGCCTCAAGCTGTGCCAGGGGAGGTTCAGGTTGGCAATGAGGAGACATTTCTTCTCAGAAAGAGCAGCCAGGCATTGGGGACGGGTTGCCCAGGGAGATGGTGAAGTCACCGTCCCTGGGGGTGTTCAAGGAAAGGTTGGACGTGGTGCTTGGGGACATGGTTTAGCGGTGACATTTGTGGTAGGGAGGTGGTTGGACAAGGTGATCTGGGAGGTCTTTTCCAACCTTCATGGCTCTATGACTGTATGCCGGGACCCCCCGCCCCCCACAACCCCCCACAAGATGGCTGCGGTGCGGACGCGGGAATCCGCCCTCCCCCCATCACCGCACCCCACTCCCCCGCCCCTCCCGAGGCGGAGCGTTTCGGCGCCCTGACGTCAGACGCACGGTCCCCAGCAACGGCCGCACGTCGCGAGCTCGCCGGGAACCCGGAAGCGGCGGCGGTGGTGGCGGCGGGCGGGCACGCTCCGAGCGGCACAGGCGGCGGAAAGTAGTCCCGGGGGCGGCGCGGTGTCCGGCGGGGAACGGCGGCATCCTCGGCAGCCCCGGCCCGGTAACCCCCCACGGACCGCACGGCGGCGGCGGGGATGGCGGCGGACAAGGCCGCGGGTGAGCGGGTGCGGGGGGAGCCCGGGCCGCCGCGGCGGAGGGATACGGTCGGCGCGGTGCTGCGGCCGGGGCGGCAGGTGTCCTTCCGAGGGTGCCTGAGGGGACAGGAGCCGGGCGCGGGGGGCAGGCCGTGAGGTGCGCCCGTCACCGGCCTGCGTGCTCCTCACGCGCCTCGAGCAATGCCACGCTAACGCTGTTATTCACAAGCACTCGGTGGCCACTTGCACCCTTGAGAGCAGGAGTGCTTTATTCCCTCCCTCGTTAGGTAGCGGGCTTTGGTATCTTGCACCAGTCAGGTTTTAGGCGAGGTACCTCTGGTAGTGCTCAGCTGGAGTAACAGATTCTTCTTTACCCAGGGGCGGTAGGATTGCGGTAGGTTAGAGGGGCCTCCAGCCCTTTAACGGGTGTCAAATGCATTTGGGCAAAAGGGGTGAAGAGTAGCCAAAGTGGTGTTCTCAAATAAAAAAGCCGTGCTGTGAATTGCTCCGGCTGGACTTCAGTATTGCACCTTCTCGATAAGCTTCCAGTTCAGATTTCACAAACTGGCTTTCTTTAATGCGTTGTAGTAGATGCGCTTCATCAGTTTATGGCCATAAATCACAGAATCACCTAGGTTGGAAGAGACCTCCAAGATCACCGAGTCCAACCTCTGACCTAACACTAACAAGACCTCCACTAAACCATATCTCTAAGCTCTACATGTAAACATCTGTAAAAGTGATTTTTTAGAAGGAACAGCCCCGCTTTCGTTGAGAATAGTCCCTGCTTTCTTTTCTTTCTTTCTTTCTTTCTTTTTTTTTTAACCTATGAGCAGATTTAGAGGCATGGTAAAACGCATTTGTAGATCTGTCCTGATTTTTCCCTAGCAGATGTGCCAAGCAGCATCTAACATAGTAAGTGGCGCTTTTCTTGGGCAGCTAACAGTCTCTGTGGTTTATCTTTCACTTCAGACATTTTACTTAAGGATTCAGGCCTCTGTAAGACCACTATCACTGGAAATCTTTGTTCAATGAGCTTTTATAGGATGGTAGCAATGGGCAATGCTGGTTTGGATGGCAATCCTGAGAGGTAAACCTGTACGTGAGGAACCTGTTGACCAGACTGAGTCTCATCAACTTCAAAGCTTCTGGCTTCTCAAGACTCTGCGTTGTCGTTACTTGTACTAGCATAATCTTAAAGACCTGCTGAGCGAGTAAAGCAGATAACGTATCTGTTAGCATGAAAGTTGGAGGGTAAAACCTGTTTATTTATTCACGGCTGTTCTAAAGGTCCTTGGAAGGCGATAGGTTTTTGTTCAGCTGCGCAGCTGTAAGGGTTTTGATCTTTAGATGTTTAGCTTGAGGAGAAGTGCTTCTTGTTCCTTTTCTCTTTTGCTGTGGGAAAACCATGGCATGCCAAAAGTTTTCTGGGCTTTTCTGACTTTCAATTTTCTGTTCTGCCTTTCCCTTCTAAGGAAGAGGCGGCACAAGTGGCATCGATAGCTGCATAATGTGCAGTTGATTTTGTAGCAGGTGTGCATAGTTCTGTAACACCCTAAGGATCCATCCCTCCTGAGTGCTGAAATTGCTGAACCCCAAATTTTGTCCAAATCACGGTAGGTTGCTTTGTAACCAGCTGGTGAAAGATTGTTGAGATTTTAATATCTCATCTTCTCTGGCGTCTTGATGCAGGATGAAGGACACGGTTCTCGCGGAAATGTATTGTTGTATGGGACAATGGAAGGGATCTTGCTGTCCTCCCAGCAACAAGCACAAACCATGAATCAATTTTTAACTCTGTTTTATTCCTACCCTGGATGTCACCTGATGAACATTCGGAGGTCTGGTTGACCCTTACTGTCGTTGTCCATAAACATTTACGCTTTCATGGTTGGTCAGTAGCAGATGATCTAGGTATACTGGTGATGAGGGGGAATGGATTTTGCAGTGGAGCTCACAGGGAAGTGAGCATCATTTGTTTGATGTAAGAATAAAGTTAGCAGAGTTTGCATTACCCCCTTTAAATCTAGGGAGAGAAAGAAGACGTTGAATATACAGTGCCCACCTTCCCTACTAAAATGGCAAAATGTACGTTAGAGCAAAGCTTTTGCAGACAATTCTTGAATTTCACAGCAGAAGTGGAAACCATTGCAGGTTTATAATCTTTGCTTCAAAAACATTAAATGACTTAACTTGTGTTGAAACATAGGAAATACTTCTAGAAGTATTGCTTCTAGATACAAGCTGCTCTGGTGTGGTGCTGGTGATTGTTTTATTTTTTTCCTCCAGCAGTTTATGTTCAGTAAAAGGCAGGGATTGGCTGTTATTTTCAGCTGCTCTAACATGGAACATCTGTGCTGTAGTTCAGTGCAACTTCACTGAACTCTTAATTACATGATGTCAAAAGAGTTCAGCGAGACTCCTTCCTGAACAGTAAGCTCAGCAGTGACCAAAAGGTAAAAACGCATTAGAAATTCTATATAAAAGAAATTGAAGACCATATAAAATGAAAACCTTATTATGTAAGTGCTCAGAGGGGCCACCATCATAAATGCTACATGCTGTTCTTCTCATATTGATCCAAAAAAGATATAGTAGAACTGGAGGAGGTGCTGGGGGAAAGAAGTGTGAGGAAGATGCAAATTAAACTATGGTTGCTCACCTTGGAAGAGAGATGGGTCAGTGAAAGACCTGCGAGATCAGGACTGAAGCTGAGGAAGCGTATGGGCAGCATTTGCTTATGGCATCTTGCTGTATAATCACTGGGTAGCATTTGATCGGATGGGCTTGTTGAAGAGTGCAAAAGTATAAAAAGTTTAAAAAATAAATACCAGGTCTGTTGATGAATATTAACCATGGTGGTTTGATTGCGGCCTTTCTTTCAAGGAGGCGTTGTTCAAAAGCAGGGAGCTGGGTAAATGATGCTGTGTGTTCCTTTATTTTTTAACGTCCTTCCCGGAAAACATCCCTTGCTTGCTATGTAGGAGGCGGTATACGGGATGCATGGGTTTTTTGACTAATGCAGTGGGGTACTTATTTTATGGTATGTAATCTTCCCTACAAACTTTTATGTAAATACAGCCTATTTCTAGTGTCTGGTTGCAGCTTTTAAGATAAATCTAAACTGTGTGCATATCAAGTTAGCTTGCAGGACTTTGGTTATTGATTGAGAGCACGGTAATGTACTTAGGATCGTTGAATAACTGGAGATGTTTTAGTGAAGTAGGGACAGAGTGCTGCGGTTATTTGCAATGTTATTCCTCCTGGCAGGTGGATCTTGAGAACTGGCAGAAACATTTGTAGGCTGAATAGCTTTTATCACATTTGCAAACTTTTTTGTAATCATCTGTCCACTTTACAGATCAAGGTACTGAGAAACATGAAGGAGCGGGTACTTCAGGGATTACTGATCAGGAAAAGGAGCTGTCGAGCAGTGCACTACAAGCTTTTCTGGTAAGACAAAGTCAAACCCATCCTTCTAACTTACCACATAACTGCTAAACTGGCTTATATAATTGTTTTTCCTTTTTTTTTTTTAGCACAGCTGCCGATGTATTAACAAGCTATTATAACAAAAGCGGCATTGGTTGTGTTATAAGCCAGTTCTCGTTCTGTTACAATGTAAGACAGGAAGGGGGACACTTGAATGAAGTGTGGAAGTGCATGTTTAATCTTGATTCTCAAAATTTAGTAGCCACAAAAGATATACGATGAGTTAATTAGAAGCAGGCTGCTACCCTGTATCAGCATTGGACATACAGGAAGGATTAATGACTTCAAGCTAAAAATGTTGTTAAAGGATTTAAAGGAGCCAAGTGTATTTAAAAAACAACAACCAAACAAATCTGGGTCATTTTAGGCATCTCGCTACATTCTAAAAAGGTTGCATACTATTCCGTCTCTTTACATTAAAACGTTCTTCAACACGTAATATCTCTAGACAGTATTAAATACATGACTTGTGCCTTTTGGAAGATTTCTTTTGTGTGTTAAAGTCCAGGTATCAGGTCTTTCATTTTGCTTCTTTCTTTGTGTTGCCTCCTGATTTTATTTAGTGTAGCAGGTGACAGGAAGAGTAATTTCTTTTTCTCTTAATTGTTGCGTCTTTATCTCTACGTTGACTTACATAGTTTAGTTTTGGATATTTTAAATAGATTTCAGGTAAAAAGTTAAATACTGCTTTCTGAGATTTCTGCTTGTGTGTTTTATTCATTACTACTTTTATTTTTCCTCTTTTTTTTTTTTTTGCTCCATCAGGTGCATGTAGTTGGTCCTTAAACTGACTATGGCTGGTGCCTTGAGTTTCTTGCTCAATTTTTCTTTTTCAATACTTTTTTGCTGTTTGACATTTGATCCTGAGAACTGAAGGTATAGGAAAGGGTTTCCTGTTTTCCAGCTTAACTACAGATACCTAAAATACTCTTGATCTGTTGACAGCTTCATCTTTAGTCTTATACTGGTCCAATGCACCTTGTTTATCTCATGATCTTTCTCTTGCTTTAAGAGCTCTCTAAGTCTGCGATGCTCTGAGGAGGTGGCAGATGGGAGCAGAATTAATAATGTGCCTTGTATGTCAGTTTTGCTTTGTATTGAGTTGCTCTACGTATCCTTGTGGACTGTCTTGCATGCTACGTTATCATGTTGCACTTGCAATTTCTGTCTTGAGAGAATTACTATAAAATACATGTATGTTATATTCTAGATCCTATCTAATGGAGTAGAGTAGAAGGACTAGTGGCTGAGAAAAAACACCACAAAATAAGCTGAGCATTTAAAGGTTCAAGGTGTTTAGTCAAAGCATGTTTAGAAGCCTTGTGGCTGTGATCTGAAAGCAACTCCTGTTGAAGAGGAGCTCTGAGTGTGAACACGTGAAGAAAACCATTGGGAGGTGACTGTCCCACTTACAGAGTGTGCCAGCACTTGAGTTGTAAATTCCTGTGTTTATGTATCTCCTCAATAAGAAGTCCATGGTGTTGATCCAGAGCTGTGGAAATACTTTGTGTCAATGTCCTGCTACATCTCTCCACAAATTGTATAATTGCTGTCATAGTATAGTGAAGGGACGGGGTACTTCTCTTCAGAGTAGCTGCAGAATGGGCGCTTTCTCAGGAAGAACAAAAGGCTGGGCTTCTCCTGAAGGCCCACGGAGGATTTCTCTGCAGTGTAGGTTTCCTCAGCAGAAGGAGTTAGGTGCACGGAAGAAGCTCAGTGTAACAGCACTTAGAAAAGGAGGAGAACATGTCAGTGGGGAGTGGTGGTGGTACTCAAAAGACAGTTTTGGGTTGTGAAATGTTGACAGAGCTGGAAATGATTCTGTGTATCTGACTGACCAGATTGGAAGTTGGCCTGATCTGGAAGAGGTGAAGGGGATTATTTGTGCATATCAGTCAAACATTAGAAAGCAAAGAATTATTTAGGCTTGACTTAGTTGAAAGACTCTGGAGTTCTTTCACTACTCAATGTGACTAAACTCTTACTGCCCAAAGGAGACTTAAAAGACAGAAAAGCCTAAAACTGAAATAGATCAGGTGTTTCTGAAGCCCTTAAAAATAATTTGCCTATTCCTGAGGTCAAAGAAAGGAATGTCTACATTAAATCACATCTCAGGAGCATTATGCTTGGGTCATGGTTTCTCTTAAGCATGTGTAGGTCCCCAAATGTTTGAATAATTCATTCAACAGCTAAAATGTGTATGTGTTTATGTATATATAAACCTGTCCTGGGAAAGTGACCCTCCCCTCTTTTGCCAACCTGTCTTAAGCAGACTTCAACAGACTAAGTCATAATTTTCCTCACTTCATCTGGAATGAATGTAAAAAGGATGTGTTGAGACTTAGAAAACAGCTGCAGCTGTTCAATGTACATGTGATGGGGAAAGATTAAGAAAACAGAGTAAATGATCTTGAAACTTACTATAATGAAGTATCAGAATAATGATTTTCATAGAAACATCTGTTTATAACCGTTAACTAATCCACTGTCTTCCTCTACAAAATTCTTTTTCAGGCTTTGTTACGACCTCAACTTTTTGCCTTGCTTCTCACACCTGTTAATCTGAATAAAAATGAAGTATGTGTGTAGCTGTTTAGCTTTATTTCACTCCCTGTTGATGGAGGAAATACATTTGTAGACTTATACAGAGGATACTTCCGTTAAAGCTTACAAAGTCTAAACTATCTTCTAATACCTTTCTGATATGTGCCATTTCTAGGCTGGAAATTATGATGCTTGTTTGCAACACCTAAATACCCTTCAAGACATAAACAAAGATGACTACAAAATAACACTGAATACTGCTGTTGCAGAGTTCTGTAAAAGTAACCAGACTACAACAGACAATTTGAGGCAAACCCTTAACCAGTTGAAGAACCAGGTAATGCAAACATATTGATGTGAAAGGTGATATTTGAGTACTATTAATGGTGATGGGATCTTCACAATTGAAATAGAAAGAAAAGTTCTGCCCCTTCTCCCCTTGACTTGATAAATGAATAGAAAAGTAACATTACTTTTAAACCTTTGAGTCTCTTTAATCATTTAGGACACTGCTTTTATAGTTTTCAGTTACTGTTGAAATTGATTTGGACCTTAAGCGTTTCAGAGGTTAACTGTAGAAAGAACTGCTACGTTCTTTGAATAGATAGTTTTTTAGCCGGAAAGTCTAACTACTCTCATATAACATAAAAAGTGGAAATGTTACTTTACTACTCAACTGATGGTTTTCTATTTCAATATAAATCTTTCACTGCATATATGTTGAACAACAGTGAAGTTTATTAGCTTATAACTCTGACCTATCTTTAGATGAATTAATACCTTTGGATTCTTTTTGTAAAATATTTGACACTTTAAAATTTAAATATGGAAAGTTCAATGAAACATTTTTTTTTTTTACAGGTTCACTCTGCTGTTGAAGAAATGGATGGTTTAGATGATGTTGAAAATAGTATGCTTTATTACAATCAAGCTGTTATTTTGTACCATCTGCGTCAGTATACTGAAGCTATATCAGTTGGAGAGAAGCTGTACCAGTTTATAGAGCCTTTCGGTGTGTAGACAGAAGAGTTTTCTTCACGCAGTAACAAGAACGAGTAAATGATCTTTCTGTAGTTATCAGAAAACTGATTTGTAAATCTGCCTAATTAAAAAAAAAAAAGATAAACCTGGGAATGAAGAATATGCTTTACTTACATCAAGGACAACATTTGAGTTTGGGGTTCAGAAGGTATTTCAGAGATATTTAGCGGGCAATAGTGAAACTGAAATGGATATTTGACAACTTTAAGAGGTATTTATGAAGTGACAAGTCTGAAGTATATGTTGTGTGTGGATCTCAATAAATCTAGTAAGTGATAGTGTTTTTCTCTGGATTCCTGCCAGTTCTTGGGATACCTATTTGGAACTTACTCAGTGAAGCCTGAAATGCAGAGATGTATGGAATCCTCTTAAGTAATATGGGATTCTGTGTAGGCATATGGCTTCATCTGTTTAGACATTGGATCTTTGGGTGCTGATTTACTTAGACCAATTCTCAAAGTCTATAAATGTTAAATACATGTTGAGCTGTCTATAGCCTTTGCTTCCATACTAATGTCATTCGAATGAATTCCTTTTTTGTGTTTGTGCGCATCCACAGTATGTTGGTGTCTGCATTTCTTTTTTCTTATGTAATTGTAAAGTCATTTCTACTTCTTTGCTTTGCACAGAAGAGAAGTTTGCACAGGCTGTGTGCTTCTTGCTTGTGGACTTGTACCTGCTAACTTACCAAGCTGAGAAAGCCTTGCATCTGCTTGCTGTTCTGGAAAAAATGATTTCACAGGGCAATAATAACAGCAAGAATGGAAAAAATGAGGTAAGCTTACAATCACATGAATGCTGCTGCCTCTTTATCAGAGGTATGTTTTTACTGAATCCAAAATTAGTCTTTTAAAGTAGTTCAGAATTTTAGAACTGTTAGAACATCTGTAACTTCAGACAACTTACACATTTTAGTAGTGGAGTTAAATGTGTACAGCAGCTGCCTATTCCTTCCATTCCACCCTTTTCTCTTACCGTTAAGGAGCTAAGAGGCATCTCTTAAGTCAGAGACACTTGCAATAGCAAGATGGTTGTCTTTGGTGTCACCTATACTTTTTCGTATGTGTCTTGGATTATGGCCATGTGAGACCCCCAAGTTTGAAAGGAAAATCAATGTCAGAGGAATTGAAATTGTGTGTCATAGTATGTGAAATCAAGCATCTGTTTGGTGTAGTTCCTGAAAGTATGAGGTAAAATTTCAAATGAAATCTTTGGTATGTGTCTTTTGGAAAAAATAATAGAATGAGTAGTGGCTTAGAATTGAAAAGAGGACATTTTTTGTCTTTTCCCATCGATGTCATACTTACATTTTATTTCAAAGTACATAATAATTCTATTGGAGATAATATGAAAGAGAGAATCTAGAACGTACATATTGTCCTTCTGGGTAGGAGAATTCTTAAAATGTCTCAATGCCATAGCAGCATAACACTATTGTTAACATGGAACTACGTGCTTCATAGGCCGGTGTGGTCGTTCTGTGATTTTGATCACAAAGCTCAAGTTTCAGTATTTGGTGGGATATGTGTTTTTTATTATTAAATAACTTTTTTGCCTCATGAGTGATTAAAAATAGCTGAAGAGGGAATCTGTAGATTGAATGTTAAAAGTGATTAATATTAACACTTTCACTTTTTTTTTTGTTTGATGCTCAGTCAGGTAATAATACAAATAAAGACTCCTCTAATCAAAAAGCTGAAAGTGGAGCTTTAATAGAAGTTGCTAAATCTAAGATACATCAGGTAGGTGTCTACATGTGATTTATACAAGAGTATCAGTTCAGTCTTTCTTAAAATTGAGTACCACCTGCATAAAATCTAGTTAAGCATGAATTGTGATACCATTCTTGAATTTCATCTTGTAAAACAAAAGAATAGATTTATCTAACTCTCCTGTAGGAGAGTACATGTACATCCATGTACAGGAGAAACTGACTTAACCTCAAAAATCCCGACTTTAGTTCCTGTATCTTAATCATAGTTTTATTAAACTGCAATTAGCTCTGCTGATTTTTGTATCAGTTTGCAAACAGTCTAAAACAGCTGAGGTTTTATTTCATGGTACTGTTCTGTGGAGAAATATGTGAAGAAACAAAATGCTTCTCTATCATCTTTTGTTTACTGGCATTGTCAGTTGAGCGGGTAAATATCTGGAATTAAAAAGCTCAGTTATTTTAATCAGTCTCATTTTAACTGCTAGTATCTTGGCATTTGAATATAGAGTTGCTGTTGACCATTGAACAAAACACACTTTTGCTTCTTGTAAATATGAAGCCTATAAACCTGTTGGTACTCTGAATAAAATTTCTTCCTTGGAAGGGCTTTTTGAACAGCTTTTTACTGCCTATTTTTAAAATGTATATAGAATGTTTTGTAACAGATCTCTAGCTATGGTTCATCTTGCGAACATGTATAAGTTACTGTTTTTAATTAACAAACTTAATTTTTTTAACAGTATAAGGTGAGAGCCTATATCCAGATGAAGTCACTAAAAGCATGCAAAAGGGAGATCAAGTCTGTTATGAACACAGCTGGAAATGTAAGTATTCTTAAAGTTCTTGTTTCTGTTATCTAGGTCTGTTCCCTCTTTTAAAGCTGAAATGTACTAACTTGTTTTAAAAGGAAGGTCTTCTTGAGGATGGATGTCTGAAATAATAGTGCATATAGTCAGTTGCGCTTGTAATCGTTTCTGTAAGTGTAATTAATGTAGGGTTTTCTTATTTGCATTGTTTTCAGTTGCTCAGAAAATTGCAGTTTATTTTTAATGATAGGAAAAGAAGTGAAACTATATAATAAACAGGTCAAGTTTGGTTTATAATTTAAGCAATGCAAAACAGGTTTTAGTTTACTATAAATGCTACGGGAAATAAAATCTTCTGAAGTCACTGATTTAAACTACTTAATTTTTGGGGTGCTCAGTGTCTTGTTTTTTGTATTTGAAGTTTTTTTGGAGGCTTATTTCTTGCTAGAAAGCAGTTTCTTTTTTTACGTAGGAGTTTTCAACTCAGAATTACGTCCAACATCCCAGATATATTCTACGTTAACTGAGGAGCAGGGAGTAGGAGGAGAGCACTTCCCTTTTGTTGCCAGTCTCAACAGCTGCTAGTTTGACAGAAATCTTTCTGGATCATGATGTCTGTGGCAGACCAGGAAAATCACAGCCCAGGAGGAAGTTGTTGAACTCTGCAGGGAGGGAAGCATGGGGAGGAGTGTACTAGAAGACAGGTTGGAGAAATATACTCTTAAAAGGGAGATTCTCTGCACTTGGCCATTGCCATGACAGAGTTCTGTAGCATAACGTTTGGTTTTAGAGCAGTAACAACAAAAAATCTATATAGATTTGTAGTTCAGGAGAGGTAAGTGTTCAACAAAGAAATGCTACTTCATGAAATCGGTAGGGCCTCAGCCCATCTCTCCTTAAAATGGCAGCAGGGGCAAGCTGATTGTGGAGTGATTTAACATTAGTAGTAGAAATTGTAAAATGAGATAACTAACTATTGTTTTCTCCTTCACAGTCAGCTCCGTCTCTCTTTCTTAAGAGTAATTTTGAATATTTGAGGGGCAATTACCGTAAAGCAGTCAAACTTTTAAACAGTGCAAACATTGCTGAACATCCAGGCTTCATGAAAACAGGTAAAATAAAGTAAAACTTCATTCTGCAAGTACTTAAATGTGTGGTACAAATAGGACTACTTGTTGCTATTAATTTTAAGCATATTAATAGTTACTTAGAGGTAGACCCTAAATGTCATGGGTTTATATCCTAGGTATGTTTTCAACTATATTGTTGTGCTTCTGCACTTAATGCTGTTGTGGTTTTCATCAAATGTTCATTTAGTCACTGGATTATGTATCTATGCATCATGTATTATGTATCTAAGGATTTTTGAAGGTGTAAATGTAATGTTTGCAAGGCTTATATTCAGTTCTGTAAATCAAGACGTAAAACAAAAGGCAACATTCTAGATCTAGAAATGAGACTTTTAGATTGTACCCAAATATGAAATTATAGCAGTTATGATGATTGTCATGGGGAAAAATCAAATGTTTCATGAAGTGTTAAGGTTTGGCTTCTGTTGAATGCCATTTCAAGTTACTTTTATATCTAGAAAGTATGTCTGTGTATACATGCACAGAAGGCATGTGTATGCTCTTAGATATAGAGTTATTTGTATGCATACACACACTGTATACTGACTTAGATATGTTTGAGATTTTTAGATGTCCTCTGTTAAAAAAATCCAGAGAGAAAGCTGTCTTGTATTAATAGAGAGTGACGGTTTCAAAAAATACTTAGCGTAAAGCTATTAATAAAGCTGCTAAACATCTTTACTTCCACTTGCTGGTTCAGTGCTGTTTTTGTGATAGTACTCTTAAAAGCCCTTATAGCACAAGAAATTATGTACGAAATGTTGTTGCATAGGTTGCAATTAGACGATAGAAGTCGCAGAATTGGCCCTGGGTTTATCACAGGACTAAAGTTTTTAAGAAAGTTCTGTATTTGCAGATAAGTTTCATGATTTAGAAAACGTTCAAAATATTTGCAGTAATGCCTATTCTGGCATTACATTTTGAAACTTTGGCATTTTCTGTAACTTATTTTTTGGCAATTTTTATGCCTAAAGTATTTTCTATAGTTCAGCATTTTATTAAAAATATAAATTTATTTAAAAATACTATTTTGTGTAAGCAACAGTGTAATGTTCACTTAAGTCTCCCAAAATTATGGTTAAAATAATGTCAGGTTAATTTGTTTGTTTGGAAATTACCTGGGTTTTGGTTGTTTTGATTTGTAGTGGTGTGGGTTTTTCTTTTTTTCTTTTTTTTTTTTAAAAACAATCGTAACACTGTAAAGCTTCAGTTACCAGCAGATAAGTCAAAAGTTTATTTTTCTGTCCTTTATTGTGTAGAAGGAGCTTCTTACAGTGTTATGTCAACATGATCTATTTAGGAAGGAGAGCGCATTTCCTGCTTGTAAGGTTAGCTTAACATGTTTGTTTATTTTGTAAAATGTAGGTAGATAACGTCATTAAAGAATTTCCTTTTTACAAGAGCCATCTGTTAGGGAAAAAAAAACTAGAAGTGTTTATATACACTAAACACTGAAAAAAATCAGATAAACTTACTTCAACTTGCAGTTTGTCAAATTGGCTTTATACCTGGGTGTCCTGAAACATGATGCATAAGATCTGAAGGCTGCTTACTTGTAGGTCAGTTTGGGTGAACTTTCCCAGAGAAGTAGAATGATACACAGAAATGCAGGTTATTACAATACTTGAGACAGAGACATAACTGCATAATCCTTGAACATCTTGCTGAAGAACATATTTAATAAGCTACCATAATAATACCGATGCATGAGTGGTGGAAGTGTTTTGTGGGTTCAGTGATGTTTTTCAGTTTATGAAAATAGTCTTTTGCTCTACTTTCAGGTGAATGCTTAAGGTGCATGTTCTGGAACAATCTTGGCTGCATCCACTTTGCAATGGGAAAGCACAATTTAGGAATTTTTTACTTCAAAAAAGCCTTACAAGAAAATGATAATGCGTGTGCGCAGCTAGGAACAGGTAGCTCAGATCCAGGTAAGACTTGTAAGAGATGAAAACAGATGGTGGAAAAGAGATGGGAAAATGAAGAAAATAAAAGCTTTCATTAATTGCCACCAAAATTCCTGTTCCATCTCTTTTGAAGTGTGTTCATTTTTCTTGTTTTCTTTGGCATGCTGTGGGGCTGGGGCAATTATTTCTATCTTATTTTTAGTCTTTGACTATCAGTCACGGAGATCTGACAAAACCAAAGCTTCTGTGGCATGGTATACATCATTAAGGATTACATTACTTGTGGTCCTGCTAACAGTAGATAGAAAATAAATACTGTAAAGTTTTCTTGCTTTGATTAGTAATACTCAATCTTTTCTCTTCCAAATGATACTGTGTTGAAGTGATAGCCTGCTCATTTCTTGTTTACTTTATAATCTAGTTCCTATCACACATTTTATTATTTCTGCTGTTTCCCCCTACCTTTGTAGTGCAGTCTTAGATACCAGTGTGAAGACAAAATGTTTTATATTTGTTAACAGCAAAGTGGGTTTCTTCTGGAATTTGTAAGAATAACAAAGACGTGTGTTCTCATAAGTCTGGAATTCAATAATATTACCTAAAATTTACAAGGTACCTAAGTGGTTAGCATTTAATGTCTTCAACCTTTATTGATATGATGAATTTGTCTTGAGTATCAGCTTTGATGTGGAAAGATTTATTTATTTATTTATTTTTTACAGAGGGAGGCTAGTGAATTCTGTAATTAAGTTTTTTTTTGTGTGTGTGTTTTTGTTTTTATTTTTTGGGTGTTTCCCACAGGTTTCCTCCTACTTTTCCCTCTTGTCCCGCACTACAAGAGGTCACGGTATCAGCTCTCCTGAGCTGCACATCCAATATTATATACCTTTTTCTGCAGGTAAAAAATTTTCAGGGAGGCCCATGTGTACGCTGCTGACCAACAAACGGTATGAGTTGCTCTACAACTGTGGAATTCAGCTCCTGCATATCGGGAGGCCTTTAGCTGCCTTTGAATGCCTGATTGAGGCAGTCCAGGTTTATCACTCAAACCCTCGCCTTTGGCTGAGGATAGCTGAATGCTGCATTGCTGCCAATAAGGGGGTAAGTGGATTTGCAAATTCCTTATTTTGTAGTTATGAAATTGTAAGATTGTATAGCAATCTTAGAGCAATAAGATTGTAGTTATGAAATATATTTTCTTTGTGAACATAGGAATTAAACTTTAAGACCCCTTCCAACCCTAGCCATTCTATGATTCTTTCTGAAACTTAAAAAAGCTATTCACAGCAGTTTTGTAGATTTACTTATGCACCAATTACACAGACGCAACATTGAAGTTTAGAGAGTGTGGGGTCCAAAATGCCATTGGTTGTGTATGTGTTGCCCTATAGTTCCAGGTATTAGTTTTATAAAGCATAGTAAAAGCAGGAAGAACAGCTTGCTTCATAGCAATTCTGCAGTTTTCTGTGTCTACCTTACTGGTAACAAATTATACCTAAAGAACACAGAGTTGATCATCTCTAGTGGAAAACTGGGTATGGGAGACTTAATTAGCGTAGATTTAGTGGCAAAAAAAAAAAAAAAAAAAAGAAAGCTAGGAGCCTGTTTACAAGAATAGCGTTTAACAGTTTGGAACAGGGAAAGAAAGTTAGGAGTCACTTCTTCGCTTACTGTAGACCAACTAAAACAGTAGATCATGTCAAGCACCTGGAGCTTAACGTTCTTCCTCCTACAGTTGTAATATTGTATGGAGTACCAGAGAGAGTGAATTTGGGTAACAAAAGCAGCTTGATGTTTCCCAAATTTGTAATCTTATGAGGAAGAAGTTAACTTTGGGTGCTGTTAATATTTAAAGACAAAAGGGAAGTGTTCTTAACTTATAAGATAGATTTGCGACATGGCAAGTGAGGCCTTAAAAGCAATGGTGTGTTTAATTTGACCTTGTAGCTCAATTTACAATAATATACCTTGATGTCTAACTGTGGATTCATATTTATGCCCTGAACATCCTACAGAAAACTAATTTCACTGAAGCTGATTTTCACTTGATATAGTATTTTAGTTTATAGGATATAGATAGATGATTCCCTCACTGCATCTTTTTAACATTTTTTTTCAAATTATTATTTTATGGTAAATGCCATTAACACGTTAATATTCTTCTTTGGATTCTGATAACTTTTTCTGAAAAGTGATGCCTATTTACTAGTATAAGTTTTCCTTACAACTGTAATTCTTTTTCACTAATTCTGCTTACCAGTGAAGTTGTTAAGATGGCTTATAGTTGTTTTTTTTTCTGTTTGTTCTTTTAAAATAAGTGTGGTGTGGAGATGATTCTTGGGACTGATAATTAGTGTGTTAAATTCATTTGATCCCTAGAATATCTACATACACCAAAATCTGTTTAACAAGTTAATTTAATGTAACTTTACATATGTTGTAGTTCAGCGTTATACTCCCCATGGAACAGTTTGAGAGCATTTTGAATGCTATGTAAGCAGGGACAGAAGATGGCAAATTATAGTGACAATTCTGATGTTACTTGGCTGATCATATGATTTTTTTGATATCCTAGTAATTCGTCTAATGCAACTTAGTTCATTTCTCTTCTGCTTTCAAAACAGAGGAGAAACTAGGTCAGTAGGCTATCAGACAAGCTGTCAGAACTAATCTGTGAAAACACTGTGTGCAGTTAAATCCCTCTGCAACACAAGGGCAATAGAAAGTATCTGATCCTTCATGGTACTTAAATTTAAAACTGTACCCATATGGGGGGAAAAAGAAACTATTCTTGCATTGTAGCTGGGTTTGAATTCTGCCAGTCTTCATGTATTTTGCAAAGCTCTCATTCAACAGCCATGATATTTTAGTCCTCCTTTTCTTTCTCTTTTCCCCTTCTTTTTTAGACTTCAGAACAAGAGACTAAAGGTCTTCCAAGCAAAAAGGGAATTGTGCAATCTATAGTAGGTCAAGGCTACCACCGTAAGATAGTCCTGGCATCCCAGTCAATACAGAATGTTGTTTATAAGTAAGTATGTTTTCCATGGGTCGTTATTTTATCATAGCTTTGTTAAGGAATATGTATTTGTTCATCAGGACTCTTAAACTGTCATGGAATAATTGTGTGTTCATTTTGGAATTACTTGTGTAATGAAAAGAGAGAGGTATTCAAAATGCTTGAGTCCTACTTAAACATCATTTGGACGTCTCCTCTGTTATGGCCAGCAGAGGGCTTAATTGTGTATTCGTTGTAACTAAGAGTCATTAATGCTTAAAATCGATTTATCTGAAACTTGCATTTCTAGTTAGCTAAATCGGTCATCGTTTTCTCACTTTAAAATATATATTTTTGGTAATCCACTCTAGAAAATTACAGGTGGAATGTAGTTCCTCTGTCATAAGACTTCAAGAAGTGAATTCAAGCAAAACAAGAGAACTTCTTGTAATTGCCATATAGTTGAACCTGCGTACTTTATTTGGATGTCATGGTATACTTTCCATATATAAGAGTATCAGGGTGTATATATCTTCATAAATAAAATTTGCTCTGCATCCAGGTCTTTCTGGAGCTCTGCTTTTCCTTTTAAATTTAGTAGGATTGGTACTCACCAGCTATCTTCTGTGTCTCTTTAAGTGATGGGCAGTCTTCAGCAATACCTGTAGCCAGTATGGAATTTGCAGCGATTTGTCTAAGAAATGCCTTGCTGTTACTTCCAGAAGACCAGCAGGAGTCAAAGCAAGAAAATGGATCTAAAACTAGTAATCAGCTAGGTGGAAATGCAGAAAACAGTGAAAGCAGTGAAGCATGCAGGTAATCAGAATTTTGAAATACACTTTGAATTACGTATAAAACTTACCTTTTGTCCAAAACAACTGTAGGCTGTGTGCCTGCTCAGTTAAGTTGCTTGTTATTTTAATTACTGGTAGCTAATTTAAGAATTAAATGCTGAATTGATTCCTGCCATGAAACCACTTTAATAAATGAGACAGTGAGATTCTTTTTTTTTTCCACTGGCCATCTTTTTTTTTCTGTTTTGTTTTCCCACACACCCCTGCAGTACCTACTGGTACTTTTCTAATCGTAAGTGAAGTTTCACATTATGCTGATTTTTGTTTGTGTGCTGCATGTATGTCATATGATTTAATATATAAACATCTAGCAACTCAGTTGTAAACATTTCCCTGTGATCCGGTTTGGCATTCATCAGCCCTAGTATGCTTTGGTTTTGTTTTAGAGTAGAAATAGGAAACAAGATATAGAAGATAAGCAACACCTCTACACTATTTTCCTTCATAATAAATTGCATTTTACCAAAAAAAAAAGAAAGTTAAACTCTTTCTTTAAAGCTTCAGAAAAAGTAACTTACAGACAATGTATGTCAAATGTTAAATAGTGAGGAAGTGTTTAACTTTTTCACTAACCCTGAGCTACAGATACTCTTCAGAAGGAAGTTCACAATGTATCTTTGTCCATATCCTGCACTTCCATGAATGACCCTTATGAGAAGTTAAACTTCTAATCTGGAAAAAGCTTTGAGGCTTTATATTAGAGCTTGAACTGAGAATAATTAAAAAACGTGATTTTTTTTTGTCAGTCCGGAGTACAGCTAAACTTTTAAAAGATCTTTGTCAGATGGCAGGATTTACTGCACGAATGTTGTATTGTGTGTGCACAAGGTGCATCCCTGTGTATTCTGAGCTTGCTTGATGACAGACTAGAAATGGGAGTCAGTGGCTGCTGCTGCTTCAACAATATTTGAAGGCTCTTCTCTGTTACCTTTCCTCCCAATGACCAGCTTTCCTGCCAAGAGATCAAATGATTTATAAAAGTCTGGGCTGGTTTTGTGTGTGTGTTTTTTCTTTGTTAATATTTTTTTGCTCACCAATGGTGGTGAACATAGTGAGCTAACTTACCTGTCAAGCTTTATGCAGCCCATTGAAATGAAGCTCCTCTGACTTAAGCTCACAGGGGCCAGTGAGGGGCAGCAATGAAAACAAAATGGTGGCCCAAACACAGCCAAGACCTACTTTTTGTTTGGTTTTGCTTTGCTTCCTCCTTGTAGGAGTAAGGAAAGAAAAGCATGCCCTGTACAGGAAAATCCCTTACTACCTTCTGCTTTCGAAAGGAGATGCTTCTTCAGCTTAAAAAATAAAAAAAGAATCCCTCATATCTCTGTGGTCATTGCTAATTTCAAAATATTCAGGCTCTTCTTGAATTTGTGTATCACGTTCTGAAAGGCTCTAAAAGGATTTGTTCCTTCTGACAAGGGACCCTCTGTGAGAGAGCAGTAAAAGATATAAGGCATTTGAAGAAAATCACACTAATTGAACAGGATGATTTTGAAGCAAATCCCACTAATTGAACAGGCTGACTCTTGGGCAGATTCCTCTCTTATTCACAAGACAACTCTGAATACTTTCAGTGGTTACAAGTATTTTTTAGATCTACTTTTGGCAAAGACGTCCCATGAAGTACCTTCACTACAACAGTGTCAAGTATAGGTTCCCTTCAGTGCTGTTGTTTGAAGGTCTAGTTTGGAATTATCTTACCTGTTTGTAACAAACAGACACGAAACTGTACTTCAGTGGAAAAAGCTCTGTAGTTGTTAAATGGACAGAACTCATTTTCAATTCAGATTGTTTGATCTGTTTGTAAACCATCTCTCTGCCAAGGTGCCACTGTTAACCTTCTCTTCCTGTTTTTCATTCTGGAAGGAGGTTGTCTATCAGTTTACTGGGGAGTGAAATTGCCTATGTTTAAAAATAGAGGGAATATTTGCTCCCCAAACAAACCCCAAGCCTAATTTTAAGAAAGTGGTGTATTTTTTTTTAAGGTGTGTATTTTGAAGTAATAAAAATAAAGGGTAGCTAGAAATTTAATGGAAGCTGTAGTACTTTGTGAGTTTTTTCTTTATAGAATATGTATGTAATTACTAAGGTGTCTAGGACAGCAGCTAGTTTACTGCTTTTCTTACTGGTTGAAGGAGAAGATTACAAATGCAGTAAGTTCTGCATCTTTGGAGTTTAAAGTTCTCGTACTACATGGAACTTCAAAAATAGCTCAAGGCCGTGAAAAGTGGCATGTGTTGTTTGGTGTGTCAGTCAAGTCTTTCCCAGTAAATGCTCCTGTTTTTCCTTATCAGATAGAATGGTTAGTATAAGAGCATTTGCCTCAATTTTTGCATAGCTTCATTTCCCTGTTTTTTAGGCGATAGAATTCTTGCAGTCCTTTTAAATGGAGTGAATAAATATCAATGCTTATTATGCTGAGATTTTAAAAATTATTTACAGTCACTCCTTCTAATTAATATACTGTTTTTATTCTAGCAATAAAAGTCATGAAGGGGATAAATTCATTGCAGCTCCACCTTCTTCACCTTTGAAGAAACAGGAATTAGAAAATTTAAGGCAAGTAAATAACAAAAAATATTCACAACTAAATGAGCCCCCTCTTGAACTGTGCTATGATTCTGGAGTCATTGCTAGCTTTTTTGTTTTTTTTTTAATGGTGTGGCACTTGCAGTATTGCATTGTAGTTGTTGATGTAAGGATGTCTTTTTTTTTTTTACGTGCGTGTTCTTCCTTTCCTCAAGGCTTTGAGTCAGAACAAGCAGAAACCCTGCAGAATTTCAAATCTGATTATAGATAAGTCTGTTTGATCCCGCTATTATAGGCTTGCCATTAAATATTTGGTAAAACCAAAAAATCAAGGTCTATAAATGACAAAGCTAAAAATCTGACAATGGCTCTTCTGACTAGCAGAAGAGGGGGAAATTACAGTATAGTACCTTTACCTTTTAAAGACTTGGTAAGGCTGGTTTGTGAAGTCAGCCCACAATATTATGTTCATCAATGTTAAATTCTTGCTGAATGGAACAAAAAATCAAAGTGGTAAAAGCAGCTATACTGCTTTCAAGTCAGAGTGGTGCTCACAAAGAAGCTGAATCAAAAGCTGACTTTTTTTGTGGAAGTTAGATATTAAACAAAACCATGCATTTAATTGAAGAAAGAACAAAAATCTATTGAAATAATCCTGTTGGTGACTTTATTTCCTTTAATGTAATAGATAAGGCAGGATTTCTAAGGCCATTTCTAGAGTAGGGTTTAAGTTTGATTTTGCCGTGTGTGGGGAGAAGAGAGAGGATGTAGGGGTGGAGTGTTGCTGTTTGGTTGTTTTTTTTTTCTTCTCCCCTACACAGTTCTCATCTGGACTAGGGATGAAATCTTTAATAATCCACCCTTCCCATCAGTTTATTCTTTCTTCCTTCTCCCGACTATGGCTTAGACTAAAACTTTTTTATTTTTAATTAACTTACTATTATCACTTTTTCATATGTTACTTGGCTTTTAAAGTAATAAATGTTCTAGAAATACTTTAATACCATCCCAGTTACTGAATAGCAAGTGATGGCAGCTTTCAGGTTGCTTTTATACTTTTTTAGATGTTTTGGTTCTAAATAAAGTTTTTTCCATGAGCGATAATGAATTACTGTAAGATGATTCTTGGCTTGTCAGATCTCATGGATTCTTTGTCTCAGTTTTGACTTTGCATTTTGGAAGAGATACTTGAGCAAGGAATCTTGCACTAAATATTTGCACAAGTATCTGCAGTTTGGAGTTTTTATCTTCCTAGAATTTATTCAACATTATTTGGCCAGGTGTTATTTTATAATCTAGATTTTATAATCTATAATATTGTATAATTTTCAGTTCAGATAACCTAGTCTTCTCTGGACTCTTCACAGCTATTTTTTTTTCTTTGATTGCTGCAATACTGTAGATAGAACTAAAAATAGATCTAAGACAAATGTGAGCCTGACAACAGGTTACAGGGCTAATTAGACAAAATAAGCCTAAGCTAGTGCGCTTGGCTTTGCTTTTGTAGTAGGCTAGTAATATGTAAATGCTTCCACTGTTCCCTGTGATAGACAATAATTTGTGCTGCAACTTGATCATTGTTCTAAGCCTTAAATTTCTTGGCATTGTAGTGCAAACAGCCATTTTGTCATGTAGTTTCTTTTCACAGCTTAAACTGTTATTGCATGTTATGTACAATTCCTTCTGTCCCAGGTGACATTGCACAATGATGGCAAAACAGAAAAATCCCTGTCATCAGGTAGCTTTTCCACTTGAAACAAATCCATAGTTTGCGCAGAATAGAAGGAAAAATTGCCTTTGTCCTGGCATTTGACTTCCTTACCATGGAAGAAGATGAATAAAACTTTACTGCAGTGTTTTTGCATTCCCAAAGATCTTTGAACTACTTATTTGGGGGAACGTAGGCTACCAAACACAATAACTCCTATTTGTCCAAATGAGTACTGTGTTATCTGAAATCTCTTTATATTTCCCCAATAAGATCATCATATGCTGAAATGTTAATGACATTGTTCAGGTGGCTGCTAGCCCATTGAGAATCTCTTACTATAAAGCTCACACCACCTCTTAAAAAAGAAATCTGTTTTAAGTTTCCATTATGGACAGAGCATACAGTAATTTCCCACTTAAACTCTTGAGTAACACTTTGTTCCAGCCTAACCCCAGGTAACCTGTGTTTTATAATGACCAGTGTAACCTTTACTTAGCTGCATTGTGTATAGCAAATCTACTTGTATTTGTTTAAAGGCAATTTAGCAGTAGTCTGTGAGGAGACGTTACTGAGACCTTGATTATTTATTCTGCAGTGATGCAAGAGTATACTCCTTGAAATAGAAGGCAGTGGATTAAAAACAGTGTTGTGGTGTGTTTTTGTTTTTTTTCCTCTCCAGACTTGAAAATGTGGTTGCCACATGTCAAGATTACACGGTGTCATATCGTGGTTTTTTTAAATGCATAGCCTTTTCTTTCACAATCAGCTGTTATCTACTGATGAAACCTGACAGCCTGTCAGGAAAAACCTACCAGTTTAGCAAGAACTATACTGCTTCTGGTAAAGAACGTCATGTAAAGAAAAGAAAAGCATTGATCTTTTTTTTTTTTTTTTTGTAATACTTATTTGACTGCTGGTTAAATCCGTGAGACTAGACATCCTTAGAGTGTGACTCTGCTAAAACTGGTCCTAGGTTTCTGCAGATAGCTATGAAAATGTGATAGACTCAAATGTTAATGTATTACTGTTGGCTTGCTCACTGAGCAGCTAAGTGGGAAAGTTAAAATCCTTGTCCAGTCAGGAAAAATTAAGAGAAATACTGAAATGGCAAGGATTGTTCTGAGGAATAGTTTTTCCCCTTGCTGACGATCACTCAATTGAGAAATCTCCACTGCTTCTGGTACCGACATGGAGGACTTAAATGTTTGGGATTTTTTTACAGGATTTTGTACAGTTGCACATCCTAATACGAGTTTAAAATGACTGACTTTGCCCCTAAATGACTCTTCAAAATTAAAAATAGCCTCTAAGCAAAGCTTAAGTGTTGGGTGTATTGTTTGGCACTTGTGTGCAAATTAGTTGAACAGACTTTTCAGGTTAGCGATGTTCTCCAAATGATTTGGAGGTGTCATTTTTATGCCTTCATGGTAGGTTTTGGAGGAGTGGATTTGCTCTGGTTAGCCTTTTTTCCTGTGGAATAGGCTACACTGAATATGTAGGTTAGGTTGTACAAACTCAGTCAGTGTGGGCTGACAAATCTCGTTCCCTGAACCTCCCAGGAGGTTGTTTGACATAATCTGGCAGTTTAAAAAAACATTTTTCTTTTTCCTAGTGCAAAGGCAGTTTTATTTAGGGAATGGAGGGGCTCAGTAACGCTGGAAGTCTCCAGTGCTTAAAGACGACCTGCGGAGTTTTGTCAGAATCGTGACCGGGGTGAAAAAGTAGTTTGTCTTTTCCCTTGTGGTGCAATTCTTCTGCTCTGATTAGCTGTCAGATCTCTTGAGTGTTTGGTTTGGCTGGTTCAACAATGAATCCAAGTGCGCAGTAGTATTGCACGTAAGAAAATGTGAATGTTTTCTTCAGAAGACTTGAAGAGATTCTTCAGCACAAGGCCTTAAAGGGCTTAGCTGGCAATGAATCCTTCGAGCAGAGAAATAGGTTTCCATTTTGTCGGATCTATCTGCTGTGTGATTGGAGCATGCCTTTTGTTGGAATTTATGCTTTCAAAAGCAAAAATAGTTTTAAAATGCTGTGGTGAATAGAAGGCTTGTATTGACTTAAAGGGTAGGAGCAACCAACTCTGCAGGCCTTGACTTGTGCGTAAAGGTATTTAGCATCTCTGCTTGTTGAAAAGTTGCGCTTCCTTGAGGTCAAGAAGAAAAGAAGCTGGTTAGAAGCAGGCCATTATTTCAGGGATTTTTTTTCCCATTTCCCTCCCCCTCCCCACAGTCACAACCTTTCAGAAATATTTTAGGTTGCGGACTTGAGCTGGGGAAGCTTTCCCCTCTTTCTTGGAAGCTTTTGTATGTGCTCAGATTTGATGTGACATCTGGGCATGGTAAAGAGGAAGTGGGGGGTAGGGAGAAACACTGGAGAAGTTTCTTATCCTGCTTGTGCATAATTAAAGAGCATGCCTCCTGGGAACCAGGAATAAAGGCACCCCAGGCCCTGCCATGAATTACATGACTTACTGCTGGACTCAAAGTGGGCTTGACAGTTGCCAGAAGGTTGGCGCGGTAATAGCCCACCTCCTGGCAGGAGAGTCGAAGGCTCTTCTTGCTTCTCTCCCAACGTGAGACCTCGCTAAGAGGATCCACTCTTCCTCCCCGGAGGAGAACAGAGTCCATGCTCACAGCAGGGCAAAGCGGGCACAGGTTTGTGCCCTGAGGGAGGACAAGGCGGCCTGCGCTCAGCGGTGCCTTGCCAAGTGGAAAATAGCCCCATGTGCCGCGCTTGGGGAGGGAGGGGGGCAGGGACACGGAGGGGAGTTACTACCAACTGTAAAGCTTGGCTTAATGATGGCATCCTGACGTGGGATTCTTGTTTGAAGATGGAAAATGGGAGTAGTTCAGATTTCGTTACAAGAACTGTCAGATTTTTGGGCTTTTGGAAACACATGAAAGTCTGTGACGGCAACAAAATGCCACATAGCGAATCAGGCTCTTGGCAGAGGATTGCAACTCTCAATGTGACACAGAACTGGAAACAACAAAATTTCCTACAGTTTTGTCTCCTTGTGTACAAATGTTGTAAAATACAAGAGTGAAATATGTTAAAACTTAATTGACTGCAACAACGCAGCTGTAGTTCAAGGTGATTTATAGGATTGAGAGTTACAGAAATCTGTTACCCTTTGTTGCCGGAAGAGGGGGAGGGCAGAGAAACGCAAATGAAAACCCAGAGTTTAAAGAATAAAAAGAGGGCAGGAAAGTCCATGAGAAAAATGACGTGTGGTGAGGTCCATTGGTTATTAATTGTCAAATTTCAAAATCATACTGTGGTGATCGCAGTGGTGATCTTTGGTTTGTACGGGTAGAACACAGCATATGCATCTCCTCATTCAGGGAATGCAATTGAGGCCCCAGTTAAAGAAAGACCAGCTCCTTTACTTTGTAGTTTGATGTGAAGATATTATTGAAGAGTTACGATTTATTTCCTCAACACTTAAATGTCTTTCATTTTGAGTTTCTGGACAGTTGGTGAAAAGTGGAGGTCTTTGCATTTTATGTTAGTAGAAAACTATTCCATCTAGTGACTAACTATGTTAAAGCTAATGTAATCTTTTGCATGTTTGCTGTTACAGCACGCTCCAGAAGCCAGCAAGTTTTTTTGTTGTTGTCTTTTGTTTTTTTGAGGTATAAGTTAATAATTCCAAATATTTTTCCTTGAATGTAAAATAACTTCAAGTAAGAGCTGAATGTGGTGTTTCTGTATGGCTGTTAAAATTTATATGTAGTTAAACATTTGTGTATGAGTAGTTAAAGATATTAAGCTATTTGTATTGTATATGAAGTTTCTTTATTGCTTTTATCCTGTATAAATCAAATCTGAAATGTAGTAGGAAAACAAAAGTTATTCTTAGTAAGACCAGAATCATTTTAAAGATTATAGACTGTGCTGTTATTCCTGCTTCTGTTCTTTTTATACTCTGTGTAAGAAATGTTATATGTCTTTAACAAATGTCCAGCAAATCCAGATAAAGGAGAAATTTTACGGCTGCATTTGAAATCACAGAATTTTCTGTTTAACATATTGGTTCCCTCCTTTTTTTTCTGCCTTTTTTCCCTCCAGGTGCTCAATACTTGCCTGTAGTGCTTACGTGGCTCTGGCTTTGGGTGATAACCTTATGGCATTGAATCACGCAGATAAACTCCTTCAGCAACCAAAGCTGTCAGGGTCTCTTAAGTAAGTCTGACGTGACCATTTCTTCTTTCTCAGCCCTGCTTTTTGCTGGAGAGTTCTGAGTTGAAGCTTCCAATGTCTGTAGCTGCTTGCCCATTCTGTATCTGATGCAAAGAATTGCTTCGCGTGCTCCTGTTCTTGTTGAAGCTCTGACTAAATGTTCATTGACACGCAGGAACGTGAGTCCCCTTGTTTGTGTATGAATTCCGTGTAATTCAGAATCTATTGCTGCTCTTGTTGCTATTTGTTAATCTTCAGCTGCAGTTCCCGTTCAGTGGCAGGACTGTCAGGTCTCTGTCCTGGTTCACTGTGGGGCAGCACCTACTTGTGTTGGCACAGCACAGGGGGCAGGAGTAAGCAGCTAGGTGCGGACAACTGCTTGAGCCAGCATGCAGCTGAAAACTCACTTACGAAGCTACAGCCTCAGAGGGGTAGTAGGTTTGCTCAGACAGCAGGGCACCAGGCCTTGGATGTGCAGGATTGTCACTTCACCTCTTGCTGTTACTTATAGAAGTTCCGTTCTTCAATTTCTGTTTTTCAGTTCTAACTGGGCTGTTATCTTTTTGGAAAGATACACAAACCTCTTTCTGTTTCTGCTCACCAATTCTGATACACCTCTGCAAATTCGAAAAAAGGAAGCTCTGGCCCCATCCTTCTGGTCTTGTTTGTGCATTCAGTTCCTGTGTATTCAGTTTATCCAGTTTATTCAATTCAGACAGGAATTGAATAAAATATACAAGAGGCTTTTATGGTAGTAATGAAATTTGGCAAAACTGGTAACATACTAACAGAGAGCAAGCTAACTTGTGCTTATGTATACTGGCAGCATTCTCTAAAATTGTCCGTGTCAATTAATTTCTTTGGCTCCCATGCTTCAAACTACAGTAGAAGCTCATCTTTTTGCGCAGTCTTTGTAAAAGCAAGATTTTACAGGCTTTGCAAGGTAACGCGTAGTTTTCTAAAGGCAGTGTTACTGTTATGTGATGCAAGAAATTCAAGGTGACAGTTGTTTGCAAAGATGTAGAGCCATGTATCTTGGTCTCAGGAAGCTAGGCTTTTGTGCAGACTGGGAATACTGAGTTATTCCTGTTTTCTTAAGCAAAGTAAGTTAGTTACATGTAGGGAGTTTTGCTTGTTTTAACAGTTCTAAATTACAGAAGTTACTTTGGATGAAATTCTACTTGTTTTTTAATAATTCAGTACAACCAACTGTACAGTTAAATTGAAATCTACTGTATGCAGCTACATACTCAACTTCTGTTGCAGATTAAGCATCAGCAAATGGTGTTCTCAACTAACAGGATTCTTTCTCTTCCAAATTTGAAAAGAAAAGCCGCTGATTAGCTGAGGTGAATGATAAATGTCAAAACATCAGAATTGTTTAGCACTTTTATGAAGACTTGCACTTGGAAAGGTGTTTGTGCCCTGTGGATAGGTCTGCTTAGTTGGTCTTCTTAAAAACCTCTAATGCAGATATTTTACAGAATTAGTTTAACTCTTTATTGAATGTGAAGTCACTTACACCTCAAATTTGAGGTGTATCAATATTGTGAGGGTGTTTTTGTAAGCATTTCTTTTTTAATTCTTTGAGATGAAGCCATACTGAAGTACTGTCTGTCTAGAATGGCTGTTCCTGTGCATGAATTAGTTGGTGTTACTCATGTACAGAATTTTTTGGAACACTAGGGTGTAAAAAGCAGATGTCAGAATGGGGTATTACACAAGCAAGCTTACTTCATGCATGTGCATTAAGTAGTAGTCGTCATGTGTTTAAGTTAAAAACTGAAGTAATTTTGTCTTGTATAAGAACAGTGAATTTTGGGGGTGGTTATGCTGACATTTGTACCTGACCCTTTTCCGTTGTAGGTTTCTCGGGCATTTGTACGCAGCAGAAGCTCTCATCTCTCTAGACAGAATATCTGATGCCATCACTCACTTGAACCCTGAGAACGTCACTGATGTTTCCCTTGGGATTTCTTCAAATGAACAGGATCAAGGTTAATGAATCCACACTTGATTAGAACTGGTCATGTTTTCAGCTGCTTTCTTCCTATAACTTTGTGTATAAATACAATGATGATTAACACCGCTTGTTTTAAGATGCTAGATTGTTTGGGGTTGGTTTGTTCCTCCAGGCTTTAGTTCCTGCTTTGACTTTGTTTTGTCTTTTGCATGCCCGTCCTTCCTTTAGCATGTCTAATTCTGTAATATAAATAGAACTGTATATTGTAGTATTAAGCATAATGTTTTAAAACTCCTTTTGTTAAATATGCAGTTGTGGTTAACTTGTGCTTCATAGTTTCTCCTCAGGCTTTTTAGTCTCTAAGCCAGGGCTTGTGTGAGAGATAGGAGTAGGGAGAATGTAATCTGTATCTTGCAGTGCTTCCAGTTGGGAGTGTGTAGTCTGTAACAAAAATACTTCAAGAGCCCACCTGCATAATTAAGACTACAGCAGCTCTGATTTCAGTCAGATGACTGCGGTTTACACTTCATTGTTCCTATTTGCCAATCTAAAAGTTCTTAGGGAAACAAAACATAACTATGGGAAGCCTCATGTAGCTTAAACTGTAGAGCAAACTGATGTGTTTTCCCTCTGCTGTGTCAGACCATGAAGGAAGAAGCAGATCTGTATCTGTTGACCTGTAACTATAATTTTTGTAATGAGCTTTAAAAAAAGCTCACAGAAAATGATATTTTTGTGTCTGTTTTTACTTTGTAGGGTCTGACAAAGGAGAGAATGAGGCAATGGAATCTTGTAAGTACCAGCCAGCATATTCAGCCAAGTACAGGAACTTATTTGGCAGCTCCGAATAAAGGTCTTAAAAAAATAAATATTTTCTTCAATTGCAGCTGGCAAGCAGACCCCACAGTGTTATCCCAGTTCAGTCACATCTGCACGAACAATGATGTTGTTTAACCTCGGAAGTGCTTACTGCTTGAGGAGTGAATATGACAAAGCTCGAAAGTGTCTCCATCAGGTATGAAAAACAAATCTTAAGAGAGCTCTAGGGACAAATGTACGTCCTTCAAAGTGCCATTTAGATCACAGCAAATCCTGGTGATTTCATAGCTCAACATTTATTTGTTGACTCTGCTGAGATGGCAGCTCTGTTCTGTCTTAATGAACCAACCTGTATTAGTAACGTAAAGGAATTCCAAAGTTATTACTTGTAAATAGTTCAGTACTGTTTTTGAAAGCATTTCTTTTAGATTGTGTCAAAACAGTGGAATATGACTATGAAGCCATTTTTCTAAATTTTTTAACAGTCCAGTAGTAATCGTTATATTCTAGAGAAGGTTCTTGAGGGCCTTGAATTTCCTTGTCTTTAATTAGTTAACTCACCATCTAAGCTGTGAACTTCAGGGCTGAGAGAACAACTACAATCTGCTGGAGGTATGGTTCTTGCCTGCCAGATCTGGTGAGATCAGGTCTGTTGGGGGCTGCTCACTCCCCTTCTTTCAGTAGAATAGACCCAGGTTACTACTGGGTGCTGAATTTGACCTGTTGGATGTGAAACAGTATGTAGACCACTTTCTCTTGAGCAGGTTTAGTGGATGGCTGGATCAGCCTGTATTTTATTTAGCTTGTTAAATAAGTGGTTTCTCCTTGGGGAGCATCTCCACCATCTGCTCCTTGTAGAAGGATGCAGATACCAGGTACCACTACCAGGTAGCCCTGTAGCAAATGATCTTGCACCTCTTTTTGATCAGAAATCAGTCCTGTTAGCTTTTCACATTTTGTGCAGATACATCCTTTCTCAGGAAATGGGTTGATCTCAAACACAATTTACTTCTACAAATGTATAGAGACAAATATGTGTTTTTCCTGCCCTCTGGATTGGGCCCTTACAGAAAAGATAAACTTTCAGGATTCAGCCTTACTGTCATCATAGGAGTCATCCTCATACTAGGATTATCAAGTGTCCACATTTGATAAATAACTGAAAATAGTAAGTTTCAGAGGTGGGGACAAATTCTTTATTATTTGTCATTTTTCTTGTTGTTCAAGGCTGGGCTTTACCCTGCAGAACTGTTGGTTTGGTCCTTACACACCAACATGATGATGATATCCTGTGACCTGGGAAGAGGGAAGGCAAAGGATAAGGAGAGAAATAACATTTTCCTTTGAAAGGCCTGGTAGCTCTCCTTCATCTTCTTACATTCTCCTCCCTCTCCCAGTGAGATTCTGGAGAGACCTTCTGTTTGAACCAAAGGGAAGGAGCAGCAGTCTGATACTTGGCATGACTCCCGGCATAGAAGCTGGTGAGACAGAAAGCAGGGACTTGTCTGGGGACTGCTGGAGGCAGTTCTGCGGGGCTCTGTTATTCTGAAGGCTCGTGGCTCTGGGCACATCTCAGCTGGAGCACAGGGACTTACCTGCAAGCCAAACGAAATCAAGGGCATGTACCTAGTGTGTAGGAGGTCAGGAATAGGGAGTTAGATCTGAAGCTAATATAGAAGACAGCATCGTTGACTTCATAGGTGAAAACACTTGTATATTTGCTTATGATGATCCTTGTTAACTTTGTATTCTGAACTTCGGAGCAATGGAGGTTACCTTCATCCGTCATCTCAGCAGGAAATCGCAGTAAATTGGCCCAAGAATGACAGACTCGTATTGACATAAGCATACAGCAGATGGTGCTGCTAATTAGTGTGAAACAATCTTGCAAGGCAGACAATCTTTCAACCTCTCCTTGCATGCATGAGTCTAATGGTGTGTATTAGTTTGAAAAATCTTACTTTATGGATTGTTATTTGCTTTTGTCAGGTAAGATGATGTTAATGGTCTTGTCAAGAGGCATTTTTTGAGCTGGATATTTCTCTAAAGCACTCTTTCTTCCCTCCCACCTTCTTTTTCAATAAGGCTGCTTCATTGATCCACCCCAAAGAGATCCCTCCAGAGGCTATTCTGCTGGCTGTATATCTTGAATTACAGAATGGTAAATATTACTTTTTTTTTCCCCCAATGTTAAAAGCCCTAATATAATACATAAAATTAGTATGTAATGTTGAGTGTAACATTTGGTATTTATAATATCTTAGATCTTTCCCTGAAGTTCTCAGTTAACACAGGGAAAGCATTAGAACACATTTGTAAAGTTGTGAAGTGTTCTGTCAATCTAGATTTGGGATGTATGGGGAAGAACAGTTGTCATCATTTCTAATCTTTAGAGTTGTGCCAGCATTTTGAGTGATATCCTTTAGGCCCTATCTCCATTTTACACTGCTATGGATCTATGTATCTGTACCCTCATTTCCATGGAGCAATTACTTGTGAATGCGGGTTTTATAACTTCATAATGGTTGTGTTTTGATAGAAGGCAGTTTATCTTAGTTGGCTAGCAATTCCTGCTGTTAAACCTGTAAAACACACATGTATAAGAGCAGGACTGCAGTAAACACCTGACATTCTACAAATGCATCTTCTGAGCCAAAATCTCCTATACTTTGTCCAGAAATCAGCAGTCTTGAATAGGCCCAGTAAAACCTGTGATGAGGTTTATACTATAGTAAGAGGGCTTCAAAGGTTTTACAGTAAAAGAAAACTCAAGTCTAAGTTCCCAAAGAAGCTATGTCAAAGGCTGTGCAGCAAGTACTCTATGAAACAAAGCTTGTACTATTGGTAACTCTTCCAAAATCCATCCTTTTCATGAAAATGCAGTGAACTTAAAAAAAAAAAAAAAAAAAACAACATGCATAATGGGAAAGCTTGTACTTGGATTCTGCAGTGTGAGCAGATTGAATCACTGTACTTGTTTCCCTTTAGGTGTCTTGCATGACAGGGAAGCAGAGGACATGAGCTTATTTATTCTGAAAAAAAGTTTTCCTTATGAAAATGTTTCTAAATTGGAATTTTGGAAACGTTTCTTTTTGCAACAAAGAAGCACAAAACAGAAGAGAGTACCAGAGGGGCTAAAGCTATGTTTTGTTCTAAGAATGGCAACAAAAAGGCACTTCTCTTCTGAAACTAAAACATTAGTGAAAGCAAAATATTTAGGAAGAGGAAAAATGTTCTTTTCAGAACTTAACAGGTTTCCTCCCACAATTATAGAGCTCCGAGTACATAGATATTTAGTTGATGGGCCATACATACAGTTGAAAAATCACACTTTTTTTTTCCTTTTAAAAACAGATTTTAAATATAAATTCTTGACACTTGCATTCCAGTTCCTTAGTGTGACATTGTGAGGGCATTTTGTGTGAGAGAATCTCTGCTCTAGCTGTAGGAGTGAGAAGAGGTACCTTCAGAAGTTCAGAAGGGGCTCTGGCACCTTCCAGTTCCAAGGTTAAAGCTTGATGTCTTCAGCTAAACAGAGGTAGAATCGAGTACTAGGATTCCAGATTTGCTTCTGTTAGTGCTTTTAATGGCTGTGTCCTTCACTGAATAGGAAGCTTGCTTGTGTATGTGGTCTGGCCACAGGGCTGACAGGAAATGATGCCAGGGCTCAGGCATCACTGTTGACACAAAGGAGCTGAAAAGTCATACAAAGCTCTTCCAACTTTTTTATTTTTGAATTGCAGGTAACACTCAGCTGGCATTGCAGATCATCAAGAGAAACCAGCTTCTCCCTTCTGTGAAAACACTCTCTGACATGCGGAAGAAGCCTGTTTTTCAGCCAGTCCATTCAATCCAGCCCATTCAGATGCCAGCTTTCACCACTGTTCAAAGGAAGTGAGGGTTTGATTGAGCTTGCTGCTGCCCTTTCTATGAGGGCTTGGGATTTTGTATATTTTTTTAACCTAGGACACCTGCATACCCGAGGTTGCTGGAGTGTGTTCATTTCTGTAAATTTTTAATAAAACACCTAAATGCCTCTAGTCATGTCTTTTTGTTTGCAAAGCTTATGTAATAGAGGAAGAGATGTTGGTATCTGTTTCAAACATGAATGGGAGTTGACTTAGCAGGAGGGGGGGGGGGTGTGTGTGCTGCAGAACAGTGTTGCTTTAGCTAGTCCATGTGCCTTTGTCCTAGTGGAAGGTGCGATGGTGCAGGTACAGTTGAAGAGTGCCTGTCTGTAAGAAAAAGGATTGGGTTTGTGGGTGGTGGGTCTCTTTTTGTTTGTTTAACGTTGGGGTTGGAGGACTGTATTTAAGAAAAAGTTTTCTGCCTTTTGCTCAGATGAAGCAGGTGTACAATAGCCAGCAGTGTGAACTTTGCTTATATACTGTGAACACCAGCAACCAGATACGCTGTCCTACCTTGAGCCTTAATCCAGGGGTAAGATAATCAGGGCCCAGTGTGGAATGTAGCCACTCTCTCCCTCCCCTGTTCCTGGCTATTTTGTGGTGTTTCAGCTATTCTGAGGTGATCATTGATGGATAACACCTTATCTCCCTGTGCTGTGGCTCTTCTGCCATTGTACTTTGTCCTCAGGCCCTTCAGAGGGCCCTTAACACTGCCCCTCCAGAAGGTCACAGAAACCAGTGGCTACGGGGGGAGCAGAGCCTGAAACTCCCGCTCTCAGTACTGTGAGTTGTGCAAAGGCTTTGCCACAACAAAACAAGCCACAGCTGCAAGCATGACAGCAAGTTTATTGAAAAATGTACTAGTTGCAGAATGAGTATAGCAGTGGCTGTCCCTTCAGCGGGAATACTGAAGCAACCCTGTTAACAGGTCTCTTCTGCTAGATGACAGCCTTCCCTAACATCATTTTAAGGCTTTCAGAGTACTGATGCAACAGCAATTTCAGCAACTTTTCCATCAGTTGATGTAAGTGGTGGCACCCTTACTGTCCTCATGTAGGGGTATAAAATTTTTTTTAAATTCTTTAAAGTCTTTTTTAAGAAACAAAACATCTCAGGAGCACCTTCCTAAAAAGGCGGGAGCCCAAAAGCTGATCCATCGTTCAAGTCAGAGTGACTGATTAAACACAAAAAGGTTCAAGATGCTCGCTGTGTGGTCTCAGGTCTTGAATAGAGCAGATTCTTCTCTGCCCTTCCCAGCCCCCCGAGGAATGCAGGGCATTCACATGCAAAAAATGCTAATGCAGCGCCCAGCTCCACCCCGCGGCATGCAGCGCTGCCCTGCAGCTCGGGAAGGATGATGGAGTTGGCCTGCCCCAAGCCCCGCGCCGCTTATCGCAGCTGCATTTGCATGTGAGCAGAACCATTCATCCCCTGCTCTTCAGAAACCCAGAAACGGTGCCTCTGCCCTAGGGAGGGCTTCGGGATTTATTTTTTTCCCCCCCCATAAAGAAGGGTGAGTGGTGGCAGTTTTCAGCTGCTAGGAGCATGAAGCTGCACCAACATGATGGAAAAAAGTTATCAAAAACCCCTGTGGCCAGGAACCCCTCTTCTCTGGCACTGCCATAATCAGTAGTGCCCTCCATTTCTTTTTAAGATCCAACAGGTAAAAACTGAAGGTTAAGTAAAACAGCAAGCAGGCCTGGAGTGAAAGCATACAGTCCCAATTGTGTTTGAGTTTGTGAAGTCAGTGCAAGTTACTGTTTCCTGAAGGGTGCCTGTACCTGGTGCAGGGGTCTCTAAAGGCCCTGCTTGGGCTCCTAGCACCAGCCCAGGAGGAATGGGTCCCCCCTGGTACTGTATCAGGCCCCTGGAGCTCAGGTGGAGATTTTGTCCAGGGGGCCCAGACTCCTCACAGGCTGCCTCTTCCGTTTCCCAATGTTTTTCTCCACAGCTGGATCAAGCACAGAGCCTGGCATAGTGGTAGTCTTGAAACTCACCTAACAGCCTTTTCCTCCTCTACCAACTTGTTGTGATCTCTATACCCCTACCATGGTGCCAGCTGCAGAGGGATGGTCTGGGCAGAGGGCGAGGAGCACAGGGCCCTGCTGAGCAGCCCTACAGTTGTATACAGCTCAGAGCAGAAAGCATTTCAGCTCAAAAGCATTTTCAAGTCAGTACTTCTAGAGACTAGGCTCTACTTCCACTTCTTCTCCCACTGGCCATTCAGTCTCTGGCCTTAATTCTTGAACCTTTCCTCCAATCATGACAAACTGATTTTTAATAGACCAGACAAATAAGAACTTGGCAACACATCAGAACATTTGAGGAACGCAAACAAAAAGCCCACACTTTCTCCTTAGCACCTAATTTCTCCTTCCCTTTCCACTCAGGCACCTTTAGTTTAAGTTTCCAGAATTTGAACCTGGGTGTCTCCAGTTGGTAATAGTACTTTTTACATCCTGGAAGAAGAGAAGACTGGTTGATTAATACAGAATAAAACATAGACAAGTTTGCCATGAAAAAACTCATCACATTTATTTGATTAAACAAAAATAAAATAAACTGCATAGGAACATTTTAAAGTCCAGAGAGACACTGACTTTGTTTTAAGGCTGCCAGTAGCTGATACGTCATCTCCTTGCTACATCCTTCAGCCTTCCCTATGGACCACAGAGATACATTCAGAAGCCTCCGTTAACACAAAAAGAGTTCTAACATTTTGCTCACTTACTCTACATAAAAGTTTGCACATAACCTGTCGTGCTTTCCTCTCTGCAGTACTCAACATCCCACAGCCAGGAATGTTGCTTTTTGTCGAAGTAGAAATGTGATGCCCTTCCTGGAGCATGGCAGTTCTTGTCACAGCCTGTTTCATTATCAATTAGATATAGAAGCTCTGAGCAGCTCATTAAAAGCAAAGCACTGTCTGTCCTGCTGAGACATTTTTATTATTATTAGGGAGCAGCATGATTAATCACTAAAGAGAAACAACTGCAGCAGAACAGGAAACTACAAAACCAATTGTCTCAAGATGCCCAACATCCAAGGGCTGACAAAATCATTCTGAATCCCGATGTGAGCCTGCGTCGAGGCAACACCAGTTATACACTAGTAATGAAGTTTTATAGGATGGGGCCATACATGTACAGTCAATTAAATGAGGGGAGAAAATCCAAGTTTGTCACACCAGTTTCAAGTGCGCGACCTCCATTTTGTCACAGGCTTCCAATTTCTACTTGACCAAGGCCAGAGCACCTCACACTGCAGGCACGTGTTTGACACCCTTGCTGCGCCAATGAATGGCGCGCCAACCCAGCAGCACTTGACAGGTAATGCACAACATGAACAAGAGTCACGTACAGTAAGATACCCCCACCAACTTAGGTGACTAACCACACCTTACAACCTAGTTAAAAGCTTCAGTCATTTTAGAAAAGAAACTAAAAACAAAACCCAGAAACAGACATCTCTCCCTCTGAAGGAAAAAACTACTACATCATCTGAGAAGTACTCTACAAACCTATAAAAGGACTTTTTTTTTTAAACTAGTCTGGTAGCTCAAAAGGAAGTTACTTAACTACATCACTACACAGACACTTAACATTCAGTCAGTAAGGCTCCATGAAAAGAGCTTAAAAAATTATCTACCTGAGTTTGTAAGTTGATACAATCATTTAATAGAAGGTCTAAGACCATGCAGGTACACAAAGCATTTTTAGAACCATTATTGGTTAAACAATGATGGAAAAAAGATGCCACTCTGGCTTGTTAACCCGTAAGATCACTTAGAGACATCAATGTACATTTTCCACCATAACATTTACCAAACCCAACACAGCCTATCATTATTAGGGAGTCTCTGTACCCGCTTCTGTCACCCCCGAATGTGGGGAGGAAAAAAGATCTTTCAATACAGTGATCTGAAAATGTGCTTCTGCAACTTTACTCCACAGGTAAAACAAGGGGCACGTTGTGTGTTGCCATTAAAGTTGCGTAAAAACCCAACACACTGGTTTTAAACTGCCTCTCCTGAGAATATCTGAACTTAAACTGCCCTCCAGGAATAGGAACTTGGTTGCCTTGTCATGGTGGAAAAAATCCCATTGTGTCAAGAAAGCTACTAATACAATCACCAAGTCAAAAAAATCAGTATCTTATTCCCTTCAAGCATTTGGTACAGCATTGTGTTTACAGCAATCATAACATTAGTCTTTCCACACAGGAACAGGACATACTCGTAGGCATGCATAAAAGTTTCTCTTGTAGAGAGAAGACCTTTAGGTCTTATCGACATAAGAACACTGCAAATAAATGTGAAGTATGTCAGCTAGTAGTGTCATAATACTGAAAGAAGGTTACATTTCCATACTTTGTAGTGAAAACGGATCAAACTCAAGTGTTTCAGGTATCTCAGTCCTGTTTGCCAGAGTATATGAACATTTGGTTTTATTTACAGATTCTCTAGCAAGGGCAGCTTAGTATTTCCATGGGCAGGCAGAAAAAAAACAAAAGCAAGCCACCATATTGTACACATTTAATATCTGTTTCAGTTAAATGCTTGTCCGAAAAGCAGGATGAATCCTTCCCCCAGGCAGATTCTCAAGTATTTCTCAAACCTGTCTGATGCTAAATTGAGGTAGATGATTAACTTCTGCAAAGTGAGGTAGAACTTCAAGAAAAAGATAGTGGCATCTTTAGTTGTGCATTTTGTACCACAAACTGGGTTTCAAACTCCCAAGGACAAAGACCAAAGGTACAATATTTGTCTAACGCAAGTACCAGTGTTCATTTTTTATACAGCTCCAAACTGTGTCTAAATATCTCTATTTTTAAATACCCTCTTACCTTTTGGCACCATTTGGCTTACACTCCTTTAAAAAAACAAACAAAACACTTTGGCACAATTTCTTTTAAACCAGAACTGAACAGAAGTCTTATGATCAAAGACATGGCCAGATAAGCCTATAAACCTGCTCTCTTCCAAAATTAATTTTGGTTTAACTGTAACAAAACAAACCGAGCCCATTTTCCTGCAATTACAAAGGAAGGCCACATCCAAGTCACCTTGTTCTTCTTTCTCCCAGCTTGGTTATGCCTGGCCCCAATATGCATTAGTTTTCAAGTGTTGTCCTCATTCACTAAGTTTCTTTGTAGTTTGGGTTTATGGGCTTCAAGTTACTTAAAGGTACTAAATAAAAGGAGTGAATTATCTGAAGGACCTGCATTATCAAGTACTGTGTCTGCTGCAGTTTGGGACTGAAGTTCCTGCTTAACTGAGAAGGGACAAGATTGTTTCATAGGCTGAACCTGGAACAACCAAACTGACCACTGATAACATTGTCAAGCAAAAAGTTTGCTTGAGAGCCACTGTTTTAACCTGGCATAGTGAAATTCCTTTGGGAGTTCTAGCAGACAGGTCTGTTACCCACATCTCATTTGCCAATGCTAGAGCTAAGAGAAAGAGGCACAAGCTCACCTTACCCTTCTCCAGACCATCATCTCCACTGGTTCAGAAGATTACTCCGACCACTTAGGCTTGTTTGGTTTGCAATCAAGCTTCAAAGCCTTGCTTTTTTTCCTCTGTACACTTTCACCATGTATATTATGATACCGGGCCATTAACTTTAGAACATTCATAGCATGAGAACATGTATGGGAAAAACACGACAAGGTTTGAATCTTGTTAATTAGCTACATATTACCATATAAGGAACTTTAAAAAAGTGTCTGATGTTGGCATTGAACTTGTATATTATCGCTACTCATTTTCATTGCATATAAAACACTCCATTTTATAAGCTACACTACTGCTTTTCAGTGAAACCAAGTGTGCTTAGCACTACCTATGACAAAGATGAGGAATTAGTTTGGGTAGCTAAATAGTAGTGTTTTTAAAACAAAAGAGCTCCCCAACATGTGAAGTCAAATGCTTGAGGCCTAATGGTTTGGTTTGTGAGCAAGTCCACTGAATTATGTAGACAGCAACTTAAAAGTTAGTTATTCTTCTCCCTGACAGAGCTGGACTGGTGGTTTGTGCAATGGCTCCACCCCAAATAGCAGAGGGCAACTTCTGTGTGTCACCTTCTACACAGTGCAGGCTGGAAAAAGGCAAGAATATTTCTGTTCAACAATGCTGAACATATGTTTAGCCTTTTTTTTTTTTTTTTTTTTTTAAAAAAAAGGCCTGGATAACAACTCCCTTCTCCCAGCCCCAGAGAAGAAACCCAGTAAGCACCAAAGCAAAAGAGCATTTCTAGCACACTAACGTCAACAGCCACTCAGGTCAAGATATCAATACACCTGGCATTTTTATTAAGACATGATAGGTTAAATGCAAGGACACGGCAAACTAAACATTAAAGCTTTTAAAACCAATTTTCTTTGGTATCTAGATCCTGCAGATATTACTTTTCACAGCCCAAAATTGCAAATAACTCTTGGACTGAATAATATGAAGCAAACACTGACATCTGCCATAAATGTTGGCCACCCCCAAGACAGGAGTCATGTACACAAGTAGAACTTGAAGGTAAACTAGGTTTCTCTCATACCCATATGATGGGTGGCCACACAAGTTTAATGACAGACAACTGTATAAAAGATTATCCTTTTGAAGACTGTTTTTAAAACATGCTATCATTTAATTAAGATTAAGCCCAGCTGAAACATACTGCCTTGAAGAGTTTGCTTCCTTGAGGCTTTGGCTGAAAGGCAGCACAATTATTTAATTTAGGTGTTTTTCCTCACCCTTCTTTTAAAAGGTTTTGCCATCTCAATGAATTTGTCTGTTTCTTTCTGGTCCTTTAGTTTAAGCCTCCTCTAAGTGGAGGAAGTCTATATGCAACACATCAGGATTTCTACAAAACCCAGAAAGTTAACACTCCTTGGAGGGGAAAAGCAGCAAGAAGGAAAGTGCACCTTGTGATTTCTCACAAATTTATGAAGAGCCTTTCAATCTCAGGTTACTTTTGTGCATGATAGTTGGCAAAGGGATGAACCCTTTCCTCAGAGGATGGTAAAGGCCCTTCAGACATTGACCATGCTTATGTTTCAGAGATCTTCTCTTGCAAACAGTAATATAAATCCCATAGCATTTCCAAGGCAAAGACTACTGATACATGAATCCTTCCATCACTGAGTGACAGAAAAGCCCTGTGCTCCCTAACTTTAACCATTGCCACTAAGTGCCTTATCCAGAGGATAAAGCAACAACTCCAGAGACCATACCTGCACTAACAGCTATATGTGAATTGAAAAATTTGAATAAAACTAAAGCTTCCAGGGCCTCAAAGTCCCTCATTTATTAGAAAGATATCTATTGTCCCAGAAAGTTTCTGCTTCTCAAAAAAGCATTTTTTTTTAATATCCATGAAAGGGCTAATTTCCCCCTGCCTCCAAGCTTTTAAGGATCATTAGTTTATTTATTTATTTTTTTTTTTTACACAGAATTCTTTGGTACTGCCCTGGAAAAAAAGAAAAGTTTCATCTTGATATAGTTTGCCTTAGGCTGGAACAGGTAACTTTTCATTTGGATCTGTAGCAAGAGCTACATGGAGCTACAGGTTCACCCCACCTGAAATACTGAAGTAGAGCTTCTGGACTTTTCCAGTCCAGCTCCCTGGGAAAGCCAGAGGATGAAAAAAAGTTTCATCACTGATAGTTATTGCAATCCTCTAAACACAAGAGACTTGATTTTTCCAAAAATCACCCTGAATCTCCAAAGCTGTGCTTATTTCTTACTTTTGGAAATAGGTACCACTCCTAACAAATCCATTGAACTTTTTCCCCCTTAAAGTCTCTCTACGGGGAGGACCAAAAAAAAAAAAGAAAAAAGCTAGTCGTTTCACAAAAAAATTAAATCAAGGGCTTGATTTTTCCCTGTTTCAATGCTCCTCATAACTTCTTATCCAGATCAGGCATACATACTGATAAAAGAAAAAAATTTAAAGCTAACTTAACTTTCAGATGAAAAGAATAAAAAGAAATACTCAAGGACAGGATACACTAAAGGAAGCCTTGCTTTGTCTAAACTTTTTGACAACTGAACTAAGCCACTAAAATGAACAATTTGGTTTCAACTCAAGAATTTTTGTGCATTTTCATCAGCTTCTCTTTGTGCTGTTGGATTACTGTGTTTCAGAAAAGTACACAGAAATGCCAAAAAGATGCAAACTTGCTCTTCCTGGCAAGTGAATCCCACTCACTTTCACAAAAAGTTCAAAGTCTCCTGGGAACAAGACACTGTGCTCACCAGTAAATCAAACACACTGAGGTATAAAAAGGAGAACAGGAAAAAGTTCTCTGCTGCAGCAGCAATTCAAAAAAAAAAAAATCCCCTTCCCGTGTCCCCACCCACAGAACTGCAGTATGGTCAAGAACACAAATTCTCTACAAATACCTACTACCATTTTCTCCATTAAAAAACTTATAGGGCCTTTTTGGCTTAGCCTACAGAATATACCACACAAACCACCTAATGTGCACAGCAACATGTTTGTGCATGAAACCCCATGGGGGGAGAGGTAAAAGTTTTCTGAACTGTGAGTGTGTTGGGACAGGGAAGAGGAGAGAAACTGGGGATGGAAGGGAGGACAATGAGGTAGATAGAATTTAACTTTACAGGCTCACTCCCTGCAGAAAAGATAAGTACATTCATCTGTAAAAAAATTAAAGATGAGGTAGGTTTGAATTAACGTTGTATTTTTTCATTTTCTCTTAGAAGAATTTCCCTGAGACAGTTTCTTCCTAATTCAAACACAGATTAGAAGACGAGAATTCGATTGTTTCCAAAGTCGACCACAACAATCATGCCATCAGGGGTGACGGCTATACCTGAAGGACGGTCCATCTGACCAAAGCCGCTTCCCTGAGTGCCAAACTTGCATAAAAAGCTACCATTTGACTCAAATATCTGCACCCGGTGGTTCCTGGAATCGGCCACAATGATGCGCCCCTCTTGATCCACCGCCACTCCCTGCGGGCGCAGGAACTGGCCGTTCCCGCTGCCCTCTGAGCCCAGAAAGCGTGCTGACTGGCAATCTGCATGGATGACCAGGAGGCGATGGTTGTTGAAGTCTGTCACGACCAAGTGGCCCTCGTGATTGAAAGTCACACCTC